>NW_027094090.1:26850010-27450010 GCF_029207755.1 Chamaea fasciata | reverse complement strand
GTCTTTTACTGATCATACAATTTCTTCTCAGAAATTTGTGTAGCGCTACTTACAAGAACACAACTTTTCTTGTAAAGAGAGAACAGTGGTTACACACATACGAATAGGAATTCAGACACCAACCCATAATGTCTCCCCAAACAAGCATATTTTCCAATGTTTCCAAAGAATGAATAGGATAAAGTGCAATTTCTTGGGAGAATAAATACTGATACATATCTGGAATCCATCTGTTACTCTTGTTTGAGTCGTAACACAAGTACCCTGTCAAAATTTGAATATGGATATTTGGCTTGTAGTAGCAAAATGAGTTCTAGAATAGATTCACAGGTATTTTCAAACAGTTTGACTGTTTTTCCTAACTGCTGTGTATTTGACTATTATGCTCCATACAGACTAAACATAGGGAAAACTCCTGAAGCATTGCAAAGGAAAAGAAAAAGATTGCATGTTTTATGCACTAGTATTCTTCCATGTAACCCTAATTAGCAGTCTCTTAATTTTTAATGATAAAAGAACCATTTAAGTAAATATTGTTTAGTAGATTCTGTGAATGTATTGATTAAAATCGAGAAATATCATTATAATAGAAAAATTATTTTCACATGCAGTTAACCAAGAGGTGAATCCATTTTTTTAATGCAGATATATTGCTTGTTCATTAATCTCCAGTTCCACTACTCTCTGTTACTATGTAAGAAATCATTCTCAACATAGTGTTTGCCAAAAAGGCCCACAGAAAGCCGCCTCTTGAACATAACTCTTCTTATGAGTTGTCTACCAACAAATAGTTGCCTGTCACTAATTTAGCAGGGTTGGTTTTTTTTTTTTTTCCTAAAAGCTTCATGGACATGATTACAAAGAATATATATTTTTTAAAAATTCAATTATTATTTTTCATTAGACTTCTTAATCCACAGAATATTTATTCAATATATGAATATTCCCTTTATTATTTCTTTTTTAAAGTACATTAATACATACAGGAATGTCATTGTTTAATATACCAGATATCATTTCTCCATAGTGAGATTCTTAAACTAAATACATACATTTTCATTTATTCATTTTGACAACTCAGTGACAGTCCAGTGACAAAGGAAGTTAACATCATGAATATTTTTTATATGCCCTGCAATATTGTCCACCATCCATAATAGAGCATTGAGCATTGATTTTGAACACTTGTAGCCTAGGGATACATATTTTTCAAAGAAACCACTTGGTCATGTTGAATAATTTCCACTCTACCTACAGTATCTGATTTGTTTTAGAGGCACTTACAACTCTGTCAGTAAAACTGAGATTGATTAGGACCACAGCATAGGAATACATAAGGCATGAAACCTTGTTATATACTGAGTCTTAAATCTTTTTATCGTTCAGGTTGGGGTTTTTAACTTAATTTATTTTCATCTAGAAAAAATCAAACCAATCCATACAAGATCTCTCTTAACCCTTGTCTCAGTCTGCCCTCCAATTAATTCTTTCTTCCAAAACATACCCACCTGACTCTTCAATGAATTCAAATTTCTTGTTAGAGTTCAAATCCTTGGCATGTTCTATATCTCAACAATGTGTTTATAGACTGACTTACAGGTCAATGTCCTATTTAACCACATTCAGAGAATATTTTGGTTTTGACCTAGCCACTGTTACAAACTCTGCGTTTATGACCAGCCTGTTCTCTTTCTCTCAGAATTTAAATGACTTTATGACATCCCAATTGGTCACTATCTAATTCCAATAATGAAAGGCAAAATCTGGCAAACGAGATCATTTTCCTTTAAAAAAACCCAACCAAACCTGTTGCACTTTTCTTGAATCATTTTTATAGGTAAAGGCAAGAAATGGTGACATGTAAAAAAATAAAACAAGGAATCTTGAGCTGAAATAGTA
Source organism: Chamaea fasciata (assembly GCF_029207755.1). Lineage (NCBI taxonomy): Eukaryota > Metazoa > Chordata > Aves > Passeriformes > Sylviidae > Chamaea > Chamaea fasciata. The sequence goes on along the minus strand of NW_027094090.1, from coordinate 27,448,111 downwards.
GATACACTTGAAGACAAGGACCACCTTGTTTAAGCAAGGTATTCATCAATGGGCTTTTTATACCCCATCATGTTCCAGCTGTGCTCTCAATCTCAGCTTGATTTGCTGCATGCGCCACATGGATTTCAACTTTGTAGCATTTTCTTTTATGATACATCAATACTGAGATGATGAATGTCAATTTAGGTCCATCATGTAGCTAGATAGTTATGTCTTCTTACAATGTTACACAAGAATTAAATTTCAAAATGCAGTGTTCAAAGATATTGTGCAAAGAAAATCCAGAAACAATGGTTTATATTTTTATTTTATTAAGGATTATTATTTATATTATATTATATGTAAGAACAATTATAATTTCTACAAAGTTAAATTTCATAATATAGTTCTTGGAAAGATCAAAAGAAATGTTTTGAAGACTATGAAGAAAAGGAGTACATATGAAAAAGGAAATACTCTAGGTGAGTAGCTAAGCAACAGAGTGAAAACCAAAAGTGAGAATAAAATTTTTTAAAAGTAAGAGAGTATTCTTCATCATTGCCAGTGAGAGGAAAAGTTTATGATGATCAAACTGATCAGTAGTGTGAAGATAAGAATTACGGACAGTGACTAGAAAAAAGACAAAAACTAACGGAAAGATTAATAAAACAAAAAAGTAGAAGCTAAATATGAGTGTAAGAAATTCAAAAGCTTTAAGTTATTGAAAAGTGTTTGCTGATCAAATTGCCATATTGTTTTCTTTCCAAATAGCTGATAGAATTATTTGAACTATGTATTCCAAATAAACTTAGATGAATCACTCATAATAGTAGCTACCCTCATGACACTTATGCTTCTTGGCACACTTCTACAAACTCTTTTCCTGCCAGTTTTACTATATAATTTGTGTCATCTGAAGAAAAATTAAGTGTGGTCACCTGAATTAAGAACTACTTCAAACCCTTCATTGCTTTTTGAAAAAGTACTAATTTTCCTGAGACTCTTCCCAGACAGTTTTAATTAACTAGGACCAATGCAATCTTGAACACTAACTAACCTTTGAACAATTTGGATATTTCCCTATCCAGTGCACTTTGACAATCTCACTCTTCCATAGCTAATTCTTCTTATGCTAAATAGCGACATTGGGTATTCATATTGAAGATGCTAATTAATTATTGTAGCACTTGAAACTTTTTGTGAATGTAGCTTTTCTTTCCTTAGACCCCTACAAGATAAAGTATTGTGGGTGTGAAGGTGTGTGTGGGGGTGGGGGGGGGGTGTGAAAGAGAGAGAAAGAGAGAGAACCATACACGCAACAGAGATTAGACTCACTGCATCTACATGGTAGGCTAAAAGAATCTGTGTTGACTGTTAGATGACTAAATCATTCTGTTAATTTATCACAAAATTATTTAGCATAAAAAGTTCCATTGCCTTCCAATCAAGACAATGTATCTCCTTGTGCAACAAAGTATTTTAAGTATTTTTAGAAAATCTCATCAGAGGTTTTCTGTGCCCTTAAAAATTTTGTACTGTTACTGAGAAGGGCCTGTTTAAAATACAGTTTATTAATAGAGAAAAGGTGGAGGAAATAATTTTCTTCTTTTTAGTCAGTTATCAAAAAAGCAAATATTCAAACTTACTATCATGACCTTGATTTTTAATAATGATTTTGCAAGACAGGCATTTCATTTCAGATGACTTAAAACAAAAACCACCTTATTTTCAAAAGTCTTTAAAAATTAAACCACTGAAGAACAGGCGCTTTTACTTTTGGTAGCTGGTTATTGAAGACTCAATGTAAGATTTGGAATTGTGCCGGTTAGTGACCCAAATAAGTTTAACCAACTGTACAGAGCGAACAGAAACACGTATTTTTGTTGAACTTGCTGGGTACTATTGCATTTAGCCCATATTATAAAAAGACATTGCTTGTTTATATAATTGATTTTTTAATTTAGTTGCTACCATTGTAATATGGTTACAAGGGTAGCAGCTAAACGATAGCAACTAAACATTGTAGCAACTACGATAATTGCTCCCAATTTAACGTAGGGGATAGAGCAAGTAAACTGCAGTTAAAGATAAAACTTTCAGACTTTACTCAGCTGTTTTCTGTTTACAAACAGACTTTGGAGAAGTTGCTGTTAAAGGGAGCATTAAACATTTATATAGATAGTGGAACGTTCAGTTACGTTAGAAAGGATATAAGATAAGTAAGAAATTTAAACTTTCATACCCTAGGGCATAACAATAACTGCCTGGGGCTGAAAAGTAATTTCTCTTTTGGCAGGTTATTGCAAACTCTTCATTATAGGAAGTATAACTTACTAACCTCTGTCAGGAACATGTTACTGGACAAATGGACTACTTACCTAAACCCTTGAGATATTTCATGTCAGATCTAGAAACCATCCATTCATAATGAGGGAAGAAAGGAGAATAAAGGAAATGCATTTTTTAATTACAGGCTCATCAAAAGCAGGTTAGAAAGTTAAGTATTATAGCCTGATCTTAGATCCCGAGGCAATCAAGTCCTACAGAAAACAGGACCATTTGTCTGATTAATACTTGTAATCAAATGGATGAAACTGTGGGGATTGCTAAAAAAATTGCTGTTCTATATTTCATTTATTACTTGAAATGCATGTAAGAAAAAAAACATGGGCATGGTATGTTTAGCTCCCAAAGGATGTAAAATTCAATTCTGACATTTAATAGGAGGATATGAGAAAAGGTTAGATGTTAAATAAAATTCTGAGACATTTGTGAGTGGGATGGAAAAGGAAGATAGGACATAATATGGTAGGTTAATATAGTTCCAACAAGTTATCACAATTTTTTTTTTTAAATATTAAAGCTTTCTTCACTCTATGGTTGGGGTAACCTGCTATTTACATACAGCTGCTGCATTTTTAAAATATTCAACACCTTTGGAGTGTTAACTACTAAATCTTTCAAAGATGAACACTTTGTCCAACAACACAATTAATGAATTTCAATCAAAAAAATATTTGAATTATGACATAGTTTAAGTATTGGCAATATTTTCTGTGTAACCTTCTGCTTAAAAGTCTCTTGAGGTGCAGTTGCATAAATCAGCTTCTGGTTTGTCTTTTATTTCATAAACTAAAATCTAAACAAATAATCCCACAGCATGCAGGGTCATAAGGTGTACTGCTAAAACTTCCACAATAGGTTACACAATAGTTATTTTAATTAAAAACCACTGGAAAACACTACCTGAAATTAAGTTTGTAGTTGTGGTACCAGATTTAATAGTCTGAGCATTTAATTCACACAGTTACTGAAAAGGAGCACAGACGTAGTGATGAGAACTTCAGCTCTGCTACCTCTGGGATCCCCAATCTATCCCCTAGGCCACTGCTGTGTCGTTTTGTACCCTTTGTCCTCTAGATTTTTTCAATGACTTCAATTTATTTCTGCACAAAAGTGTAGCTTCTATAGGACGGTGAGAAAGGGCTGCTGCATGCTATTGACACACATCCAGTGGTTTGGGGTGAAACTGGGTATTCTTGGAAGGACATACCCTAAGATATTCACCACTATTTTGGCCACATTACATATTCTATGAGCCTATAATGCCACAGGAAGCTTTAGCTCTAAAGAGTCATCTTTTTCTCTCACCATACAATTGTGGAAGACTAAACTGTCTACTCAGAACTTTGGTTTTCACTGATCTTTTAAATTCATTAAGATTTGTATTTTATATCACAAAATGTACATTTTTTCATTAATTGTTCAAGGTAATGACTGACAGTAAATGATAGACAATCAATAGGTAGACTGTGATCTAGGAAATTCTGGGACTTTTTTCCAAATCTATCCTGTGTATCTTATGACTTTGGATAAGGTGCTAAATAGACCATGATAAAAATAGACCATGTCAGCATGGAAAGGAAGAGAGCAATAATTTTGTTGATCATAAGAGTAGTGAGAGTAAAATATTCCTAAGTGAGAGAATTATTCCACATTATTGTAAAATACCAGAGGATAACTGAAGTTGTGCAAGAGCATGCAGGTTCATCAACTGCTAGACACCTGAGCAGTACATCTACAGAAAGATACTTCTGGCAGCTGACCTACTTGTAATATGCTGGAAGTGTTCAGAGCTCTGTCGGATTTGCCTGGTAAACAAACCTAAAGGAATGAAAAAGATATGTAAAAATGAAATTCTGCATAGGAAGAGCTGATATCTGTCATCACTTGACTATACTGAAGTACTTTGAGTTCATACGTCTTGTGATTTAATGTCTGGTGTATTTCATCAGTGTTGATACTTCAGGATCCAGGCAGTGTAAACTGTTTACTAAAGCACAATATATTTTCTTGGATAGCTCTTTTCTCGTTGGATAGTTCTGCACTAAATTATCCATTTTGCAATTGCTTCAGACCTGAACAGCTAGTTCTTTATGCATGCAATGACAGATTGCCAGTATTCATGTTGCATTATCTAGGTACGTTATCCTAAAGGATGAATAGATGGAAGAAATGAACCTCAGCACATCTATGCTATGATGTTTCCTTGTCATGGGAAATTCTGACAACCTAATTGAAGATCCTTAGATTCATCAGATGATCATTCTTTATTTACACCAGCTTTCCTCTTTCTCAGTTGGTGTATCAGTTTTCTGTATGAGGCTGTGCTGCTGAGATACACAGCTTTGCTGTGACTCTTCCAGATGTAGTTGTACATGTCTGCTAAGAGTACCAATTCCTGATTTTTTTGCAACATCTCTCCTTGCTCTACAGGTGCAGTCTGGCAGACTAGTCTCTCTCTCTTGGGCCATAGGAAGATGTTTATGTGACTCCTAAAACACTAAAAAAATCAAACTTCAAAATATCCTGTCACCCTTTCATTTCTTAGTGTCCTACTCCTTACTTGTGCTCATTCTTATTTAACTCCCAAGAAACCATACCTTATTGCATTACAGATATAAGCCAGAACCAAAACCCAGCAGGCCTGTGAAAAGGCCTTAGAAAGCTAATCATGATGGTCATGATAATTTTGCTACTTATTTCATTACTTCCAGAACAGGCTTCTCATTTGGTGTTTCACATTTGAAGCTTCAAACCCGGATATATCAATTAAATAACACCACCTTTAAATGTGTGGTCATGTGTACCAATCTTGATCCTTTCTGCTTTGAATGGAAGGGTTTGCTCTTCATGCTCTGGATACTGAATTATCTGTTATGATTTCATTGAGCTATTTCTATTCACCAACCTACATGACAATGTAAAATGTCATGCACATTAATATGATGACAGTATGAAGCAAAATAGCTTATTTTAGAGGAAACCAGTTCCTTAGATGCTTATTACAGGAATATGGTACATAAGGGTACTGTAACACTCTTAGGCTAAAGAATATAAACTAAAGAATCATAATTATCAGTCTAAAGAAATTAGATACTGACGCAACTGCCTGCCTAGCATCAAAGGCACCACCAAATTTACCAAGCACAGAAGACCTAATCAGAGAATGTATAAAATAGCTGATGTGGACCTCAGGTCTACTTCATCCATCCTTCTGTCTCCAACAGGCCTGATAAAAAATTTTAAAGGCATGCCATAAAATTTAATCTATTCAAGTGCTTCATTAATTTTAATAATTAAAATATTTTTCTCTATGTCTAATCTAAGATTCCAAATGTTGTCTTTTAAGTCTATTAGTTCTGCTCCCACACATGGTGAACTTGGAGAACAAATGATTGTCTTGCACTTCACAGCTATCTTTCATGATTTTGAAGACTGTCTCTAACTCTGAAGACTAAATGATAAACCCAAGTCCTTCCAACAGTTATCACAGGTGATTTTTTTTGGTTTCTCTCTCTATTTCTTGTGTCTTTCTAAATATTCCAGTTGCCCTCATTTTTTTCTTTTTTTTTTTTTTTTTGTTTTGTTTTGCATTTGGTCTGTAAAATCATAATCATACATGAATGTAGAAGGAGTATTGTTTGCTGAGTTTACAGCCTGTACTGCTCTTTATAAAGCATATATTTTCCTTATTCAGCATATTGTTGCCTCATGCTCAACTACAATCCACTATAATATCTAAATTTCCTTTTAAGATAAGCCAGTATGTATATGGGTAATTATTGCACCCACTCTCTGCTCATCATTATCAAATTCAGATCACTGCACTCTAATATCATTTTCCAAATTTACATCAGTCTTTACAACTATTTCCAGACTTAATGGGCATATTCTCTATTCCATCATTTCATCATGTATATGCTACATACATCTCCATATAACTGCATAAATATTTATAAATATATGTATGCAAATATAAGTGAAAAAATATTCTTTGAGACATGTTACAGTTGCATACTTGGGACATTCAAACCTTCAGAGCCTGTATAAGTTCTGTGGTAATAAGCCGGTCTTTGTACAGACAAAGGAGCCCAAAGGAACTACGGAAGCTGTGGGAAGCCCAACAACACCACAATTTATTTTTGTCTATTACATGAGTCATCAAACTGTGAAAGTCTCACCTCACAGCTGTGAATGAGCACTGAGGCCCCTGGATCCACCCCACTGGGTACAGCTAACACCAGGAGTCAGAGGGGGTGCTGGCCGGGTTTCCTGGAAGACTTGCCCATGGGTACAGGTTTTGCTGAGGAGTGCAGGGCAGAGCATTTCAGAACTGCACAAGACTTCTGAGGTGTTTAGGGGATCAAAGTCAGTAAAATGGGGATGATTTGGGGAGGATCAAGGGTGGAAAAATATAGACAGAAGAATACAGTTTTTAACTCAGTGAAGAGAGCACCTGTTCAAGCTGTGGGCTGCCAGCTTGCCCATGAGAATGCTGTGGGAGACAGTGTCAAAGATTTTACTGAAGTCCATGAAAATATCCACAACTTTTCCATCATCCACTAGGAAGGTCACCTGGTCATAAAATGTGATCAGGTTGGTCAAACAGGACCTTCTATTCCTAAATCCAAGCTGGCTGAGCTGAACCCCCTGAGGTTCCATAACACTCCCCAGCATGAGGGCAGGCTTATAGGCATGTAGTTTCCTGGATTCTCCTTCTGTCCCTGAATAATTCTGAATTTACTGCAATAATACCAGAACAAACCACATTAGTTTAAAAGTATTCAGAGACCTGTAGAGCACCTTTTTGGAATAAAGAAAGATCGTGACACAATGAAAATAAAGTATTCAGAGAGTCTACAGAGCTGGAGCATCTAAGAAGTTAGATTGTAATAGATAGCTTCAATTACTATGAAAACTATCATCTAACTCACAAGGGAGATGTGTGTGTTCTAAGAGCTGTAGACTAATCTTGCTTTAAGTTCTGATAATTGTATGTTTTTAGCTGAAAATGTTTAAAGATCTTTTGTGTGGTTTGTAAAATTTTTTAAGTACTAGCCTATGTGAAGTAAAATTCAATAAATACGAACATAAGCTGGATCATATTGATTTGTCATTGAAAATGTGTCATTTTCCAAGTTATTTTCACTTCTGTGTGCAGAAGCTTTACTGCCTATTCACATAGTATATTTATAATATTGACTATATACTAGAATATTAATTGCATATTTCTTATCTAATTACATAGTTTCAAAGAAATGTGGCAATCAGTACTAACGAAGATTTACTCTACTAGAAAAATTAATTAAACACTGCCTTCAGATAATGTAATATCATTTGTACATTTTGACTGAATATCTAATTCAGAAAGATATACAGGGAATATTTATATCAAACAAATAGGTTTTTTATCCTGAAAAAGAAAATAGAAATAAGTAATATGTCTTCAGTTTAATAATAGAAATAAGCTGCATTAAAAACTTTTCACCTACAGAAGTACTGATTCTTCATTACCAGTAATTATAGGACAATCCAAAGTATATATATTTTGGGCGGGTTTTTTTTTCTTTTTTCATATGTAATCCATATTAATAAAGTTTGCATGCAGTTACAAAAGAAACAAGCTGAATGTAAAAGATCAAAACAGTTTATTGAAAGTTTTAATAGTTTCTTGTCCAGAGAAGCACAAGTACAGACACAAGCCAAGGATGCTACTGCTTAAAAAAAAAAAAAAAAAAAAAAATCAGTTCTTCTACAACCAATTATTTCAAACTGAATTAATACACAATGCCCTAATGTTGGAGATTTTCCAAACCCACCAAACAATAGAACAAACAAACAAAAGAAACTTGAAGGATTCTGGTGGCATTGTAACATTAAGATGTCACATATATTTGTTGATATGACACTGATGTCAAAGCACTTGGCAAAGCTCTTACAGATCACGGTATAACCACTGCAGCTCCTTCTGGCTGAACTTCATGTCAGTGTTTTCCTGTCTGAACCTTCAGGTCAGTCTTGCTCTCTGTGGAGTGGTTTGCGCTCTGGAGGCAGCACTGGCTGTAGCTTCTGCCAGCGATGTGGAGGCCAGAGAATGTGAGTCGCTCGGGCATGTAGAAGTCCAAGAGAAACCTGCAACCAAAATATAAAGCAGAGATGTTACTAGATAATGCAAATAAATCAGTATATGAAAAATACAAAACACATGATGATTTCTTAGAGCAGTGGGAGAATACAAAGCAGAAGAGTGAGCACTCTCTCATGCATGTAATGAGGGGAAAAGAAAATGTCTTTAGTAAAAAATGATTTTCCTTTTTTTCAATATAACTTTCTTTTGGAACTCAAAACAGCTTGCTGAAATGCACTGTCTGTAAGAACACAGAATGGGTTCTAAGAACGTGTTTTCTCATTTTCAAGAAAAAAAGGAGCTCAAAAAAGGTGAGGCATTCTATAATCATCATAAAGCTTTTTGGTTATTAGTTATTCTGGGTCCAGAGAACAAATTTCAAGTATCTATTTTGAATAAGTTCAACAGAGTCTGTGCCTTGGATTTGAGCCATGTGTTCTAACCACACCAGGATACTGGCTTTTCTAAACATGCTGCGTTTATTATTTATCACTCTCCTTCAAAACATTTTGTCTTCAACTGAAAATGAAAATTACTGTGAATTGTAAAGATTTCCCTGAGGATGAAAATGCATTTCTCTACAGATCAAAAACTTCTGAAGTGTTAGGACTACTTACGAAACCTAATTCATATGTTTTGCAAACATGTTTTAACATCTTATTATTTATTATTGTTGACTTCACTAATTTTACTACACTAATATTTTAGTTCAATAAATCAAAATAAAATTCAATTCTGATATTGCTTATAAATGAATCAGAGATAACATAGTATAGAAAACAGAATTGCTTAGAAAATCTTAAGTAAATTATAAACAAGACACTTTTCACATATGGTATGAAAATGGCTAGACTAAGAGTAAGAATAGGACAGTCAGAATTTCAGACTGAGGTAAAACAGTCTATACTTAACACTGAAATTAAGTCTTCTTCTATGGAACTAATCTCAGTTAATTTGAAAAGCCTGCAGCATAAAATTCCGCATCTTAAATTATTTGTTTAGACTCATAAAGAAAATAGCATGTAATAAGCATCCAGCACCAAGAGAAGAGTTATAAACAGGACAAAATCATGGTTAGAAATACTGGAATGTCCGTGTCTGTGAGAAGATTGAATAATTCAGACTCCTAAACAGACGAGTGTTATAGTTCTACAGAATTAGTAATGGCATGGATTAAAAAATGCATAGGCTTTATTTGACTCTTATATCATTGTTTCTTATAAGAACAAGGAAACATCTATGATACTATCCTAAAGAATTTTTTAAGCCAACAAAAAGGAAATGCTTTTCTGTATGTGCAGCATTACATCATACTTGCATACATTATACAAGATACTGAAGTGACCAAAAAAAAATACCAAAAAATGATGATGGAAGCAATGTCCAACACAGGTAATTGACCATAAACAAACAGTATAGTCTCTATACTCCATATTAGGAGCCACCAAGGCAAAAAATGGAAACCTGCTTTATTCTTGTATTTCAATGATCTGGTATTGGCTGTTGTAAGAGCCAGGAATTAAATGGATTTCTGGTTTGAACTTGTCCTTTGATGCCTAAATTCCTATGTAAACTCAGTTCCACTCCATTTCTCATTAAAAAAAAAAAAAAAGAAAAAAAAGAAAAAGAAGTGATTTTAGTAAGCAGGTAATTCAGCATTTTATGCAAATAGACACCAAATAGGCCCCTAGGAATATCTTCAGCTAATTTTCTTGATTTAATTTCATAGGATTAATGTATATTCACCAGTCTCTCTACTACATAATCAAATCAGTGAAGCTGAAGTGGTATATATCTAATTCCATATTCTGTAGCTTGATGAAGCAGGTGCTGAATTACTTAAATATAATTTGGTTACTTAATAAACCATGATATCTAAAAGAATCTGAAGTGGATCACTGAATTGAAGTCCAGTATTGTATTTCACTTGCTTGATCCCTTGCAGGGACCACTTTTTTCCCAGATCCTTTGCAGGTTTTTTTCCCTGCATTTAAGCAAAGAACAGGCTGCTAAGTGACAACTTTTTTTCAGTAGCATTGAGCAACATTTTTTAATGTCTTGACACACTTTTGTGTAGTTTGGTTGATATTTATGGAATTCACAACATCCTTTATCCAAATTAATCCATAAAGTGGGCCACAAATATAATATTACCATGTTGGGTTTTTTCCCCTGAGCATAAAGCATGATAGCACACACATTACAGGCTGGTGCCAAAATACAAAACCACTGCAAATCCCACAGCTGCATATAAAATGTGACAGCATTAGTACAGAGGAAAAATGTAAGAATACTCCTTTCAAACACAAATAACATCTCATTTTCAAAGCTCTGTGTTTTTCTCAGTACATTGCTTGTTACTGATGTCAGCAGGCGGTCTGCAAACAGACTGAGAAAATAATAAATGAATCAAAACATGTTTTAAGTTGAGGCTGGGAATAATTTTGCCCAGAGGATTACTTCTACTGACCATCATCTACCTTGAAACTAATAAAGAAGTCTCCTTCCTATAAACATGATTTACGACATAACTAGAGTTAAAAAATAATACCAGATATTGTTGGGTGATGGAAACCTTTGCTAAATAACAAATTACACTGATACTACAGGACTTCTTTTATAATAACTTACAGGTTCACTTTAAAAGCACCTTCATGTTTGACTTCTGAAAACAACCATAATAACTTTTTTCCATTGCCTATTATTATTCTGTACTTACCAGAGCAGCCATGAATTTCACTGAGGAAGAACAGAATCATTTGCAGAGAATAACCTGCCCTTGTTAATGGATTTACCCTCATCAAGGTTAGAAATGAATGAATTCAGAATAGTGAACTAAAAGGCTACACCTTCCGTTGTAACAATGAAATACTGAGATAATCTATTAATTATCACTTCACTTATATACATTCATCTCTCTCTTAATGCAAGAAAATAAGTTTATCCCCTTGAAACGCTGTATTAACTATAAGAAAAATCAGTACTTTATACTCATAAATTCTTTGAGGAACATATTTCCTTTCCAACACAGAGATACCAGCAATTAAATAATTGGGGGTTATTTCTACATTATGACCTATTCATTATTCTTGCTGTGGCAACAACAGCCACTATATTGAATTGAATCCATATTACTGTGCCTAAGCTGAGCTGTTTAAATTTTTTTTAAATCTTTGAATATTAAGTTGAACTACTAAGAAGTCACTTCATTAACACAGCAATTTTATCTGCAAAGTAAATTTTGAAATAATAAAACTGTTTTGACACTGTTACTGTGCTAAAAGCATATTTCCTCAGTGTCTGCTTGTTATTATTATGTTAGTTGTATGGAAACTGATTAGTTTTGGCACTCTATTAGGAAAAGATAAGCCTAAGACTGATAGTGCTATCTGCGGTGATACTTACAACAATCTTGCCCATTTTGTCCTAACAGGCTTGGATAAAGCACCTTTATTAGTGTGAAGTCTTACAATAATATCACTTCCTCTTGTTCTAAAATACATCATGGAAATGGGAAAAGTAGTATTCAGACTGTACAACAGTCTGTATATATGTAGCATACAGTGGAGCACATCAAAATTTTTATGGAAATGAGAGGTATTCTGTTTGGATCTCAAGAAAAGGGAAAGTCCAAATAAGGGTGTGATCCTACGTGCTGGTTTTGGCTGGGGTAGAGTTAATTCTGCTCACCGTGGCTGGAATTAGATTGTGTTTTGGACTTGTGCTGAACACAGGATTGATAAAATACAGACTTTTTAAAATTGCTGAGCAGGGTTTACACAGACCCAAGGCCTTTTCTGCTCTTTGTACTGCCACTGCTACTGGCGAGGAGACTGGGGATGACTGAGATATTGGAAGGAGACACAGCCAGGACAGGTCACCCTAACTGACCAAAGGTTTATTCCAGACCATATGACATCATGCTCAGTATGTAAAGTTGGGAAAAGTAAGAAGAAGGGAAGGCTTGGAGTGATGGTGTTTGAGTTTTCAAGTCACCATTACATGTGATGGGGCCCAGCTCTCCCTTAGATGGCAGAGGGAAGAAGTGAACTAATTCTTTGTTTCGGTTTGCTTGTGTGCATGGTTTTTGCTTCTACCATTAAACTGTCTTTATCTCAATCCACAACTTTTCTGGCTTTTACCCTTCCAAGTCTCTCCCAGATTCTGCTGGTGGGGGAGCAAATCAGTAATTGCTGGGCTGCTGCCTGGCGTGAAACCACTACACCCCAACAAGGGTATTCTCAGCTTTCCCAGAGAATGTAAAGTCTACCCAAACAGCTACATTTAAGTACTGTAGCTCCTAGTCATGAGTTCACTTTGGTTTAGGAACATTCCCCACAGATTTTTCCTTGCTTCTTTTTTCTTTAAGTCTTCTTTATTTCGCTGTACCTTAAACAGCCAAGATTTCAAATTCTGTAACAACTCTGAAACAATGAAGAAAAACACCACTAAATATACCCTGAGAAACTGCACTGCAGAACCAAGAAATCCAAACTTAAAACTCTAGAAAAAGTTAGACTTCCTAACTTGTCAGTTTTCTATTTGGAAGTAATAACCATAGAATCATAGAACTAAAGACTACTTAGACTGACAAAGACCTCTAAAGTCATTGACTCCAACCATTAAGTCACTGTTCACCACTAAACCATATCACCACGTGTCACATTCACATGCATTTTGAACAATTCCAGACATGTAATAAGACAAAGAGACAAAACAAAAATGCAAGGTTGTTAGTAGTGCTGTATCATAGCCCTGCAATTCGGTATAGCCACTGCCACTAACAAGCCGTAGATCTTGTATTGGCTCTGCAAGGCCTCAAGAATAATTTCTCAGGATTTGTCTGAACTTACTTTTTTCGCCTGGAGTTTTGATTCAGCTTGTTTAGCTGCAAAAAAATTTCTAATGATCAGGTGACTATTGACTAATCTGTTACAGTATTGCTTATACCGCTTCTATTTCCTTATATTTGCATAATCTTGTGGTATAATCAGAGTTTTTTCATGTACATTAAAAAGTAAATAGTTTGTACAGGATGAAGAATTCGTGATTTGCAAATAATAATGAGGTATAAAGGACTCTACCCATGGTATAATGAAAACAGACTGAAAAAACCTAGCAATGGTCATTTAAAAGAAAAACAAACTGACTGTCAAAAAGGTTTTAAGGTGAGCAAAGAGGAAAAAAAACAGTGTAAAAAACAAAGTATAAGGAAAAAAAGCTAGAAAATGAGCTAAATTAGTGGAAATTGAGACAGAAAAAATCATTGATATCAAAATTCTCCTAATGAAGAATTCAGGGTGCCAGGAACCCATGAAAGGTCTTTTTGAGGTGGGTGGGTACTGACAACCTTGGGATTCAAAGGGGCAGCATGACCACTGAGATAAAAATAGATATTTGAAAGTGGTTGTGTGACATTTTTAAACTGTTTTAATGAGACTTGTGTATTAATTTAATAATTTGTAGTGCAAAGGGTACTATCATTCTCTGAACTAATTCTATTAAGATGGTAAAATACTATAAAGTGTTGTGATTTTAATGCAGCTGTGACTCAGTGGCTTGTCATATCAAGGAATTTTCCTGGCTTGCTCACAACAAAGTTTTGAATGTAACATGATGTTACTTTTAATTTTCTGAGGCTACATAAATTCTCATTAAGTGCTGCAAAGTAAAGAAAAGCTATCTTTCTTTTCCTCACTTGATAATTCTTTTCATGTTTTTCTGAAACCAAAATGCTGATTTTGATGAAATGTTAATAAACATATTTCACTATTTCTTCCATTAAAAAACCTCCAAAACAATCAAAATTAGAAAATTAAATGGACTGTTTCATGATTTCCTCACTATGTATTTTGACTTATGGGGACTGTGACTGAAATTTTAGTTATTTCAATAAAAACATAAAAAATACGTGAAGCACTTACATCTTTGTAACAGATGATGTAATAATCGCATTTCAAAGTGTAAAATTAGAAATCTTGGAATATCTAGATCAGTCACAGAAGATAAAAGTAAACAAAGATAATATGAAGAAAATAATAAAGCACAGCAATAACCCTTAACATTGAGTCAAACACAAAAATCCTCTCTGAGGGTGTACTAGAAAAAGTACTTGGGTATGAATATACTTCTTAAGAAAAAAGATGATCTTGTTTCATCATATTTCAGCCTAGCAAATAGTCAATACTCCTGTCTTCTGGTCTCATTAATAAATGTTTAAATTGTGCAAATCCCCTAAAATACCACTGGAAGAGAACAATAATAGCTATCCAACAAACTAGAAATAGAACTAAACTACAAGTATCACACTACCTGTGTACTTGAGAAATTTCATCATCAGTGACAAAACTACAGTTTAAAAGGCCAGTGTCTGGTTTTGTAGTCTCTTTTACTTTAGTCTTTTATATTCTAGCAATATTGCACAAGTCTATCAAATGTCATGGCCAATGATGAACGTTCAAAGACAAAAATAATTAGATTTTCTCAAACCAAAAGAAGATAAAGCAATAGAAACAATCACAGTGTTTCAAATTATGTTTTTCATTCTCTGATGTAATATATTCTCATATTTTTTCCTTCATGCGCAGGTTAGTTAAGAAGCTTTATACATAACCTTTCACATGGCACCATGGAACATCAGCTGTATACAAAATCTTCTGATTCGTGACACAAACTCATTGCGGGTGATCAAGAGTAATTCTGAAGCAGCAGAGGTCTATTCAGACTATATTTTGCTGGCTGGATACTTGCCAGTTCTGAGAGAGGCTCTGAAAGGTGCCAATACACATAAGAGGAAAAATCCGCTAATATGGCAAAACCCTGAGTGATTTAGAGATGGCCCCATTAGAGCAGGCATAGAGTTTCAATAAATTTTTCAAGATCTAGTAGTTCACTACCCATATGCTATCAGCCACTCAGCTGCAGTTTAATGATACTGATATTTTTAAAGACTGGGAATGGCAAATTTGCATGGATGTTGAAAACTGTGTAAAGGGATGAGGCTAATGAAAAAGGTGAGAAGTTCAAGAATTTTCAGTCCTCAAAATCAAAAGAAATCCTTAAGATATAAACACTTATGCAACTACACAGTGTTTCAGCTATAACCCTGACAAAAATATAAAGCCCAGAACAGCTTTCTGTGTCAAATTAGATTGCATGTTTTTAAGAAAGGTTGTGGCACTGGGTTTTGATATTAGATGGTAGCTGTAAAATGGTCTCACAGAGAATTGTCCCAGTAAATTAATCTCTCAAGAAAATCCATACTTTAATAGAAAGTAAACATGATTGCTATTACATTTCATCTTTTGTACATGGTTGAACCTTGAAACAAGTACTATCAAGTGCAATAGTAGGAAAAGAGCTCAATAAAAATAAAATCCTGTGGATTAGAGTAAAATCCCAGAGAAACCACTTCCTCTAGTAGAAATATCTGCGATAACGAACAGTGACAGAAGAAATAATTATCCTTCACCTCCTTCTTTTATGAATCCAAGAATAACACAAATATTAGAATCAATAAATTATTTTGTAAATGAACCAATACCAGAATAGGTGTTCTTTAACTTATATCAGGTCACTGAAGCTGGCAAGTAACAAGGTGCCAATTAGTTCATGAATACAAAAAGTGATAGATTCCTTCTAATACTTAGCAAAGTGCCAGCATATTCATCGTTCTTTCTTCTTGTAGCTGAAGAAATCAGACCTAATGGAGCCACACAGATCCAGTGACAAAGAAAAGAATTCAGCCCATCAATTTTGTTACTAAGTGTTCCATTACAGTTCCATTAGTTTGATAGCTGAAACAGCAGCTCCAGATACAGACAAAACATCCCATATGTGTTTTCTTTCACAGAGATAGTATATAATCAATAAAGAGCTGTATTAGTTATCAAATTCAGAAGTGCTCATTTAGGAAGAAAATATATTTTTAAAATCTGAAAATATATAAATGGCAATTATTTTATTTTAAGAAAGTCTTAAACAGTGAAAATGTACACTTAAAAATTATGAACATATCATATATATGCACAGACAAAATCACAAAAAATCATGTACAAGAGAAAAATGTATTTCAAATGCAGTGGTTGATTCCCAGAATTAATAAAATTCCCAGAATAAATAAAATGTTAGCACAGAATACCTGTGTGACGTTACTGTAACAATTGTGACTGCACCCATCCAACACGGTTCTGCAATTTAAGCTATTCATATAAGAAGAGGTGAGCACTGCATTGTAATGATAACCCAGGTTATTGATTGAATTGAAAAAATGTACTAAATATCAAAGTGACTGGATTGCACTCTTATTTTTCTATCATGTCTACATGCTTATATAAACCTAAAGTTACCAAAAAGGAAAAGGAAGGAAAAGGTCACTGAAAATAGAATATATTTCACATATGAGATTTCTTTAAAGTTAAATGTGCAGAAAAAGACTAGCTAACATTAAACCGTAATTGAAATTCAAAGAAGTAGTGCAGATTTAAAGGAATTCAGTATAAAGTAGTGCATCACTTATTCATCTCTTAAAGAAATCAACTGTCAATGCCATTGCCTAAATTAAATACAGCAACATGTTTAGCACAAGAATTACATGAACTGAATTCTATTTCAATGCCTTTTCTTGGAATTGCCATGGATATATTACTGAAAAGGCCACTATAGCTAATCAACTTCACTCCTTCACAGGCTTTTCTGTGTTTTCTGTTCTCTAAAGACATATTTTTACAGTAGAGGTTAGCATATAACACAGCACTACTATTCTTTTTTCCTCAGTAAGTATAGCAGTCTTAGCAAATACGCTTTCTTCCTGTTTATGATTAACAGAGCCATTATGCTAAAAAGGCCTACAAAAGGATTTATAAACTAATCTATCATTTATTTTAGATTTTTAGTAATGAAAATGGTAAAAGAATTCGCTTAGTGCACAGTATGATGTGCTTTGCATGCTGCATATACATACAAATCATTTAATAGTTAAAAGCTTTTAATATTTCACTTGATGATCCACAAAGTTCCTGACTAAATAGGATTGTCACTAAGTCATGTAAGTCAACAGAAAAACAAAATGTACTAGCAGCTCTCATGAAAGAGGCACACATAAAAAAGCCATCATACATTTGCAATTCAATATTTTAAGAATTGATAAATCAAGTGTCAGGAAGAAAAGAATTATTAAAACACATTTATTATCTTCACCTAGAAAATATTAGCTAATTCCAAAATCTATGCATATTAATTATTTAGGAATGCATAAAAGACTTCAATGTGAATTCCTGTTCAGTAACGTATTGTATCAGTGCCGACAGTCAGAACAATGTCAGGCTTAGTGACATTTTTCAGCTTACAACACTGGTATTGATTATGTGCATTGTCTTTCTTCACTGGACAATTAGGACACTAAACAGAACTGCTGTACATTACAAATTAAGTTGATTTCCAATATGGTGCCATTGCATGTCATTAATTCTGTTTCAGCCTGGAGCTTTGGCAAACACAGTGGTACAGTGGAAGGCATTCGAGCACAGGAGTGACCGGGCGGCCCCAAGGGCTCACACACTACCCAGGGACTCAACTCCTCTTCTTACTACACTGCTCCTCCACAGACACTCATCCTCACAGCCTGGTCCTCAAATAGAGGACCATGCATTCCACTCTATTTCCCCTCCTCGGCAGTCCTCTGTGCTTCCAGGAGAACCAAATTCTGCATCCTGGCACTGCTCTGGCCACCCTGATTTTCTGTGTGATATGGGCAAGAGCCCTGGTGTGCTCCTGCTCTGCTTCCACCGCACACTCACAGATAAATCAGGCTCTAATGATGAGCAGCTAGTATTCAAAGCTGAGCAAACAAGCTAAGATGACAAGTGAAATTCTACCAAATTTATGTGGAAATGCACAACAGTGCCAGGAATCATAGGCATGCAAGCTGGGAGAGAAGACATTTCAGACTCAGTCAGGAGAACTAAAAAAGAAGGGTATGAGTCCTACTGTAGAAGGAAGCAGTAGGCTTTAATTTCTAGATGCACCCAAATTCTTCTTCAAGACAAGTGATGTGAAGCCCCCCCACATACTAGTTTGCAGCTAATTTCTATTCTTCATGTATTTTCTAAAAGCTCAGAAAAGTACACGATCTCCTGGATCAAAAATTATGTGATTTATGAACTTAGAGAAGTACCAAAACTATATAATGTCATGGAGAACATCTTATCCCACTGATGTCTCTTCTGTCTGTAGGAGTAGCTCCAGCCTGAACAGCCCTTTTACTGAGGACAGCATTGGGAGTATCTGGGGAAGTTCATTATTTTAAATTTTCCTTTGCAGACATGTTACAGTAATTATCAAAAGCTGAGGGAAGAAAGAAAGGCCAGCAGTAGCCAGAAACATTAATTTAAGGGAATTGGTGAAAAATTACCTCTTAATTAAAACAAAATGGTACAAGACCTTATGATATGATAACTGTTACTGGGAAAAGTAAGCCTTTTCTAAAGCTAATTTGCTAAGAGATTTTCAGCAACAATAACTTGTACAGCAAACACATCCGTCAGCTGGCTCAGAGCTTCTGTGGTTTTTATTACATCTTTTAGATTTAGTCTGATACAAATGAATTTGTTGCAATACTCTTCATAAAATAATTTTTGTTTCTTCTTACTTTAAAAAGATGACTGTTCAATAGACTATTCCACTTAACTAAATATTTCAAAATATCCTACTGTGAGGCCTGCCTATATTTTCTTTCAAAATGGCGACAGAAACAGTGTGACTTACAGAAAACATGCTGTTGGCAATGTGAGCTATGAAAAGCAGTGGGGAGTAAATATTCAGTGAGCAGTTAAGATATCAAAATGTCATTAAATAGCTGCATGATACGTTATTAAAATTGCAAAAGACTTTTTAATAGAGCTTTTTGTGTGAGGATGACTAGAGCTCATCTAAATTGGTAAATTTCATGAAGATAGTTCTGTATACGTAATCTCCCCAAGTTGATTTACTGGGAAAAAACCCCACAGAAATACTTCAAATATATATAAATATTTTTTCTCTTCCTTAAAGCCATAACAATAGCTATGATTTTAAGAATAACAAATACTTTCTCTCTTTTCTTTATCTGATTTATTCTGTATTTTTGTTAAAACTGTGGAGAAGAAGATTAAATTTACTATACCCAGCCTTTACTTCACTCAAAAAAAAAAAGTCTTGAAAGCATTAATACTTTTCTCATTCAATCTTACTCTTATTTAGCATTCTGTGTTTACATAATTCTGTGACATTTGTCAAAATAGATGGCTTCTTTGTATAGTTTAAATCATATAGCTATCCTTTCACATCATAATGAAATTTGATTAAATAATTGACACTATGTACCTATGAACGTATTTTCTCCAGCCTACACAACTAATCCTCTTCAACTTTTTCTTTAGTTCACTCCTGATTAGCTTAGGATAATGGCATAAGAGGTTTTGCAGAGAAAAAAAAAGTTTCACAAAAATAAATCAGAAATATAACAAGATACACGTCCTTATCAAGATATAACATTTATCAAATACTGTTGCAATTCTTTCTTGGAATCCTGAGTGTACAAGGACTGCATATCTTACATGTGAGATGACAGTTTAGTTCTCCACAGAGAAGTCCCTCAGCGAGGGAACAGTGCTTATGGAGAAGCCAAATTTATAGAGCAGTGACATGACAGATCACGTCTCGAAGCCTGGCTTGTGCACCAGCAGCCCCAGCAGACTCACCCAGAGGAGGGGCAGGGGACCAGCAGTCAGGTCCCTTTAGGTATGGGGACATCAGAAAAACAAAGAAGAATGGGAGAAGCCCATATATGAGTTCCCTGACCATGATATTCGAGGTTCAGTTAATTGGCCCAAAGAGAGGTACAGCCCTCTGCTGTTTAAGATGTACCAGGAAACCTCTACTGGCCACTCTGCCTCCTCATTCAGAAGGACAGAGGCTTCTTCAAAGTCCTGTGCTATACGTTCACAAGGCACATCAAATTTGTGTAAGATTCACTAGGACAGAGGAAAAACAGCTTTGTAAACAACTGGAGTTCTCCCATGGCTCTCTTCAAGACTTTTGGTACTCTTCTTGGCACACACGAATTACTTTTTTCTGTTTTACCCTGGAGCTCTAGCCTCCTTGGATGTGTCCTTCCAAAACCAAATAACTTAGTCACAGGGTGCACCATTTCAAAATAAAGGAAAAGGTTCCTTCATCTTTAGCCAATACAATAAGTTGTTGTGGCTGGAGGCCAGGTGCCCACCAAAGCTGCTTTATCACTCCCTTCTTTAGCTAGTCAGAGGAAAGAAAATGTAACAAGAGGCTGGTGGTTGAGTATAAGGACAAGGATACACCACCCACCAGATACCATCATTAGCAAAACAGACTTGACTTGAGGAAATTAATTTAATTCCAGTCAAATCAGGGAAGGGAATTGAGAAATAAAAACAAAACTTAAAAGTACCTTTTCCCTTCTCCTTCCTTCTTCCCCGGTTCAACTTTGCTCCTAACTTTTCTCTCTCCTCCCTCCACAGCACTGCAGGACTGGGAATGGGGCTACGGTCAGTTCATCACACATTGGCTCTGCTGCTCCTTCCTGCTCAAGAGGAAAACTTCTCACACCCTTACCCTGCTCCAGTGTGTGTCCCTCCCAGGGAAGACAATCCTCCAAGAACCTTTCCAAAGTGAGACAGGTCTATTTTGGAGCTGACTGGCATTGGCTCTGTTGGACACAGGGGAAGCTTCAAGCACACACAGCTTCTCACAGAAGCTGCAGAGTCCTGTCACTGCCCCCCAGTCACTGCAAAACCTGGCCACACAAACCCAATAGCTGTGGTTTACCATCAAGATTTATATTTATCTCAAGGAGAAACTAAAACTTGTCCTAAGCTCTACATGATAGGCAAGAAAGTAGTGAAGACTAATGAATTCAGTTCTCTGCATATGTAATAAAATATTCTCTCCATGTCATAATCAAGCCATAGTTCAGCAAAGCATGTGCTGAACTTTAAATATTCATATAATACACTTGAGGACATTATTAAAATTAAGTAAAATAAAATAAAATGAAAAAATTTCCAGGGAGCTCATGATCTAGATTTATTAACTCTTTAAATGACTCAATTTTTCAGATTATACATAGCTATTAAGCTATTTTAGCAAGATATAACCACACAAGACTGCCAGGTCATCAGTACAGGAAAAGGATTAGCACATTTAGGATTTGAAAGATATACATGTTAAAACTTAACACCACTAAAACTAATTTTTTAAGTGGAGCTCTTTAACTTCCAGTTAGAAAATCAATGTGATTAAAATTCCTTTTAAGTGCTTACCTTTCTAAGAAAATCACAGACAAATATGCTACAAATCCAATGCTTTGCATCTCAACATTTTGGGGGACAAAAATCACATTTTTGTCAGCAGCAGACTGTGTAGCCATCACCAGTGCTACAATGTCTGAAGATCCAAGTCTCTCAAATTAGCTGAGGAGACAGCAGCAGTAAAATCCCAGACAGCACAATCTGATACATTTTCATCAGTCTGCTGTGGAGAAAATATATTCCTGTATGTTTACTGAGCATTTTTTTCTGCTTCAGGATCTTAGCATTCAAAGCAGATTAAAAAAAAATGCCCCATATTTTAATGAGATCATTATTAATAGTTCATCTTCTTGCTTGCTAGAGTACTAAATTTCCATGAGCTGTAGGCAAAGGCAACGTGAAGATGGCTATTACAGTTGCTTTGCAATGGATTCTGGCAACCTCCCCACAGCATCTTTGTTCACCCATGACTACACAGCTTAAGCAACCCAGTCTGAGCTTGGTAAGGACTCTACATTCTTATTTCCAAAACATTTTGTGTATTTTCTTGTTCAGTGAATCTAATGCATGTTTTTCTTAAACAGGCAAACCACCAAACCTACAAAAAGAACCAAAAAAAGGCTCCCATGCTTGCTTTACTCTAACTTTCTCACAGTGACCTAAGTTTTCATGCAGTCCAGAGCCACACAAAGGCAGAAGTGAACCAGAAGTTGCCTTGACCTCAGAAGTCTGGTGGTATGCACTATTAGCCCATTGGAAGAAAGAATCAGTCTTAAACTGGAGTCAGCCACACTGTGTGCTTGTAGACTGGAGGATGTGATCCTAAGCATGAGTGAAATACATTGGTCAAAATCATGATTTTCTAAATGGAGAAAGTAGGGAGATGTAAATTAGTAGCTAATGATAAGGTAAAGTGTAGTTTATATCAAATGTTGACACATGCAGGGCCAGATTCTTAAGAGAGCTAGACTTAAAAAAAAAGAGGAAAATTAAAAAAAAAAATAGGAAGACGTAAATAGTGTCTAGAGCCTTTTAACAGGAATCTAGAGATGCATGAACAACCCACATCCTGAAATTAGAACACTTCCTTCCGAAACATCAGAAATCATATAAAATCAGTATTAGTTGCAACTGGAAAACATTCCCAGTTAATACTAACACATTAAATAAGAAACCAAGAGCTTCAAACTTATACTGAACAAGATTAACCTTGAGCATCCATGGCAACAGCAGAGTCCAGTGCAGTGCCTGCTGTGTTCTGCAGCAAGGCAGCTTTCTCTTCAATCTCAAAATACTACCTTATATCATTTTTCTTCATAGTCTCTGCAAGAACTCAGCTGAAATTAATTCCCTGATAGTCCAAAGCCCTTTAGTACACATTTATGTAAGGTACTTCTTATGTACAGATTTTATCTGGATAGACTCCTGATACTTTCCTCCCTCATAAGTCCAGCCACAACTCCTGAGTAACCTCTCCCATGGTGTCATTCTGGCAGGCTTTTAATCTTTCCCATGTGTGTGCCAGCTGGACTCAATTATATATCTGCAAGGCTTCCTAGTTGCTGGCTGGTAGCATTCCCCAGGCATAAGAAACCAGCATCCTTCACCCATGGCTGTGCAGACCAGGACCCAGCTCCAGTTCCCAGCCTCTCTGTTGCCTCACTCCATTATACAATGCCAAGGGAATCCACCAGAAATCCCTAAATGCTGTTTTGTGAGGAGGGCTGGAGAGCAAGGCATAATCACAAGCAAAATGTGGATGACAACGAATACAGAAACAATTTCTAAGACAAATTAATTTCCAAGTTCAGCCAAAAGGTAAATTCTCCAACAAAAAAGCTAAATCCCATGGCATCTGAACAAATACCAAATTGTCTGACTACAGAACATGACCTTAGATTAGGCTTTAATTGAGATAAATGGGACATAGCCTCTCTTGTTTTTTTTAAACATCATCTAGAATCAGGGAAGCCATCTCACCTATCTGATTGCAAATGGTTAATGGTCATCTTTGCAATAATAAAGAGTTAGGCTTTTTAAAGAGAACTTGATATTCTCCTCTAAAGAAAGGTAAAATAAACATGAAATTTTTACAATACATATTTTATGTGTTACAGCTGCTATTCAGAAAACATAGCAAAAAATAGAAAATAATAAAAGCAGTTTATTGACATAGATAATATTTCAGCTGGCCTCAGTTTTTAGCTTTAGCTATTAAAAAAAACCCCAACATTTCAATGCTTTTTTGGCTTTCAAATGCTGAGGTTATAAGATCTGATTCAATCTACATTCCAAATCTGATAAGTAAAACCCATTCCTTACAACTCTATGTTTATTTAAAGGTTTTGCTAGCATGCAACATGGCATTGCTATCAACACTTTTTAATCCCTAATATTCATTTCTGACAACGCTAAACCAAGCCCTCAAGCTAATGAAAATGCTAGAGAGATAGTTCTTCAAAATATACATACACAGACATTGAGACATTCTTTTTCAAATCAACAACTTTCTGAAAGATGTGACAATCAAAAGGTGAGACAATCAAAGAGTCTCTACTTACCATCCTTTAGTACTTTATACATACTCATTTACGTAATAGAGAATAGAATTTACAAAACACATAAAAAATGCTCCTTTTCTTGAGCACCATAGACATGAAGCTACTAAGAAAAAGATGTCAGAATCTTTATTAATTCAAATTGCATTTTACTTTAACAAATTTATTGCTCCTACAGAAACAAGGTTGAGCCTATCTGATGATTATAATTTTAGATTTCTTACTTAGGACTATGTCAAAATTAATTCTTATTTAATGAGGTTTTTGAAAAGAGTTTAAAATAGCAAAATTCTGAAACATGCTCATTAGAACTATTTGTAAGTAATTAAAAATGATAGCTCTTAAATAACTTGTGATTGGATCCTAAAGCCATGTCAGAAATAGTGCTCAGATGACAGCCTGTCACATAAATTTATGCTTGATACATGAGCCCTGTTGATCACTAAATAGCAAAAAATTTATTATTCTCTTGCAAAAAAATGAAGTTAAAATTTCTGTTTTCGCAATTACTTTTTCCTTCCTTTTCTCTCCTATATTGTGACACCAAGGTCATTGACATTATCTTGCTAAACACTAGAAAATCATTAATTACTTAGTCTGCATCCACCAACTTTTCCACTATCAAATGCCACTGTTACAATGCAAAAGAGACATTAATTGAACAGAAAAGGTAACCAACTGCTCATGAAAATGTAATTTTTCTGTTTGACAGGGACACTAACATGATGAGCTATGGCATTTTTGTGTAAAATCCTTTTTGGATTTGGAGTGTGTCACATTCTATCACTCAGGAGTCAACCTTCTGCTCATGACATTGCACCCATAGGGAAAGCTTGGGTGTGAGTTTTTGTTTTGTTTGCTATTT
Organism: Chamaea fasciata; assembly: GCF_029207755.1. Classification (NCBI taxonomy): domain Eukaryota; kingdom Metazoa; phylum Chordata; class Aves; order Passeriformes; family Sylviidae; genus Chamaea; species Chamaea fasciata. Next base: position 27,422,917 of record NW_027094090.1, on the reverse strand, counting down.
TGAGAGTATGGCAAGGAATTACAGTAAAGATTCTGAAAACATCTCAGCCTTCAAAGTGCAGTATAAAAACTGTCTTAAAAAAGATATTCTTAAATATGAAGTGCCCTTTATTTTTCATAAATAAGAGAGTTGAAGTGCAGAGTGTTTGAAAATGTGTTGGCCAACAAAAACATCAAAATCATTTTTGCTAACAGTATTTCTTTGCTATTCTACAGAAAACCAGTTAGATGGTAATAAAATAAATTCAAAGTCAAATTAAAAGTATGAGTTTTGTTTTATTCAACAAACCAGGATCAGTGATAGAAGTTAAACCTAGATTTTTTTTTTTTTTTTGAAATTTCTTGATTGTGATAATAATGTTTAAGGCTTTTAAAGGGATTATTTCTCAGTTCATTGTTTTTTCCTAAAGTAAACAAACCTGCCCAGGACTAATTATGTATATATTTATGTATATGTATATGTATATGTATATGTATATGTATATGTATATGTATGTATTTGTGTGTGTATTTATTTTCTTTTTAAATAATGATACATGTTGCATATAAAAAGCCACAGACAACTGTGAATTTATTAATGTCTTATTTTCAAGTATAATTTGAACATTGGCTGGAGCCTGGAACCTGTCCTCAAACTGAGAACTTAAAAGCTTGTTGCCATAATTTGAGAGAACTCTTTCTGTAAACCAGGGTTATTGCTCATGTATAAGGACACCTGAGTCAGACCCTAAAATTTATTTAATTTCCTCTGCAAAATGAGAGATTAAAAAAAAAAAAAAGATTTATAGAAGACTTTAAACATGGATGTCAAACTTCACCTCTTGAATCTTACAGGTTTCAAATATTAATTTATAAAACAATGTGAGCAACAAGTCTTAAAAGTACTATTATTCTGATATAAATAGATGACAGTCCAGTATTGCACTATACTTTGCTTTTGATGAGGACTATTATTTCCAACAGTCATAATATGTAACAATGCCACAGCTTGTCAAGACTTATCTGAAAAACATGAAAGTGTGCAAGAAATACATAGATTTTTGAATGTCGCTATTACACAGGCACTGTTTTTCATGGTAATTACTGAAGCACTTTTGTAAACTCACTCCTATTCACAGGGGGGAAAAAAAGAGAAAAAATATTTAGAGAAATTCTATGTTTTCCAAGGGACAAAACTCAAACCAAACCTCAAATATTTTGTTTTCTATTACAGAATTGTGAATACTACTAAAAAAATCTTGTTTATCTAACAGAACTAAGCATTATGCAAGGAGGAACACCTGCTCCCTCCAAAATTTCTGAATCTCATGTCCATTTATGTAAGACAAGATACAAACAGTGAGCAGGAAATTGCCTCACAGGCATTACACTCAGACAGCTATTAGAATATAGTGCAGACTACTGTAAAATTTACAGGACTGACACAGAGCTTATTAGATTTAAGGGATATAATTGCATTTGATTCAACAGACATTGGATTTAACCTCACTGGTATGTTCCAATGCCTACTGGAGCACATGGACAAATACCCACAAAAGGAATCATATGCAGACCCTTATTCAGAGCTCTTTGAGAGGATGAAGTAATGGATTCAAAGATTTTTAGCACTATCATCCTTGGCTTATCCTGTTGCATTTTTCCTAATTCAAGGATATTTGTCCTTACATAGGAGAAGCTCCCTAGCCAACACCAGAGAATGATCTCAATTCCTCTGTATTTGGAATACAGGTTGCAATCTTGCCTTCTTTAGAGAGATTTCCTGCACAAACATCACTCTGGCCCAAAAAGACGTTATTACATGCAGGAGGAATAATAAATGAAATACCTTAGGTGTTTTGATATCCCTAAACTAACTACATGTACTAGAATGAGGCATCAGAAAAAAATTGATTCAAGTTGGCAATTAATACTTCATGCTGAAGTGCTCTGATACCCAAAACAGGGAGACAAAAGTGAGAGGTTACTTAATACTGTTAAGGTATTAACCTTATTTGGAGAAGTCTAAAATGCATATTAAAGTCATTAAATTAAAGCTATTAGATTGAGTTTGAGAAAACATTTAGGTCTAAGACCTGAGGTTAAATGAAGACCGATTGAGTTGTTTGTTTACTAGATCTTCTCTCAACATTCTCCTGAAATCCCATGAGATATTCAGCAAATTTGGATTCTCTCATCTAAATCAATAGCCTAAAATTAAAATCATGCTAAGCTCTGTAGACAACCAGTGGAAAGAGAGGACCTTGATGTTGTGATCTAGACCAGTAGTAAACTATGTTAGCTTTCCCCATTTCTCTCCCTTGACTTTAGAGGGAAGCTAGGCAACTGTGCTATTAATTTGGGTGTCACTGCTCAGGGGTTATGATTAGATTAAAAGAATCTGGGCTTCTACATTGACTTAAAAATCATGTAATGTTCTCCATTAAAATCTATTTGTTCAAAAGATATCTTCAAAATAAATGCAAGACATCATCTGATGCTAAATTAGCTTTCTAAATTGCTTGCTACTAGATTTAGAGAGGACAACAGATAAGCTCCCGTCACTGGCCTAGAACCTGCATACACTAACTGATACCGCATTTCCCAGTTTAACAAATAATTTGTGGGTTTTTTTCTCCCTCAGATAATTGCCTGAAGTCCTTCTTTTTATACTACAATGCTAAAGGAGAGCAGTAATAACTGCAGGTCGATTACTGAGCATAGGTTACAGGGTTTAAAATCTTAGTGACCTTGAGTGGAATAAGGTTCCAAATGAAATTTGTTAAATACCATTGTGTTACGTGACAACTCTGGGAGTCAGGGAATAAGAGAACAGTAGAGCCAAAGTCCCTTGGGACACTCTGGTAAAATGTAGCAAAACCTGTCTAAATAACACATTTGTTATATCTAGTTTTGTTGCTTTAAAATGGTTTGCTCAGGAAGCTGCTAAGCTCAGAGGAAGAAATCACCTCACCTCAGCCATCACAAAGGCATTGTTGTACACCGCCTCTGTTCTAACCATGGCAACAAACTGCCGCAAAAAAAAAAAAAAAAAAAAAAAAAAAAAAAAAAAAAAAAATTAATTAAAAATCAGTGATGCAAAACTAGATTAAAAATACTAATTTCAGAATTAAAGCACAACACATTAAACCCAAAGATTTCTTGGCTAGGATTTAATCACACAATTTTTTCTTTTTAAAAATTCTCAATTTAACCTCGGGTTTTCTTTTTTAGATTCCACTTCCAGTGCAGTAGATATACCATGTTTACTCTGTGGGCTACATTTGAAATGAGTCAGTCACTCTATACTACTCACAGTTGAAAGAACTTCATCTAAAAGTACCTTAAGATTGAATCTTTTGTGTGAAGCCTGAGCAATCTGCAGCCAGTGAAGAATAAAAATATATTGAGGACTCACTGCCAGAGATGCAATCGTGAGATGCAGAAATAATTGCTAGAAAATATCAGAAGCTGGTGTGCTAGTGAAAGTTTGAGTTTTGTCTGCTTTTAGATGATTCTGTGTATCCAGCCTACATGCTTACTTTGCTGTCCAGAGTGCATGAATACTGAAAGAAGTATCATATACAAAATTCATCAAGAACTGTTCCAACATAAAAATAGCTGAGTTTTAACAAAAAACTCAGGACTAAAAATGGTCTGTTTTAATTTCATTTTTAAGTACAAGATAAAGTCACTGTCTGGTTCTTAGATGACAATCGAGCCTAGTTTTACCCCTGACTAATTAACATGCAATGCTTCTAGTCATTTATGGTTATAAATATTATATAAGTTTCTATTAAGATAACAGGGATTATAGGTTTAATTTTTCACAATTTTTCAAATAAATTTGAGGTTTCTATTTTTAGTCTGAAAGAGAAGAAAAAGAAAGTTATACTGAATGATTTGTTTCTGCAGGTGGTTGATGAATACTTTCTCCGAAAAGCAGTATCTCTGAGATAATTTTCTTGCATTTTATACTTTTCTATGAATTATAGAAGAATCCACACTGGCTCCCTATGTTATTTTGCAAGAGTCACTATTCTTTTTAGAAGCAGACTGAAGTAAGGAAAATTGAATCATCCAAGCAGTCACTTGGTGCCATCACAGACTTGACAAAGGTAAAAAGGAAAGTCAACCTGAAAAATATTTTGAGAGATAAGGCAGGTTAAAAATAATGAGGTCACTATTTCTATGAAAATAATAACAATGATCAAGCAGATCAACAGAGACTTTTACTGATAACTGGAACAAATGAAGTTCCTAGAACATTGTAGCCTTTCCAGCTAAAGATCAAAGAATGTTATGTGTTTACTATTCTTGTATTAAGTCAATAACATACCCTAAAACTCACCCCCCTTTCCCAAAATAATTTTTAAAAAAAAAAATATATATAATAAATTGCCAACCTTGACATCTACAGAAATTGTAGCATTTGTTAAAAAGTAATGAGAACTAAGACATTAAAGCCTGTAGACAGGCTGGCACTGCTGGCACTGTTCAGAGGATCCAGTGCTGGTCCTCAGAGTTTCTCACCTGAGGAAGCTGCAACTTTTTGCAAAGATTAGACTTAGATTAGACAGCACAGCAAGGCAGATCTCACTGCTTGTGCATCAGGGAATAGTCTGTTTAACAGTGCTATTCATCTCTTCAAGGAGACACTAATTTTAGGATAATTTGGAAATGCTGTTCTGTCTGTGAATTAAATTGCACTTCATATCCCACAAACACCAAGAACTAAGTAGAAGTCACCTTCACTTTTTCTGTTTTTATTTAACATTAATTTGGCTGCAAGAGGCATGTAATACACAGCTTTCTTCCTGTGCCTGGCCATTTTAATTTTTGATCCTTTTTAATACACTGTAATAATCAGTCTATAAAGCCCAATTACTCAGGGTAAAAATGACTGGCATCTCTAGACTCAACAAACCTCAGCTTAAGAAATTGTATGACTGTGAACTCTATAATTTTCTACGTAAATCCATATCACCCATTTTCATATTGTCCCAGTTTGTATCTTCTTTGGGAACACAGCTTTACTCTTATAGGCAGGAAAATTTAACAACAAATTATGGAACACAAGAATCCATAAATCATTGCATGAATGTTAAAAATAAAAGTGGACGTAATCTGCTATTAAGGGGAAAATGTAGTTAAACACCTTTATGTACCACTTCTTCAAGAACAACCCATGAAAATTCTGTGTGACTGGATTAAAAAACCTTCAGCTTCATGGAAAATATGAGTGTCCCTGGAGACTCTAGTAAAATCATTGATTTCTAGTAAAAAAGCACAAGGCTTCAGTGATATAATTCCTTAAGATATAAAATAAAGCTAGGATTAGGAAAAAAACCAGAAAAGAATTGGATTCTCCATTTAGCTAATATTTTCCTTTTATCTGAGTCACTGTACTATGTACCTTTCCAAACCAATTTTAAGTTTTATAAATAAAGAACTGCTTCAGTAGATTTGCTACATTCAAATTCAACACCTTTATTGTAAAATGATAAGGATGCTCAATGTCTATAAAGATGCTTCACTAGAAATGTGTAGTTACAAATACCTAGAATATTACATCCCTCATAGGTGTACCTAGAGGCAGGAAAAAGTAGCTTTTACACTGGGTAAGTCATAAAGTATTATGAAATGCACTATATTAAGAACTATAGCAAACAATATTTTATTTTTTTTTTATTTTAAACTATCATGCAAAGTTAAAAGCTCTTTTTTTCCTAAACTGCAAGAAAGAATCCTTTCTCTGCTTAAAGCAAAGTTCTTTTAAATAGCAATGCAATACTGAAATCCTAATTCTGGTGTTGCTAGTTTATACACAATTGGTGGCCATCTGACTGCTGATATGAAGCCAGTTGCAATATGCCTAATAAGGAGTGATCAAAACCTTCTACAGTTTCTTGAATTATTTTTATGGAAACCACAGGAGTAAAAAAAAAATAATTTGAATAAATTTACAAAATAATGTATTTACATGTTATTTACACTAATAACATGTTTCAAAAAAAAATCCAAGAAAGCCATGCAGTAGACTCCCAGGACAAAAAGATCATGGACCAGGTGAGAGGGAGTTCAAAGAGAGCCACTAAATTGGTCACAGGGCTAGAGCACCTGCCCTATGAAAGGAAGGCTAAGAGACTTGTTGGTGTTCAGACTGGAGAAAAGAAGGCTCTGAGGAGATCTCAGAGCAGTCTCTGAGCACTTAAAAGAGCCTAGAAGAAAGCTGGTGAGAGACTGTTTACAAGAGTATGTAGTGATAGGACAAAGAGTAATGGCTTCAAACTAAAAGAAGGTTGATTTAATTAATATCTTTAATAAATTCTTTAGTGTGAGGGTGTTGAGACAAAAGAGATTGCCTAGAGATGTTGTGGATGCCCCATCCCTGGAGGTGTTCAAGGCCAGGCTGGATGACCAGCAACCTCTTCAAGTGGAAGGTGTCTCTGCTCATGGCAGAGAGTTGGAACTGGATGATCTTTAAGGATTCTTCTAACCCAGGCCATTCTATGGTTCTACAGTTCTGTGATAAATCAATACCAGATAATACATGTAAGCAAGACCATGAGAAATTTATACTGTTCCCATTTAGTGACCTCTAATATGTGTGTTAAAGTGTCTATGCTGTAATCAAATAGAACCACTGCATGAACCACTGAAAATAACAAACTAGATCAAACCAGAACAAGATAATGAATGAAGGACAACACAGTAACATATGAAGATAGTATCTCAAGTAACAGTATGCAATCTTGTACACTTGACAACTCAAATTATTTTGAACAGGCAAGCACATTCCTTCCTTCATTTATTTGTCTTATTCCCCACAGCATACAGCAAATAAATAATATTACTTCTAAGGAGACATTTTTCCACTATTATCATTTGTGCCTGGAGGAAAAGGATCTTAATATCTTTGAGCTTATGAACAAACCCACTTACTGTCAGACATTACTCCGTTTTCTCATTCTTCATAATAAATCCCACAAATTTTTGTTTTGTCACACATGTTTTAAAGAAAAGCAATATTAACAGGTCTAGTGTGACACAGATTTAGGTTTCTAAAATTCTTTAAAGCATCTGTATAGCAAGTCAATAATTCTTTCTCCTAGTTGGGGAGATACTTTCTTGTCCTGTTCAAATTGGAAATACCTCCTGTATATCCTAGAAAGCAGATTCAATTCAAAATACTAAAAAATCTTGAAAGTTATTTAAAATGCAAATAATTGGCAAGTTGTATGTGATTAAAATTATACAAGGTTAATCATCAGAACCCAAATCTAGAGCCTTTTCCAATGCCAATGACATACTGCATATTAGTTAACAAGGTTGAATACTTGGTATTTTATATTAGCAGCATCACAACAAAGCATAAGCTGTGCAACCTGGAAGAACAGTCTAATTCCAATAAGGCATTCAGTGATATAGTTTCATAATTTCACAAAAATACATGCAAGAAAGAACATGGGTGTTGTAGCTAAATCTAGGCACTAACTACTTAGTCTTAATGGTGACAGACTTTAAAGAGGTTCTGCTGAACCACTTTCTACAGAATTCATTTATCTTTTTGGCTTTGCATTGACCACAGATTCAGGCTAAAGAGAGCATCCTAAAGTTAGCTTTTAGGAATACAAACCAATGCCATTTCTAGCCAATTTCCCAAGCAGGTGACCACATACAGAGGTTCAGGTGTTCCTACACATTGCTATGCAAATGTAGAAAAGACAAAAATATATATTGTTGATAATATATAGATAAGATCAAAAACTACCTAAAATATTCTTAAACAATTACTGTGACACAAGGAACTAGATAATCAGTAGTAAGTAAATCAGACCTGTTTGTAGTTAAAAGTGTAGATTAGAATTCATAAACCGAGAAACAATCTTGGGATGCAGCAATTTTATCTGCTGCCTCTTCCTACACTTCTCACAACTGTTGCAATTCATTGATGATTTTACCATCTGTCTCAAAATACTTGGTTTAAATATATAAAAGCCAGACAGGCAACTCCATTATTACAGGCAGAGGCATCTTTAGATCTGTAAACACAAGCTTAAAACTACCCACCACTTTTGCACTTCTACCTGTGTTAACAATTGTGAGACTAGAACGGGCTTGTCACCAGAATGGCCTAATGTAGGTTTTGTCACAGCAGTGCAAATTAATACAAAATACCCCCTGGATTGTATTACGGTTGTATCAAATAAACTTCCTTACTTGTTGGTACACATCACTGAGACATTTCAAAGACAAGCTGGGAAGGTCTACTAAATTAAATGAACCTTTGTCTTTACATTCTTATTCTTATATGTTGAAGACAAGATTTGGGTAATGCAATCTCTGTATTATCTAAAACATGATAGTCATGCTTTAAGTCAGGTAAATGTAATCAGAAAAGAAGTCAAAGGAACATGCTAAGCTGCAAAGACCCCTAAATGTTTCTTTTCTCTTACAACACTTCTTGTACAAAATTTCAGCATAACACTGGGCATTGAAGCTTACATAAATTTTATGCATCCTAATACCTTGTGATGGGCAATAGTGATATAATGTGCAAAAAAAAAAAAAAAAAAAAAGAGGAATGACACATTGTGGAAAATATCTATACCTTTTTTAAGTGATCTTGTTCTGGCAGCACAGAAATGTAATCTAAATTCCCACATGAAAATGACAAAAATACATTAAACTCAATTTTATAATAAATTGCTTCTGAAATAAGATTATCTGCCATATTTCAGCTCAGGAAAATTTCATAACATCCAAATTCCACCTTTTGACTAACAGACATTCTGAGTAAGTCTGGCATGCTTTTAATTGCAGAAGTACATGTACACCTCTAAAATAAAAGTGTTCAGTATTCAAACTTTTTAGGGACCACTTCATTTAGGACTCTGAGGGTGATATCAAATCTGAAATGACAGTTATGATTTTCAGGCATATTTCCCTCTATAACACATACATTCTTCACACTTTAAAAAAATGAAGACACATTTACAGCTGCTGCCTACTGATCTGTGTGCACTGAGAAGAACACCAACATATTCAGCTTATCACAACCGTTTGCAAGAGCATGTTTGTCAAGCAAAACTATCTCAGATCATGAGGGAACTGATGTCTCAGTTGGATTACTTCACTAACTCTTCTATAAAAGCATAGAAGGGTTATTTTAACTGAGACTATGCAAACGAAACCAAAAAATTCTCACAGACTGTTAAGCAACTCAGAAACCTCATACGTCAAAATCTAAAATTGTTTCAGGCTTGAGGTTCAACATGTAAATAAAATCTAGACCTACTCTGAATACAACATCAGGAAGAAAATTGTAAGCTTTAATACTTCTTTCTAAAGTACAGGCCATATATATTAAAAAAAAAAGGGCATTCTGATGCAGAATATATAAAAAATACTGATAATTCTAATATTTTTATAGAACTATTCCTCAGTGAGTCACAGCAAACTTCATAATGTGGTACTATTAGGCTCACTTCAGAGGTGTGGAAATAGGCAAAACAGGACCCTCCTGAGCTTTAGGCAAATACAACTAATGATCAGAAAACACTGATTGTCATACAGAGACCATGTCTGTTAACTTGTCATCCTAGCTTGGCTTCAGACAAAGTTGTCTCTTCATATATGACTTTCAGCTTGAGGGCAGCTGGAGAACAAATTCATTTTACCAGTGATATCTTTCTGTTGGTTAACCTTTTAGACCTTTGATGCCTGAACCTAAAATTCTGTGCGCTAAGGGCTATACTTGCCTAAGGAAAAGGTAGATATTCCTAAATTGCTTTGAAATGTCATATAAGCATGGACAAAAAAGATAGACTAGTAATTTAACTTTCCGCTATTTATTGTTTAAAGAACTTATGACATTCCCATGGTCTGTCTTCAAAAGGGCAGGAAAAAAATGGCATATATATGATTTTTTTTATATATATATTTGGCTTGTCTAGTCCCTCCTGACTAAGTTCTCTAAGAGACCAACTCCTTTCCTCAAATTCCATAGTCAAGCAAGATTAGGAGAGCTCAAGTAAAGTAGATAAGGCATCCAGAAAATTAAAAGTAGATTATTGGAAGTAGAGAATCTAATACTCTTAGCAATTATATTATTACAAAACTTATCTCTGTATACTTGATGTTACTAAAATATTCCTAACAGATCACAATGCTTTAGAAATGTAATTGTACACAATGTATAATATTTGTATTTTTGTATATAAATGTGTACAAGTAATATATAATCAGATCTTTATCATAAAGAAAACCACTTTGAGAAAGCTTCTCAGAATTAAAAGAATGAAAGAGTCAATCCTTTTTCCAGTGGTATCTATGGAAAACCTGTGCAATTTCAGTAAGGCCAGGGTTTTGTTAAGGTTCAAAGGAGGCAATCATTTTGACTGGACTGTGACAATGTAAAGAGTCTCGTTAACTCCTATGGCATCAGCCAGTTTTAGAAGGGCTAAAGCAATTGACACTACACATTTAAGGAACATGAAATGTGAGGACAAGGACACATAAGAGTTCACCTTTTTCCATGATTGCCAAGTTATTCTATCAAAAAGTATCTCAGCAAAGGCTTCCGTGCTTTGTTAAGTATTTGCAGCCCCTCAGCTGTGGCTCTGACTGGCCTTTACTTAGCACAAATTACTCTAACTGTTGTACTGCCATATAGAAAAGATTGGCTCCAAATTGGTCTCTTCTGATATAGATACCAGAAAAACTGATTACACAGGGCCTTCCTACTGGTCTCCCACTCACTTGAATATTAAAATTCCAGAACTGCCATGAGCACCTGGAAGGTTTTTACATACATAAGGGATGCATTTGACTGCCCTAATGCACATATATATAAAACTCCAAGGAGAACTGAAGGATTGCATAGTGAATGTTATTAAGAAAATAATCTCATTAATATTTCAAAGAGCCAGATTCCCTTCTTATAATAGGCAGAAAATAAAGATAGCCTACAAAAAAGGCTAAGCCCAGGAGACCCTGTACCCCATGTTTATTAGAGACCCTCATATATGGGGAAAAACTTTATGTCATCAAGATATCTGGAAAGAGATGAAAAGAGCCAAGCACACGTTTTGGATGCATTGAGAATACCAGCCTGGGGAGATGCCTTCATACATTTAAAGATTCAAGCTGTATCAAGTATTTCTCAAGGCATTTCTTCCACAATGGGCATTTTGATGAAGAATGTATAAAAACACTGCACTGTGATAACACACTGAAAGTGCATATCACTGTAGAAAGACACAAAAACATGAAAAAAGAAAGACAAAAAATCATGAAAGACACAACCTCATGAACCTCTGAAGAAGAGACAGTAAACCAAAGACTGGCTACACAAAGCAGAAGTAACAAAGAAAGCAGGGAGCAGCAGCTAGGATCATGCAGCACATGAGTGGAAACTCTGAGTTAGCAGGTTATATCCAGGCACACAGATGTAAACATCCACGTGATCCTCCACAGAAGTTTTTGGGAATCTGACCCTGCAGAACATGCCTACCAGGTCATAATCTTAGTCTGTGTTCTGGATTCCAGGAAGAAAAGGTGGATGGAGGCACTTCCTGAAGTGTAGTACTCCCAGAATCACATATATGGCACACTACAGGAAACTAGGGAATTTTGGTGTGAGAAGGGAAGACATCTTGAAAGCTTAGGACTTTGAGAGTTAGGTAAGAACTATTCAGTGGGATTTATATTAAAATTTCAGGTTTAGATGCCTGAAGGTCGTTGAATTTTTACCTTAGGGATCTTTCCTAGGATCACAGTGAGTAAATACATTTTATGCTTGTTATGAATCTGATAAATACACAGTAATTTAATTTTCCCAATAAAATTATCAGCAGGGGAAAAATTATTTTATTATCTAAAACCAGGGAAGAAAACTGTGATTTGTGCAGATCCCCACCAATTTCAGTAGGGTTTCCCATAGTGGTAGTTATCCTTCTACTTAGAGTAAATTACAGGCCAAGATCTAACAGTCTAAACAGATTTTCTAATTACTCACAAATTGCAAACATAGGCACAAACAAAAAAAAAAAAAGTGGAAGGAAACAAGCTACCTGTTTTTTTTTCTATTAATCTTAAATACAGACTCAGACTAGTCTTTTAAGGGAGAGATTTCATTTCCAGACTATAGAGAGCTATTAATGAAGTTTGCATAATGATTTTAGATAGCTCTTCTCCAATACACACCATATTATCATGTGGACAATAAATGCTTTTATCAACAAGCAGATGAGTTTGCCATTCCTATGCCAAATAAGGATTCTCTCATAATTAGAAATTGCACATTCCCTAGAAGGAAAATTCTTACTGAGTACACAGCTGCAGGGAAACCCTGCTGCAGCTGCACCCTGCTTCCCTCAGAAGAGGTCCCCATGGTGTGGAAATTACTTCCAGCAGTGCTATAGGCATAAATAAAGTTTACATTTAAAATATATTTCTACCTTTAGTTTTGAAATATACAGTATACTGAGAGCGCAGTTACAGATTCCACCCACCCCTTCCTCTTTGACCCCAAGTTTAGTAGTAATATGTGTGACTGAAACTTAAAGGGGGAATTGATGGCAAAAAACCAAATCATAAAGCAGTGAAAATGTATTTGATTTCAAGTGGATACAAAGCACTCTCAAGGATAAGGATAAATTTCATAAAAATATATCTCGGCATAAAGCAATGAACTTATAAATAATTGAAAGATCTCAGGTAAAAGCACCCCTTCCTCTACAGGGTTTTCCTGAACTTTCTATTGCATGTAACAAGAGGTACAAAATCCATCCCTTCCTTCCTTCCTTCCTTCCTTCCTTCCTTCCTTCCTTCCTTCCTTCCTTCCTTCCTTCCTTCCTTCCTTCCTTCCTTCCTTCCTTCCTTCCTTCCTTCCTTCCTTCCTTCAAGATGGTATACAAAAGGAGCTTAATAGACTACAACCATTCTAACAACCTTTGGGGAAAATGGTCTACCTAAACTCTTCTAATATCTTTCAGGCCAGAAGGGTATTAGAAACCCAAACCACCCTTCAAACCACCTTGGCTTTTAGCTAGAGATTTCTGCTTTTTACACCCTATAGTGCTTGCATTTTTCCAACACCTTTCAAACGCCCACTCAGCCAAGTGGCAACAAAATGCTCAATTTTGAGACAATCTGGAGATTTTCCCTTGCTCATCACAAAGTTTCTTACATTTTAAAGTGTAAGTTCTTCTTTTCAAACACTTGGTAAACTCAACTGATTTGCTGCCCACTAGGGTCTATCTCATTATATACTAATGTCTATTTCTGGAATCTAATGTGAGCACATTTGCAAGGTAACATGTGAATCACACAGAATCTACAGCTAACTTTTCTATTCACAGTCCTGTCAACTTGAGTTTTATATCAAGGAAACATGCTGTGAATATGATAAAGAAGGTCATCTGAGAGCTTTTCAGACATTTATTTTAAGGCTATCAGAATTTGGGGTAGTCTGCAAAGAAAAAGATAAAGATAGACAAACTTGTAGCTTAAAACCAGTAGTCTATTTACCTAAATATTTAGCTTCCAAGTGCCTTTTTTCAGTGTGTTCAGCACTGATTCATAATCACTGTTAAAGATAGTTTGATATTCTATATAACTTTCTCTAGAATACGTCACTCTGAAGAGCAGAGTAATCCCATTAGTATCAGTAGACAGGGACAGGCAAACAAAAAATTCTAAACCGAAACACACTCAATAAAATTTCTAACATTTCCATCTTTTTACATCCAAACCTATTTTCCTGTAACAAGTAATGCTGGCCCAAACATCAAGGTTATCATCTGCTTTCTGAAACTGCCATAGCAACAACCACTTGTAGTTTCTCACACCAGTCTTCAGTAAAGCTACTTTAAAGTTCAATTAGATAAAGGAAATAAATTCTTCTGAAAATGCTCAGACAACCCACAATGTGTTTTTCAGGCAGAGATAGTGAATAGAAATATCTGTGTGAAATATTTCTATAATATTTAAAGTAGAAATGTAGTTCTAAACATTAATAATTTTTATTCTTTAGTGAATATCACAATGACTGCCTATGATCAAATTGTACCCATAAAGGTAGTTTATGAATGCTATTTGTATTGAGTAGGTTAAGATATCTAATTAAAAAATATAATTTTATTCAAATAGGCTATACAGACCTTTTTTCTGAAGCTCTTTATAATAACAAAGAAAATCAATCAGTTAACTTACAGCATCCTACATTTTTGCATACTCCAGTGGTTACACTTCCATTTTCAGTATATACAGTACGCATTTAACAATAAGAATGAAATTTTTAAAAATTACAGAAGATGTAAACCTCTAATTCTTAGTAGTATTAGAGAACAAACTACCATTAAGGAAGGAAAATTATTGATTTCCAGATAGAACACAATGAAATGCATGGCAGTTGTAGGATTTTACTCCATCCAAACAAAAGGCTGAAAAGCTGTCCATAATCTAATTAATGGAGCTTAAACACAAGTGAGAGTTCTGGCCTCCTGTTTGTGTCTATTGGTATTCTTGTCAGCGTGTTAGTTAGATACACACAGTTTTGTTGTGATATGCTGACAGATTTGGACTGTATATATTGCTACCAAACGATGTGGGCTCAGTTTGCACAACATATGCCTCCACAAACTGGGTTTCCTCTAAGGAGTAAATGAAGGGCATCCAGTGTATACTGCTGCCATTATTTGAGTCCATTCTTACTGTAAATGCCTAAAATAAAGGTGGAGAATTCCTGGTAAAAGAGTGTTGTTGTTATTGTTGTTGTTGTTTTGGTTTGGGGTTTTTGTTGTTGTTTTGGGTTTTGTTTGTTTGTTTTTGTTGGTTTGTTTTGGTTTTTTTCCAGGACACATGAAGGATTCAAGCAAGAAGTGTTTTATTAACAACAGACTCAATATTAAGGACTCTTTACATACACACATCATCATTCTAGCAATCGCATGTCCTTTCTTTTGGTTTCTACTAAGGACAGCTACGTGTCCTTCTCTCACTGATAATTCTGTAGTATCTGACTTCCTGCAATACGGGCATAAATAATTTCCTGAGTTTGCATTCTTTGGGAGGGCTCACAACATCTGACTCACAGTCCTGAGAAGGCTAGTACATACCAACATTAGATGAAAGGTGAAAAGAATTCTAAGAAACTACTGAAAATACTCCAAAGCATTAAATCTTAATTTAGATAGACAGTTCAACTCAGACCTTTCAAGATTTTTTGTTGATCTTGACTGCTTTTTATAGTGAGAAACGGCCAAAGCAAGGAATATTTTATGACAATTAGGAAGATTTTTGGGACCATTTTAATCAACTCTCTTATCCTATTTGATTGTATACAATGGAGCAACCATCCGGAATGTTTGGCAATATCTCCATGGTAACAGATTATAAAACATAAGCACAGGATTGTGATCACTATTTAAAAAGAAGGTGACTGAACATGAGGAAATTTATTTCCATTTCCTTAGGATTCCAGGAATGATATTTAAGGACTGGAATGACCCATGTTGCAATCTCCAAGTTTCACTTAATAATATATTAATTAGACAGTTTATATATTTATACTAGAAAAAAAGAAAGATAGATAGATAGATAGATAGATAGATAGATAGATAGATAGATAGACAGATAGATAGAATTTTTTTATCTTTTTTTTTTGAGATAACCTTACTTAAGGCTCACCATGAGTAAAGTCTTGCAAATAACTTAATATTCTCCTTGAAGTAAATTTGTCTGTGGGGCTATTTATGCTCTTAAGGGGCAGCACTTATTTTACAGGATCCATGCCTTTAAAGTGTTCTGCATATTGCATTTTTGATCTAAAAGACCGTCATACTAAAGAAAGCAGCAGAGGTACCTCAATCCACTTAGCTTTGTGAGAATGCATGAGCAAGGGAAAGGATCTGATCAGACATTTCCTTAGCTACACTGATGGACAGTTAATAGGAAGAGACCAAGCACAATATGATTTCAGCAGACTTTTAGGAAAATTGCCTTTATGGATAAATAACACAGCTACGTTTGTTGTATATTTAAGTAGGACAAAATAAAGGTGTCAAAGCTTTCTCTTCAATTTGTTGCATCTCATTGTCACCTGTGGGGAAAGAACCTATCATCTTTTCCTAACTATAATTCTACTGGCTTGAACAGTGATATCTAGTGCCCTTGCTTTTGTAGAACATAGATTACAAGAATTACAAAAATAATTATTCAGATGTGTTTGCTACAAGATGAATTTGCAGCAAGAACCTAAGTATTTTGCTAGTTTTGTTGATTTTTAAGAAAAAAATTAAATATATCATAATTACAATATTATATTATATACAGGTTGAGTGGAAAGTTGAGCCTAAATACCTAATCATTCATACCATTCCAGGATGCATCCAAGGAAAAGATGATTTTCCTTCGGGAGTGGATATTTCTCTGCACTGGTGGCAAAGGGAGCCAACACAACCAGATAATTTTACAAAGTTTCAAGTTACGTGTCATAAATTCCAACTCCAGCTGCAGTTCAGTGTTTTATTTATTTACAAATAAAAGGGACTGGCTTGCAGAAGATGCATTTCTCTCTGGGCACTTCGTCACTGAACGGGTTTGTGTCTAAATATCTGCTATTTTGTTCCTGCTCTATCTATTTCCACACAGACCCAGAAGTATATAATCACTGACCAAAGTGCAGACAGCCCACCTACATGGCATTTTTCTTGCTGTAGCCTGCTTGGAATAGAAGCAGATTGAAAGATGCACAGTTGCAAGCAGTAGTTTATTTGCATTACTTGTGAAAGTCCTTCAGCTAAAGTTCCACACAGCATGCTCGTTATGTCCATGCAAGTGTGTCTGTGGAGCTTTTAAGCTTATTGAGACAAATTGTGAAAGTAACAAATACTGAGAGCTTCCTGTACTGCGTATAACTAGATTTCTATCTTAGGTTATTCTGGGCTCCCTCAGTGAGTGATTCTTTTAGCCTTTTTCATATCATCCTAAACATGCATCAAAGGTTGAGGGGCAGCAATGTATTGATTTCAAATCTCTAATTACCAAAAATGGCAATTTGTTAATTACATTTCTTCTAAAATTATAGGTATATTATCAGTGGTAATCTTAGAGGAACTGTGTTGGGCTCAAAAAACAGTTAAAACATTACAGTGGACTGCATTGTACACAGGTCACAATTTCCATATACTGAAATTATTTTTCTTCTCTCTAAAAAGCATTTCTGAGCTAGGAAATAACCTGTCTGGGAGCAAAAGGTCTTTAGCAAAATTCTATGGACTTCATTATTCCAGAGATCAGACTAAATCTTCCAAGGATGCATTCTAGCCTCCATGAAACTTACAGAAATTACATTACGTTAATGAGTGAAAGAGTATATATTAAATACTCTTTAACAGAGCCAAATATTTTAAAGATCATTATGTCAATTTGCTATGAACTTCTAGAGTAAGCACTTATCAAAAATTTAACTTAATGAGGTACAGAAAAATTCCTTACTAAGAGACAATATTGATTTTAAGACTGCAAGTTATAAGAATCCAGTACTTTCAGGCAAACTGTCCTGGAGGTTACCACCCTTCATCATTATTAATTTTATTTACTTTTAATTTTAATACTCCCAAATTCAAATTTCAATCACTTTATCTCATTAAGCCATGTTTCTTAAACCCTCTTTCCTTTTGTCAAAAATCTGTAAATAAAAATCTATTGTAAATAAGTACCTACCACACTCACACTGTTCGATGACATCACATACTAATATTTTGTTTTTAGACAGCAATTTCTCAAACTCTCCCTAAAAGGAAACACAAGTCATACCTGGTGTTTGCATGAAAAATTACAAGCTAACATATCCTTCTTAAAAATTATGTCACAAATTCAAGTCACTACTCATCAGCTAGTTGTCTGGTGATTCTGATTGAAATAGCTCATTGTTTTATATAGATGTTTTTCTTTTACTTTGTTTTTATATGCTATGAACCTGTATACAAGCATATATGCTTTACACACATGTATATTTGTCTATATTTTGCTTGCAGGGTCTCCTTGCACCCATTTAAGGATGTGCAAATAAATAAATCAAAAAAATGGCCATACAACTACTTCCAGAAGTATTGAAACTGAACCGTAATATGTACTTCAAGTTCTACATTTGCAAATGGTCTGTGGGATCACACCAGTTAATTCCAAGATGAAAAGCACTGTAGTGTGTATCATGTGATTGACAGCTCATTAGGGCTTGCTTTATCACCGTTCAGATCCACTTCTGTTGGTAGACGCAACTTTCTAAAGTCACTAATTGACACTGTACATAAATTTCTATAAATCCTACTCAAAATTTTGTTTAGTTTCCAGAATTGTATACAGATGTGGTAGGAGAGTTACTATGTTCAGCAGTCGTGTTTTGTTGCCCAACTCTTAGTTCTCTTTAAAAGGATCACAACCTTTGAAATCATATACGGGTACCCTATGGATCTATTTTATTTTTGAAAGATTCATTAAATGTATTTTGTTAATATTCACATTGGCCAACTAGCCCAAATTGCAACTTATTCCAGTCTTTTCATCCTTTGACCCATCACCAGGACTGCACTTTCACTGATGGAGTGACAGGAAGACAGAGCAGAAAGACTTCAGCAGCTCAGCATGGTTCTTGCACTATGTTAGATTTTGAAGCTGTAACACAAAGCTCTTTCAGGTTATGTACAGCTGAGTACATAAAAGTGTATTTTTCCTGCAGACTTTTGATTATTTTGAATACTTCAAAGGCATTGACTTTTATATTTTATGATTCAAAACAGAAAGCTTTCCCACTTGTTTGACACGTTATGTCAATTACCACCAAAAGCCTCAAATTTGGAAATGAGCAGTACAAATGTGGAAAGGTCACCACATCTCTGATCAGGGAGAAGCCAAAACTGTTGTTTCTCTACTACGTTTTTGAGTCTGAACTGACAACAGTTTAAATGAAGGCTTACTTGTAAGGAAGCTTTATTTTAGCTTTCATCTTATTTTTCATTCACTTTATTCCCACCTTTACATTATATCAAAGCTACCCACACTGTAGGAAACTTACTGTCTCTCTTGAACTTCAAACACTCATTTGGACTGAACAATGCACTATGAAAAGAACCTGACATTGCTTGCTTACTTTTTTGACTTGTTTTTAAGTAGAAAGATTAATAGAATTAAAGTTTTCAAAGCTGAGTGATAAAAATTTTTAAGCAAAAACCTTCATGCTGAGGATCACATCACTATGAAACCTCCCTGTACTGTCACCATCTGCAAGCGTACATGAAATAGATGATGCATCCACTTTAAAAAAAAAAAAAGGGTCCAACAAAGAGTCCAACAATGAAGAGTTGGCACTGCCATAGTATTTTTACAGCATGTCTGAGCACAGCAGTTAGCATGAGTTGTACCTGGTTAGCATGGCTGTCAGCATGACCATGTGAGCTAAAGCCAGCTTTTTGTCCCAAAAAAAGTAACAGGATTTAAGAAATGTTTTGTATAAATAGAAACAGACAAAATGTGATCCATCACCTGTCCCAAATAACAGCCTGCATCTTAAATAGGTTTTGTGCGCTCAAGTAAGCAGAAAGGCAAACTATGCCAACAATTTGCTGACCATCAAGAAGTACAAACAGCATGAATGAAATGTTCAGACTGTGAGCACCACTAGAAATGCCAGCAAATAAGAAAAAAAGAAAAAAAAACACATTTTGAACAGACTAACCATAAACAAGTTGGTCTCTACCCAATCCTATAACCAAGGACACCTAGTTGGGGAATGTTGCAGTTTGTCTAGAGTTTCTGTAAAAGCTTCTGGAAGGGAAACTTCATGACCCTGCAGAAACATCCAAAATCACCAGGGAACAGGGAAGAGCCCAAAAGACCCCATAACCATGCCTCAAGGATTGTGCAGAGCCTAACCGACATTATTCACCCACCCAGCTTCTCTGCAGGACTGCAGAATCTCTCCTGACAAGATGGCAGGTCAAAATACTTTCCTTCTAAACCTCAAAAACTTTTGTTTATTTTTCAGAATTCTAGTAATTATTAACAGGCATATTGCCTAGACTTTCAAAGATATGTGTACACCTGTTCCACAAAAATGCAAAGACACTGTTGTCATACACAAGCACATATTCATAGACACAATGAACCAGTGTTTTCTGATTTGTTTTCCATGGGAAGGCACCTGAATTTGTGTAAATTCATGACTGCACAAACACATTCCTCCAAGTGCAATATATCCCTCAAAGTAGTGTCACTTATTACTTACTGCATATAAAAATATTCCTATGAATGTTAATGTCATTGAAGATAATTAGATTTGTGTTTTTCTTGTAACTGAAAATTTTGATGAAATGTTTAAAAAGTGAGGTAATATTTTTTCAAAACCAGTATTTTATTATCATAATACTCCTTAATGCTTTTTACACAATAGAGATAATCAAAATTCCAAGTGACATACTGCTTTAAAAAAGGGAGAGAAAATTTACAGTTCAGTCTTGTCTAAAAATGGCATTACCTATTATGTTATGCCACATAGTCATATTCAAAATACACAATCTTTTGAAAAACCCAGCTGCATCCAACTTGATCAACCGTTCAGATCAATTAAAGAAAATCAGTAAAATCCAATTTTCTCAAGTGAAATCACTGCTGCCTTGAGAAAATACCAACTTTTAAGTAAAACGATTAAGGCTATGTCTATTTCTAAACACAAAAATGCATTCTGGTTTCATTTCAGATGAAAGATGCACACTTGATTGTCTCCTGATTCCTTTGTAAGATAAGATCTAACCAAGCATCAATCGTTTCTCAGACCTTGCCATGGAAATCCTGGTGCAGCAAAATAGTTCTGAAAGTCTCTGATTGTGTACATGCATCATTTTAGAATACACTCAGCTCCAGTTTTAACATCACTTTAACTAAAATGTTCCAATGATTTGGTTTTCTTTCTTTTCCTGAAAAATTATTTTCAGCACAATGGATTGAGATTTCTTCATTGATCAATGGAAAAGACCCAGGACCCAAGCTGCTGGAGGGCAGCACAGCAGTGATTCAGAACACCTCTGTGGCCTTAGCCTTGAAAAGGTTATTTGGGAGTACAGAATGACAGAGGGTGTTCTGAATATGGGGAGCTAACCTGCAGCACTGCAAGACTTCATAAAAATAAATGCTTGGGGGCTTTGTATGTCCTGAAAGAAAACTTTAGTTTCCTACAAAATTACATGTTGTTCTAAAGTGCATTTCAGTATTTTGGTATAATAAAACAAATATAAAAAATTAAGTTAGATTCCCTTTTCCTACATGCTTTTTAGTTCACCTGCTGAACTAAATATCAGTTATTCTTACAGCTGTTCTTGCAAGTTCCTTAGAAATTTTTGATTCTGTAAAATCTGTTATATTTTGTGTAATTCCTAGCTGATTTTCATTGGTTCAGCCATAGGTTAACTCTTTATTTACCAATTTCTGAACAGCTATTCCATTTTTTTTTTTTTCAAAGTTAGGCTGTTGGGACTAGGTTTAATGGAAATAGCAAGGTACACTGAATAGTGCTGCTCTTGCTTTTTTAAATTAGGTATTTATTTATTTATTTATTTATTTAATTTGATGCTAAAATAAATAAAAATAGATTGATATAGTTTTTCAGTGTAACCAAGAATAAAATCATAGACTATACAGAAATCTTGGGAAGAAAAAGGACAGAATTTCTATGCAAGATTTGTTAGCCCTACACTGGGAATTTGGTAAAACTTAGCAAATCTGAGGACTTCATCAAACTGAGTAGGAAGCTTAGAGTTATGCTTAATGATTCTATACATCCAACATATATTTTGCTTATTGAAAGTTGGATTTAAAGGATGGAGACACATAATCCTGGCTTCCATTGCAACTATTCAGCCCAATCTGAATCAAAAGTTACTTTATCCTGAATTGTGTAACTTCATTATGAATTTTAATCTGGGATGCTTCTCTTCCTCGCTGTTTGAACAGACAATGTTGAGTCACAACTCAGACATACGTGTCTAATTTTTAGATGACACCTAACATAGGAGCTTACTTTTTTCATTCTTTCCCTAAACTAATAACTCTATGTTATTAGAGTTGTGTTATTCTAGTTATATTATAACTCTAATTATTTAGGTCTAAAGAAAAGAAGTACATTCTGAACACGATCCCTACAGTAGCCATGCATGATGATGGTGTCCAAAATTTTATCAGCTTACATATAACATTATTTATGCAATATTATTCTAAAACCACAGATTTCAAATACTTGCTTTTAGTTATTTTATATATATATATAAAACATATATATTTGCAGTTTTGCATCTCTTTATAGAAAACTGCATACATTGTATCATCTGTAACATTAATAAGAATAAACCATAAAGGTTGGATTTTTCCTCATTAATGTAATTGATTTTATATTCCTAATGCATTCAAGTAACAAATTTACTAACTTTATGTTTGTAGAAAAAATCTAAGGACACATTTTTCTAAGCGCATAGAACTTCTATATTCATTTGGAGTATCAAAGTGGGTGAAAATTCTCTGAATTTTCTTACATGGATTTCTCCAATATTTAAGTATTCTTAAATTGCAGATGTAAAATATGTTCCTTACCAGGTCTTTCAGAGAATATAAAAGCTTACTCCCTACACCACACTACAAATTCTGAACATATTAATATTTATTTTTTACCTTTGAGACAGGTTTGAAAATAAAATAAGAAATCCAAAACTTATTCAGTGAGGCTAAGTGCATTAAAGGTCGTTTAAATTTAATACTGTTTTTCAAAAGGGACTTCTTGCAAACATCCTACTTATACATATTTATGTAATGATAACCCCAGCTTTTTAATGGAAAAGTGAAAAAATGTAGTTGGTAGGGCAGATTTACTTGCTATATTGGAAATCAGGATTCAAAACTGATTTGTTTGAATACGAAACTATTTTTTTTCAGCAATGTAGGCTTAAATTAAAAAGGAGAAGACTTACAACAGAGGCTTTTACTTCAGAAGTGTACAGTTTTATGTATTGTACAATCAAATCACGACAATGGGAGGGAGTAACAACACTCCTTACACCACACAGAAGTTCATTGAACCCTTTAAATGGACAGAGAGGAGTGCAATCAGCATCATTGGAGGCTCATTTTCACATTAATGACAAGTAATAACAGAAGGTTCATAGGTGTGTAATTGCAATCTCACAACAATGAACTGTGGAGTGCTGAATGCTGACAGTAAACACACCTCTCTCTGGAGCAAGTAAAAGCTGGTCAAGATGCACCTATAATCCAGTTTTCATAAGAATGATTCTTTTACATTTCATTCAAATGCTGCTTTGAGGTTTCCCAAATGCTTTCTTTCTTTACTTCTTCCTCCTTTGCTTCTTTTTCTCCTCATGGCATTTTTTCCTAAATTTTTTCTGTTTCTGTATTACACCTTCCTTTCATCTAACCTTTCCTTCTGCTTCTTTTTTATCTAAAATACACAGAACAGAAGACCAAAGGGACCAACAAAATTCTTAGTAAAGCTGAAAAGATTAATTTATAAGAGAGTGGTTCAGTTTAAACTAGCAGATTCAGTTCATAGAACTAGCAGGTCGAGATATGAATTTACATTGTGTGAGTTTTCAGACACAAAACAGTGAGGAATTAAGGAGTAAGACCAAGCAAGTAAATGGATATGTGAAGCATGAATACATCTAGCACAGAGCTTAGGGAGACAATCTTTTTGGAGAACAGAATAAAGGGGATTTGGAAGTTCAAAACCTGTTGTGTGGGAAGCATGCTGGATTCAGACTGGTGACTTTGAAGCAAGCATGTGCAGGTGTTTTTGGCATCAATACATGTCTCTAGAACAGAGCCATATCTCTCAACCCCACAGCTTGATTAGAACAAAAGTAAATGGTACAATTCAATGGCAATTTTTTGTAAATTTATTATTTGAAATCCTGACATAAAATCATTCACCAAGTGCCTTTTATTTTATACACCTGTGACCACCATTTTATTATTTTTCTTTTAAACCTTTTATCATGCTCTTTGTTCTAGGCTAGCTGCTCCTCCCCTTCCACTCACAGAGAGTTTCAGTTCTAAATTGCACTTACTTCATGCTTTCAGTCAGTCCAGACTGTAGGAGCCACTATTCCATCTTTCTGTCAGTTTACTACCTGTCAGTGGCAGGTGTCTCTCTGCCATTCTGTCCCTCTAAAGCTGACATTTTCTCACACAGATTAAGAAATGGGTAGATCTGAGCAAAAATCTGGAAAGTTTTGGCATTACTGCCTTTTTTTTAATGCAATGCTGAAAGGATGGCATGTATAAAGGAAAATATGGAGCATGATAATGGAGAAATCTTTATGACAGGGAAAGGGCTGGATTTGAAAAGGTTTCAGAAAGAAATCATAGATGACTCTCAATCAAATTACTTCACAGTTTTATTACTTGAAAAGAAATTTGTACCTCCAAGTATATATCTCAAGTATCAAAGGACAGAGTGTTGGAATCAGCCTACATTCAAACACAACAATGATTTTAGGTGCTTCAGTTCTGATCTGCTGAAAAATATACCAATATAAATATATATGGGGAACTGCATTCAACTCAACACAAAACATCCAGCCTTTGAGCTACAATTCCTTTATACTATTCAGTTGGGTTATCAAAACCAGAAATACCAAAACTCAGTTACTTCCTGGAATATAGTCTAAAGTTTATATATATATATATATGTGTGTGTTACATCACTTTTCTTATGTGCCAATATTTCTCTTCCAAAAACAACTGTTAAACAAATAAAACATGTAATCAATTTTTCTTAAATTTGCTAAGTTGTTCAGTGTATTTAACTATAACGTTGATGAGTTTTAATGCAACTGTAAGGCTGTTTTTAGTTCAACATTAATTGCCTGATATGTATCTTGTACGTTAAATTAGATCTTAATAATGGCTGATAATGAAAAATGGATCACAATAATAATAACAACAGAAAAGTCATCATGATAACGTTAATTATTATAATCATTGTGTCTGTCAGTATTAAAATCTGCAATGGTATTAAAATGCTACTAGATTGAGGTCAGTTTGATTCTCTTGCATAAGTCTTTTTAACATGAAATTTAAAGCTGCGGAAAGCAACAGTGAAAGCGCATCTCTTATGCACATAAAATGGTTTACAACTAGCAGATAGCTGGAGGTGAACAGTAATTGGTAAGTATTTCCTCAGCATTTTGATAGTTAGTTATTCTGAAAAAGAAAATGTAAGAGAAATTTTTCCAAGCCGTAGTTGTCATGTCCAGAGACTCTGAGTTGCTCAGCCTAATTTCAGTCCCATTATGCAACATATTTGTTTAGGAAATAAGGGTACTAAGGTGCTCTTTAAGCTAATTGCTTTTACAGAACACAGAAATTTTCTATGAGTAATATAATGAAGCTTCATGAGGTAAATCCAACTGAGACAGCAATAGATGACAAAAATCTAGCTACCAGAAATGTTGAAGACAACTGGTTGAAGTGATAAGATTGATCTAAACTACCCGAAATGGAAATATTGCAGTACCACTTGAATGTCTAGAACAGGATATACAAAAGAGAACAGACTTGCTACATGTTTTAAGACAAAGTACCTTCTGCCTATTTTTAGTATTATTTCTTTTCTTAAATAGTCTATAACTGGTCAGTTTTATTTAATTTTTAAGGGTTTTGTGGGGGGTTTTTTTGGGTTTTTGGGGTTTTTTTTTGTTTGTTTCTTTTTGGTTTTTTTTTTGTTGTTGTTTTTTGGGGGTTGTTGGTTTGGGGTTTTTTTGTTTGTGTTTTTTCTTGTTGTTGTTGTTGTTGTTTTGGGGGTTTTTTGCCACAGGAATATCCAGTAACCATTAGATCCCTATAATGCAATACTGAAATCAACTTTCAGCATATAAATGTAACATAATTACCATTTTATCCAGCACAATGGAAAACAGCTACATAGTATTTTAGTAAGGTATATACATTTTCAGATAGATTAAACCTACAACACAAGCAAACTGGTTGCAAAATAATACAATAAATTACAAAGCTGCAAAGATATTTCCTTTCAATCTCATCTTAAAGAAACAGTAAATATTCCTTTCTCATTTTAGTGTTAGAAGGAAAGAGGACCTCTATAAGATCTTTGTTTATTAAATTGTTATGGTCCTCTATTGCCTATAGTTAAACTCCATGGTATGTGCAATATAAATTGATCGTGCTTCATTGTTCTTGCATCATAATATGCAAATAAATAGTATGCAAATAAAATTGGAGAAAAAATTAGTTTCAGGGATATTTCATCTCTAAATGCTGCTTTCCTCCCAGTGTAGACATGAAGCATTTAATTTTAAATGACACCACCTGGTCTTACCTATAAGTGAAATGAAAAAGCTGCCAAATAGCATGTTGGGTATTAACTTTCAACCTCTTCTTTAATCAGACATTCCTCCATTAGAAGACAACAATCTCAGGGGATGAAAAGCACCATAGTATATGTCTACAATTTAATTTGAAACCCTCATTGTGATGTCTGACTGAATAAATTCTTTACTATTTTTTTTTAGCTGCAGAGTGGGTCACCAATTACTTCAAGTAGACATACCAGATAAATGCCCACACTTCATTTTGACAAGGACAGTGAAGATAAACAAACATTTATAAATGAAGGCTTCTCTGATTTTAGCTGGGTTTAAGTTCCAGGCCTATACTTAAACTTTCTCTTTCCAAAATATGAGACTGTAAGGACATCAGTGAAAGAGGAAAGACATTTTAAGAATTTAAAAATCATACAGTTAGAAAACCAGATATGAGCTCGTCCATATAAATGCAGAGCAAATGTAGCTTTGGGCAACAATGCATAAGGCAGGTTTTGGGGGATACTTTTGTTATCTTTGTGCTTTAAGGTTCCCTTTTCCCCTAATAAACTGCTAATAAATAGGTAAGATCCAGTACGCTGTCATACATTTTCTTCTATGTCCTTAGTGTCACATTTGATAGTTTGTCAAACTGTTTATCATCATATATAGAACTGCCTTAGCAAAAGAAAAGTCATCCTACAAGCACTTTGCATGATAGAAAATAGCAAGATAACAACCCTTTCAGTTTATGATTACTGGCAAGAAAAGCCATAGTGATGTTTTGCAGCAACCCATCAAAGTCTGTTTATATCTGGCTCTCCTTGCTGAAGTGGCTACAAATACTTTAACAGCTACAACAAAGTCATTTGCACTGCTAAAGTTCCTCATCCAAACAACCTCTCAAGTTTAACAGGAATGCTGCTGTATGTTTCAACAGCACACAGCCCAGGTTTTATGCCCTATATTTGTTCAAGTATACAGTATTTGACTCTGATAAACCCACAGCCTTTTTCGTCATAAACATCACACTGTTCTGTAGGTGGAAAGTATCACCTGCTGAGGAATTTAATGGGAATACAACCTTCCCCTTTTCCTGAATCAAAATACAATTTCCTATGTGTACGTTGGGTTTAT
Organism: Chamaea fasciata; assembly: GCF_029207755.1. Classification (NCBI taxonomy): domain Eukaryota; kingdom Metazoa; phylum Chordata; class Aves; order Passeriformes; family Sylviidae; genus Chamaea; species Chamaea fasciata. The sequence goes on along the minus strand of NW_027094090.1, from coordinate 27,395,412 downwards.
TCCCTACACATACTGTTTTCAAATTCCTGCATGAAGTGTTATTTGTCACCTTGGCATAGTCTCCTGATAAAACACTTGCTAAAGTCAATGACTGTCTTCCCCAAGATAGTTAGAGTCAGAGAATCTTTAAAAAGACCATTTAGATGGCCTGGAAGATTACTCTATCTGAATATTTCCATAGTTAGACATACTGCTCAGACAGGCATATAGGAGTGATCATTTCTTTTGCTGCTATGCAACCAAAAACTAATAAAAGATGAGATTCTGAATAGCTCAAAGCTTCTTCAGAAAATCTTTTTTAGTAATAAAACAAAAGCAAAAGTAAAAGTGGGTCAAACAAATTTACTTAGCAATCCCACTCCAAAAGCATAGGAATTACTCCATGTTTATGCAGTCATTCATAGATGTGACTTAAATACACAGGGTTCTCCTAGCAAATTTCACCGTTGTCACTCAAGTTCCTCCTGAAGAAGGTACAGAAGAGAGTTGGGTTCCTAGACTGCAGTTCCCAAAGCTCAGTGTGCTGAGCACTGACAGTCTAAATCCCATGCAGGAAAAGGAAAAGAAGAAATGATGGAAGCTCTGAATGGTGGCAGGCATTCCATGCCACACATCTAAGACTCCATGCCTGAATTCCTGTGTTTTAAAGCCCAGTTTTAGCTCAGTTTAATGCCAACTTCTACTTTTCTGTCTGTGCAGACACCCAGTTCCAACAGGAGGGACAGACCAGATTACTACATGGCTCAGCAATTAAGATTCTCGTAAGATGTGGAAGTGAAGTATTCAAATTTATTCAGGCTGAAGAAAGCCTTGAAACCATTGATAAATGTTTCTCCTAGACATGCTTGAACATTTCAAAAATCAGGAAAATCAGAATACTTAAAAACCTAGACAAAAGGAGCACATCTATATGTATCCAAGGAAGTTTCTGCATGAAAATCCAAACCAGTAGTGTCTCAGGCATCCAAGCAGCTCTCCCTCTACTCTTCTGGCATCTAAACACATTGAATATTGGTGGTGTCCATTAAATACCCTCAGGAAAAGCCTACGGCTTACCACTGTAAATGGTTTTAGCATTCAGATTGTCAAGGGGACAGATGCTGCCAGAGATAAAATAATAAGCACTGAAATACTGCTAAACTTGTAGAACATTTGTGCTTAGGAATAATTTAGGATCTTGTACCAGTAAAGACATTTTATCATTAATCAGAACTTGCATGCTCTTTTGAGAGGCTGCATATGAATTGACTGCATTCTCCCTTAACAACCACTGACAAAACATTAGAATGTGGGTGCATTGCATAGAGCTGATCTATAGTAGCAAGAGGCAAAAAAGCTCAGGGAACTCAAATACTGAAATCACAGAAAAAAGGTATTAGGTTTGAAGAGGTGAGGGAGTTGAAAACTGGTAGATCATAATTCAGGGTCAGGCACTTCTTATCTTTAACCTACGGGCTGAAAATCTACTTTATGTGATAGAAAAAATGAATAGTTCCTTCAGGGGGTACCTAAAAATTGTTTACTGTTCTCATCACTTTGCCACAGTTAATACTCACAGCACATAATATATTACCTAGCAGTTTAGAATTATTGCTTTGAAGCAATTTCATACTGCTTGCTTCAAAAGAAAACATGATACATGCTACATAAAGGATAAATGATGACAACAACAAATAAAAGATATATCAGTGGTATTTTAAATTACAAAAAAGTTCCAGTCTATTCTGGTTTATTTCCTGCACTTGTCAATAATATATGAAGGCCTTTTCAGTAATTGCTATTTCTAATAATAGAAGGTATTTAAATAGACCTTTGACTAGACTTTAAAGCATTTCAATATTTTAAATATATTTGTACAGAAGACATATGAAAAATGGACATGTATACCCATTAGCTTACCTTCCAAAGGTCAAATGGAAAATCTAAATCAGATCAGGACATTGAGTGCAACTCTTCCAAAGTATATTTTGGAGCTTTCTTTCTCCTAACTTAACTGCTTGTTACCCATCTCATTTTACCACTTCTTACCTTTCATCTTAAGATCTACCTTTCTTTGAAAGCAATTTTAAAAAAATGCAATTAATATGAAATTATTACAACCAGATTCACAATTTAAAAATTCAAGTATTGAATCTGTTCTCCCCCTGAACTTCGTAAACTAAGAGGTACCTTCAAAACTTGAGACAGAAACTCTGTTTTAACAAGCTGAAATCTTTAGGGCCTATAAGCTCTTTTTTTTCCCAAAGACCATAAAAACAGCAACCGAACTTCAATGTCTCACCTAATTTGAATCTTCATCAACATCATATGGCAGTCTTTGTGCAAAATAATATTTCACTAAAAGAATTGCATGTTGATATTAAGAAAAGCAATTAATCATCCTTTATATGAAATGTTCTGCAGTCACTGTCATATGCAATTTTATCAGCTGTACTGAAGCCAGAGAACATTCTGAATTTTTCACTTCAGGGCAAGAAATGGAGAATCTCTACAGTTGTCTGGATAATGACGAGCTGTATTCTGATCCACTGTGTTCCAGTAAAGGTTTTAAAACCAATATATTAATATAGTCCAATCATTCCTGGTTATCAGTTTCATAGTTTATTGCTATTTCAAACATGTGGGCTGATAAAGCATTGGAAAATCTGGGAGGGGGTTTTCTGCTGGTATGTCTAGTCAGATTTCCTACTTTTCTTATACCTGCAGTTTATAGCCTGAGTTTTCATTAGGAACAACATCTAGAAACTGCAAATAAGTAGTAGAATATGTTCAGACTACACAGAAAAATTCATATAATTTCAGGTAAACTACAAGCTGTGTTAACTAATATTTCTATGCACCACTGTATACATATTTTCTGTCTTATGTGTTAAATGTAAGATTAGGCCTAAATACACTAATACACTGAAAACATTTGAACCAGTAAAAACCACAGAGATAATTATAGCTAAAGTACACATTCAGCCTTCCTGTTAAGGTTTATTTTTTTAAGTAGAAGAACAGATCATTTCATTAACTCTCATCTCCATATTCATAGATAAATACCTATGAACACAAAGGTCAGTTTTTTAAAATATATATTGATTCATGGGCCTAAATGAAACATCAACATCTAAAGATACTGAATATATTGTTGTGAATATATTAAGTTCATTAATTAATTATTAGTAGCCTCTAGGCTACTAGAAAGCTGTGCTTGAAAATTGGGGGCTAAGAATTTAAAGAGAAATTATTGATTTTTAGGAACTAAAGTCTTAATTTAAAATATTTGTGCAAATAAGGAGTCAGCCCTTATCTCCACTCAAGTAATCTACACAAGTTTAAAGTACTTTAAGTGCCTGTACTAAAGGAGATATCTATCCATCCAAGAGAAAATGGCAAAATACCCCTCAAACAGATCATGGAGCTGACCGTGACAGGGCATATGTGTTTGACAGCACTAAAAGGAGATTTTGACTGGAGCTGCAATAAGACAAGCAGGTAGGAGAGACACCATAACTGAGACAGGTCTTCCAAGGCTCTAATTACATCAAGGACCTTAAAGTAACCTGGTACCAGGGAATATGAAATGGATCACAGCTTGCAATTACCTAAAGCCTTTTATTTTGTGTCGGGCCTTCTAGTTCTATGGTACAAATTTCTACCCTCATGTTCATGCAGGCAATTCCTTATACATGAAGAAATCTGTTTTCTTCAAGGATGCACAATCCATATGTATGTATTTCACACACTCAACTTTACCTAAATATTTGATGATGAATTAAAACTCTTTTTGAAATATGCTGGAAAGACATACATCTCTAGACTGCACTCACAGGAGAGGTTTTTCCCCAAGTACTGTAGGTCCCCATTGACAACTTTAATGTTGCTTTCCTAGTTGCCACAGTGCAAGCACTGGCTTACTAAGCTTACTAGCTTACTACTTTAGCTAACAAGACACTAAAGACACTTCAGAATATGGGCACTGTAAATATTTGTAAATCCCAGGCTTCACAGTGGCAGAGCAGATCAGGACTTTGAGAAGAACATGGGTTCTTTCTAGCCCAATTGCCACACCTTTTGCCAACAGAAGATGGGGCAGGAGGGCTGAGGATGTTGTACATTCAGGTCTCATCCAAACATACTGTTGCAGTTCAGCTGGGCATGCGCCCAATCATATGATCTGGCATTAGTTGGCATCCACACTCACTAAGTGGCTGCCAGAATTCAGCCCTTCTGTTGTCCAAACCTGGGCACATTATACCTCTCTCACATAGTGCTTATGATGCCAATGGCATCAGGAGTGATGTCATGCTGGTGCTAATTCCAGTGAGCTGCTTCACAACTATGGACGATTTGAAACTGATAATGATTGAAATGAGGGAAACTGATAATGAGGGGAAAAAACCCAGAGGAATCTAATAAAGGTAGGTGAACCGGAAACATGACAACAGATAAAATTCAATTTTGACACAGGCATAATATTGTCCATTAGAAGGAACAATGCAAACTACTTACTTACAGTGCCTATATCTAGAAACTCTAAGTACTTATAGAAAAGACAACACAATTTTAATGTAATAAAAAGTAAAAATATTGACCTGTTGAACTCTTAAGTACTCACAAGAAAATAAAAGCAAACAAGCCTCTATGTCCTCAGAGAATCATTTCAGTCACTGTACTAAAAAACCCCGATGTTTTTAATGTTATGGATGAATGTATTTGATTTCAAAATCACTATGCAGTACCAAGCATGGAAGACACAATTTTACACGTCCATGTCTACACCATAAAATCTGTTCTTAGCTCAAGTATTAGCTAATCAGTGTTAAAATGTTATAGGTGTAGGGTATAAAAGTAATTGCATAATAAAAGGGTGAATCCCACAGGATGGTGTCATCTCCTGTCTGGTCTCCTTACCAAATAGACACCATTTCCATTTCATTACAATGATGTTATAAAAGGCTTGCAAAGTGCCTAGAGGTTTTAAAAAAATAGCACAGTGATAATCTCCTGGGAGATCTGTAGTTTTATTCAGAAATTCAGGTTAAAATGAAGGTAGATACATAATGACATCCTTGCTGAGAATGAAAAAATTCTTACAAGATTACAAAAATGACCCATCAATTGTAAAGAAATTAGGAAAAAAACAACAAAAACCAGAAAAAGACAGGAAAACAGTAACTTTTTTTTTTTTAATCTCACAGCTACTTCTGACATGTTTAAAAAAATCTGCATGTCTAAGCAAAACGTTCTGAATACAGATTACATGTTTTAGACATACTTCGTATCAAATCTTATCTAAACAAATTTTCTTTCTCTGGGGTAGGCTTGAAATAAAGAAATGTTAAAGAATGTTTTTCTCATGTAGTGGTTTGTTGTTTTTTTTTTTTTTTAATATTGTTTTGTAATGAAGCAAAGGATATTATAATGTCCACAGTACACTTGTGAAATTCAAGCTACTACATTGCCAAATCCCCAGGGATAATGTATGACTTCTGTGGATTGTAGAGCAAGGCAGATCTTTCATTTAACAAATGTAAGCTTGTCAAATATGCAGTTATAAAAGTTGAAGACTTGCAGAGTTTCTGTGTGCTACAATGCACTAACTTTAAATTTCCTAATTTTTTCAAGCCTGATCACACTTGTGGACTTGTGACTTGTTAAGCATTTTTAAAACTTTGTTTTCCTAGTAATCTCTTTGGGATGGTACTGAATTATCCCATACCCTTCCATATAGCTAACTAGTTCTCTTTCAAGCAAAAATCTGTCCTTTATTTTTGTTTACTATGAGCTATTATAGGAGCATAAGATGTCATATCTTTTTAACTGCTATTAAAACATAGAGCTTGTTTTCAGCTACTTGTCAAGCAGAGCGCACTCTAATAGAGAACAATGACAACAGCAATAATAACAAAGATTTATTAACTTAAACACAACTTATCTTTCAATATTGCAGGAGCATCTGTGTGCAGTGTTCTCCTGCAGCCAAATAAGTAAAGAATCCTCAGATGGGCCTGGACAACCTAACTATGGCATAAAAAATACATTCCACTTTGTTCAACAGTGTGTAATATAAGAACAAATTTGAGATAAGAAAATTTCCAATTTTAGAGATTTGGAAAGACTTGGATGTGTACACAACTTCAGTGCTTCCCTGAAATTTAACAGTACATGAGTCTATGGAATCTAATTCTGGAGTGGAAATCTCACAGGGACACATAGCTTGTGAAAGCTGTATGAGTTGGATTGTTGCAGTACAGCAGTAAAAACTGAGAACAGCCTCATGCAGGACTTTTTAGAACTTTTGGTACTAGTCACAACTGAGTCTGTGAATCAGAAAATGTAGAAAAACTTACATGAATGTGGCCAAATATTTTTTGGACTACACAAAAGATTCCTTACATTTTTATATCTCATCTGAATGAAATTTCATTTGGTTCCATCTCTCACCATACTGGTATATATCTACAGAACTCAATTTTTAACTAAACTTGGAAAAGAAATTTGAAATAAGTTCTGAAAAATAAATATTAAGAAGAATTTTTCATCTTCTTAAGTGAATCTGAATATGAATCAACCTCAGTCATACCCAAGACTTACCAAAACACTTGTCCACAGTGAAAATTTACCAAGTTGCATTTGTGGGGAAATAATAGAAGCAGCACCCTTGTAATTGGGAGTTTACATTATCATTATCTTTACATTAGCACATATAATTTATTTGCAAATGAAACCAAATTAATGAAAGCTTATCTTTCCTTTTCAATTTCTCTGCAATACTTTACCATTCACTTCATAAGTTTATGTGTATTCTACTCAGTAAAATGGTATCAGCAAATCCTTTCAATAAATCTTTCTAAATGCCCTGTAACTGTGGACTGTTTCCAGTTTTAAATTCCAATGCAGTCTCAGAATGTTCTTATATTCAAGTGCTTCAAAGGCCAATTCTCATGCCCATGGAAATGAATTAAATTGCAACGTTAAGATTAATTAATGCATATTATTTTTAATGTGTAAGCCAACTGTTAAAAAGCAGAATTGTTATTTTGACTATACTTTTTGAAAGTTATTGTCTGTGATTCATGTTCCTTTAAGAAATTTCCCTTTATGATACTTGCACATTTTTTCCATTTGTTGCTACAATTCACTATTTTCTGATAGACAATACTTTGAATTTTTGTAACTATTAAAAATTTGTGGGCATAAAATATCTGGAACATGAGAAGTTATGTCACAGTAAGATTTATTGACTTGGCAATGAAGCTTTTAAGAGAATGGGATCACAGAATTCTTAATAGCTGCTCTATACTTTCAAACTTCAATTTTCCTAGATATTTACTTCAAAATTAACCTGCCTAAATTTAGAAACATGTGAATCGTCCATACATGATTCAGAGCTCATTTGAAAGATGAAACTCAGGATCATGACTAGTCAGATACTAAATCTTGTCTCACAGGTATGGATGGTAAGAAGGCTATAGATTTTGCTCAAAAATCTGAAGAAATGTTTCCATTTATTATAAAAATTGAGTTACAAGGAATAAAGTTATGTGTCCAGCAGATCCAAGCCTGACATTTGGCTGATTTTCCAGCACAATATCCCTCTATCTTAGTCTGCTAATATCACCCACAGAGTTCAACATACAAGTACATTGAACAGCTCAGCTTGCAGACAAAAGAAATAAGAACAGCACAGAAGCACATAGCATCCCAGATGGTGGAAAACTACACAGAAAATGACTCATTAAAGGATGTTAGAACCTATTATTTGCAGGCACAGGGAAAATAATAGAAAATTCTTTGGTCTGTTCTAGGGGTGGAGAAGATGTTAGGGGTGCAGAAGTTTCACAATTCACATGATTGGAAAAACCAACTCCAACAAGACCCTAAATAACACTGATGGATTTAAAACATTAACTCAGAACCACCAGCAAATTTTTGTGTCAAGACAACAATTAAATGCTAAGTAGCCAACAAAGTTATCTAAATTTTGCTTAAATATATCCACTTTTTTTTTTAATTGATAATATCTTGGATGATTTGCATCTTGAGAAACTTATATTCCTAACCTGGAAAAGACTTCCTTGAAATACATGTACTCAGTCAGGTTAAAACAGTCATGACCAGGTCAGGTGGGATGTAGAACAGTTTCACAAACTAATATGATTAAAACAACCTCAATTTTTGATTTCCTAATTAAAAATCAGAATAAGTAGATATTTTCTGTCCTAAAATTCCTTTAATGTTTGGTAGACTAATACCAATCACAAAGTGAAAACAGAACAATCAGGATGACAAAAAATTAAGAACCTGAACAGTAAATATGGGCTTTGTGCAGCCATCATTATCCTCTAGAAAGACGTAAGGGGGGAGGTGGCTACATGTCATGAACCTGACATTCCTGAGAGAATACCACCAGTAAAAAAGAAGAGACAATGATCCAGACCTCATCATGAGAAAGGATTACTGTTAGCCAAATTAATATACCATTCTATCTTTAAGAAATGTGCCAGTGTCAATACCCAGTGGATGATAAAGGACATATTAGATTTACGAATATCCTTCTTGATCAACAGGACTGAGAAAAAAAAGTCTTAAAATAAAAGATGGAGCATATCTAGGAAATTGCTCCTTACCCTCTTTGGGATACAAAATTTGGGCCCTAAGTATTTTCTTTTGTGATAAATGAGTTTTGTCACTTATTGACATAGACTCCATTGGTTCCGTGTGAAACTACTTTGCCAATAATAGATTGCTGGTTGTTGCCAATATTTGAATAGAAAAGATCTGGTGTGCTATGCACTCTTCAGTAATACTGAGTGAAAAGAATACTGGGTAATACATTTCTCAGACATGATATAGTAGTTTCTAAGTCTCTATTAGCTAATGAACCTACAAGGAGTAGATGATTAATTGTGACCTTCACAAGTTTATCAGATGCATTTGCAGGACCTACAATGAAGACTTCACCAAAAGCATGAGAATTACAACACAGGTTAGACACATGGCACTTTCAAAATATGAGTGTACATAGCTGCATGGCATCTTGAATTAGCCTGTCCTCCTGACATCTACAGCTAATTCAGGTGTTCTTGGCTTGTTTCAGAAATATCACCACTGATGCATTGGTTGAGAAGATAGACTCTTTCAATGTCCTAACAGGGTCATTTACTGGGATCAAGTCCACGCACAGAAGACATACTGTAAGAAGACATACAGATTTCAAACCCTTTCTTTTTATCTCAGAGAAAGCAAATAGTCCCAGATGCAGTTACCTCACTCTGGTGGCATCTGATCTTAGGTCACTTGCAAAAAACTAGAGAGGAGCTGTTTTTTAGCTATCAGATTCTTGCCAGCAGGATAGCGATCATACTTCTACTTAAGTGTCTGCCATGCTGAGGGAACTGTTTTATATAGTTCATATATATCCTTGCAATTGTCACCAAGGTAATAGAAAAAATGCAGTGTAATGCTATCTAAATCTTCTTTCAAGACCTACATCTGATTCAGGCAGACATTGATTCCTTTCTTCATCAAAAGTGGTAATAAAGATGCCATATCACCATCCATAGGTATCCACCAGTTAGCTTCTTCCATAAGCGTGCTGAAAAACTTTAGGATAGAATGCTAATTCTGCAACTCAACAGATGTGAAGCTCATGAGAAGATTGTTGCCAGTTGCAGCATGGAAGAAAAGTGCTATCATTTTGTGTATGAAATAGATCTTTATTAAGACTCTTTCAAGAGTCCTCTTTTTCTTAAGAATAAAGAAATTGCAGAGAACAAAAAAAATCTTCCCTTGAAATCTAATAAAATTTCTTCTATCAAACCTAAAATAAAAACATTCACACCTTTAAAAGCCTTTCATGGAAACAAAGATGATGTTGTGGGATAAAAAGTGTATCTGGCTTGCTACCCTACATAGCTTTGTCTATTCCATCTGAAGTGCTGATTGAAACGTACTCAGCTCTTTTGGCCCCTATTCCATTTTCTCAGTAAAGCCTCTTAAACTCTACTTTGCTCAGAAAAAGGCATCATAAGCTTCAATTTAATGAAGGTCTGGAAGACTGGCCCATTTCTGGATAGGCAGAGCATAAAATATGCAGAACAGAGCAGTAAAGATTCATAGTGGGTTTTTAACTAAAAGCATTAATTTCATGTTCAGTTGTGACTGACAGACAAAAAAGAAGCTGTGTTTTATTTTTCAATTCATTAAGGCTAAGCTTGAAGGAACATTCCTGGTATGTGCAAGGTAACTAACACTACAATACCAAATACACAAATTATGAGCTTATCTTTGCATTACTGTATCGATAAAGTGATCCAGTTTTAGAAGATCTTAACACCAGCTCTCAGACCAACATGAAATTTCAGCTTTCTTGAAATCAAAATAATGTTAATGTGACTTGCTTTGAAGCTTTTACTTTTAAAGAAAAATTGCAGGAACTGATCCTAAAATTGCACTGCAATAAAATCCTGGAAGAAACATGCCAGATTTTTAAATACTCAAAAGAACAGCTACTTGGTATTTGACAATATTCCCACTAACTATTTTAAGAGAATCACCTATTCCATAAATAAGGTTTGTTTTCTAAAATGAAAAGAATCCTCCCTGTGCTAACCATAGATGTCTAAAAGTCTATTTTTCAATTTTTCTTTTGATAAGACACAGTTGTACATTTTCACTTTAACAATTAACAGACCTTTAGAGGTTAAGCCCAAGGCAGTATCAAATATTCTGTTTTCGTTAGACACCAAGTAATGCCATGCTCATCAATTTAGTTTGATTTACAGCAGTCTTCTTTTTGTCTGACTCTACAATGGCCTTCATTGCAATAACAGAGATTCAAAGGATCTTCATAAATTCAGGTGAAACTGGGCATGACACAAATGTGCTAATGGAAAGGAAATCCTGCTCTGTAGTACTCAGTTGTGTCTGTCTTAAAAGGGGTAACTAGTTGCAATTTTGAATACACACAGCAATGTCTTCATGGGAATAGAAAGCAAATAATACGCAATGGTATTCTGAAAGGTTTTGTGAAGTAGAGCCTGTTCAGACACATCAGATTGGGTTCACTCCAGGAATGCTCTTAGTCTTCAAGATACCATTCACTGCAGTAAAGTACTTGATCCTCTTGAAACCAATAAATGCTTGTGGTTTTATATTAGTAAAGTTGTACTGTAGTAAATTATATCTTTAAGAACTACTGGTTTTTACCTTAAAGGTTGTGCTTACCTATTTGCTTGATATCTTTTACATCAATAGTTCCATGCTGTCAGCACAGGACAGCTGAAATCTCAATAAACAAGAGTGGTGACCTTTCATTACTTGTAAACATAAGGCAAACTTTATCAAATATTCAACAAATTCTATTTCAGTAGCACCTGTGTTCTAAGCCCAAGAGAAAATTTGAGAGCAAGCAGATGGATGAGATGCTCATATTAAAATACAGTCTCAAGAAAGAGATCAGTGCAGAAATGCCAACTGAGATTTTATTTACTGTTCAGTCAGTGAGGAGCACAGAGAATAGGAAATGGAAAATTCATATGTGATGGGAATTATATATTAAAGCATCCACTAAAACTCAATTCTACTACTGTGTGTGTTCAGAACAAAGTGAGGTATCAGCAACCTCAGCTTTCTTAAGATACGCTTCCTACCAGGGACAGTTCATACTTTGGATTCATGATCAGACCTCTTCTTTCAAAATGTCTCCTTTCTAACTACACAATATAGAATTGACATAGCTGTATCTACAGCAAATAGCATTTTCATTCTCTTTTGACCTCCTACAATTCTAAACCATTCTAAATTGAGTGAAATAAGAAATTTCCTCTAAGCTTCCTTTCAAAGTCCCTGAATTTCACTGGCAACCTTCTGAACTAAAATTGGTATGGTTGATCTTTGGGTAGAATATTTTTATTTTTTTTATCAAGACCAAAATTGAGAAGAAAAAATTAAAATGCATCACTCTGCTGGAAAACAGAGCATCTTCTTTACTTTTCCTCTTCAAGGCTTGCTCCAGATATACAACTCTTATGGGGTAGATGTCTCATGATTATTTCAGATAGTTGCAGAACACTGTGAATCTACTAGCCACTGTTGCTAAGAACAGCTTCAACAAATTCCATATCAGAATTTGTGTTTGAAAATATTAATATTCGGGTTTTGTCCTCAGACTTTAACTACATGAAAAATCTGTACTTTGTATTACGGAAAAAAAAAAACAAACAAAAACATCACTTGCATGTTAATTAATGTCTTCCAAGAACAAGACCAGACAGAAAAGGTTTTATAAGAAACCTCATCCAAAAAAAAAATAATAATAACATGTTTGCAAAAATAAATTTCAAAGCACTAAAATGGCAGCTCCAATGCAGTTTAGTTTTCTATATCAATTAAAGTTTCATTTCCTTCTGAAGCCTTATGGATAAACTAATTCTTAGAATTTAAGTCAAGAGACTAACTATATTTGTTCCTGACCTAACTTCAGTGACTATGATGAAACTTATAACAGGAGCAAATTTTAGATGAGTAATTTTTGGGTTTGCATTTCTCTACATACTTAGAAAATATTTTGATGAACTAGGATGCTTCTCCAATCTAAACAGAAGTGAGAAATTGAAGCCTTGTGTGAAAGAGGTCATTATTATTTATATAGTATATAAAAGTACTTTCTTAAAACAAATTCAAGATCATACAATGTTCTATTTTGAACACTTAATGTGGTGAAGAGCCCCTGTGAAGTGGCAATTCTTAATTAACAGATCATTACTAGAGGTATTTTCTATGTTAAGAATCCTAAAGACCACTGGAAACACCTGAGATAATATCAGTACTTTTCCTGTGGATTAATACTTATGAAGAAAAAAAAAAAAAAAAAAAAAAAAAAAAAAAAAAAAAAAAGAAAGGAAAATAAAAGAATAATACATTTTTAAAGTGTTTTATTACAACTCAAACTTGAGGTGCAGCCAAGAAGGCAGATGAGAAGACTAAAGTGAGTACAACACTTAGGTTACTGAGCTGCTTCACTTAAATATGGTTAAAAACTTACAATTTCTGTACTTTTTTATTACTTCTAAAGACCTAAACCACTAAAACCCCAGAAAAATCTAAATACATTAATACATTGGATTCCCTGATGATCGAACATAAAGGTGGTGTCATTGCAGCTGCAGTACAGATGTTTTTCCCTACACTATTTCACTGAATACTAAACAGATATTCAAAATGTTTGAAAGCGTAATAAACAAACAACTGAGTCTAAAAGCCCTCTGCATTTATCAAAGAGACACATTCAAAATGACTGGATGCCTATGAGATTTTAAAAGATGAAGAAACAACAAAGGTATACTCAGAGAAAAACTGAAAATAATTATTTTGAAATTACACATAATTACATATTTACATTCTTACTATGATTAATAAAAAAGGCAAGACTGATGGAAACCTCTGCAGGATGAGGAATGCTAAGAATACGAGTTAAAGGATTTCCTAGGTTGTGCAGAACAAAATGAAAATCAATCAGTTCCAGACATTTAACTTGGTATGATACTGTGACACAAAAGCAGCACATGGAGGCACTGGAGGGTGCAATGGGATGCCACATCTTCTGACTTCTCATAACCCTTTAAAGCTTTTAAAGTACAATGACATCAAGTTATAAGCATTCACTTATAGCAAAAACCTATGAATCTAAAGTTCACTCAGCTCACTGTGGCTGTCAGAAAGAATGGACTATGGAACAACAATTCACTCAGAAGTTGTCATTCAAACCATACATATATGATATGACAGAGTCAGCAAACAAATGCAGTTCCATGCTTCAGGCATGTGAGCATACATAACATTACACTGGCATGGACAATAGTTATCTTGCAATGCTTTTCAACATTTCAAATTTAACTCTTTCTTGACCTTCACTTTTTCACTGTTCAGAAGAAATCAAATCATACAGTGTTTATCAAAAATGTAAATTATTTCTCCCGAAGTAAAAAATTGCACTCTCTCTTAATAAATTAAAGGATTGTTAGTTAAATTGTTTTTTGTTTCCTTAAGACTACCTCAGTATAATTTCCTCAGTAGTGCTTGTAATTACTATACTTTTGTACAGTCTAATATATTTTTCCTTCTTTGGCCAGTGAAAGGATACATCTTGTGCACATGAGTTATCTCAAAGTATTTAGTCTTTTAGCCACCGAAATAGGGAAGCTTTAACTTCTTTTGGGATTCTGTCTCTCACAAGGAGTTACAAATTCAGAGCAAGTTGAATGGGGATAATTTCTTTCAGGGGAATTAATGATCATTCACTTCTTGAACAGTGCTAGCACTTTGCTGGCGCTTTGATAGATGACAGATTGGGTTTTGCTGCTCCTTTTCGTAAAGGCATTTCAAAAATAATAGCCTTTTACTTGCAGCCAGTTCTTGGAGCATAGGAAAATCTGAGGATTATTATCATATCCTTGTTCCATATTATGCAAACAAATGCTAGAAAATTCACAGTGCATTTCCTGTCTTCTTAAAAATACAGCTTTGAGCCCATAGAGCAGTTTGGAAGATTTTTCCATTTACATTCACTGAAAAAGAAAAATGTAAAGTTCGTCAGATAAACTTGTAAATCATTTTCCATTCTGAAAAAAAGTTTATTTTGAGACATAATGATAAAATACAAAGAAACAAAGAACAAGAGCCAGCTTAAGTAGAACTGAAAGAGTCCTGAATAAAAGGGAACTTGCAGCCATCCTGTCTTGGAGTGGATCAAGAATCAAAAGTTGACAAAGGCAAACTCTTTAAGGCCTCCTTACCCCCAGCATAAAGGCAGATGTAACCCACCTCAGCTCTATATTAAAGAGAATTTATTTCCCTCCCTGTTGTACCATGGTTATACTTTCAGTTGCCCTGAACATGGCTAAACCAGGTTCACACAGTCTGCGCATCTGCAAAAGATTCCCTGACACCAGAGGCATTCCTGAAATACCACAGACTATGAATGAATCATTCTCTAAAGCAAAATGAAATGGCCCAAGAATAACTTTCCTGTACAGGCAGAAAATGCCCTTCAAACATACTCAGGGTCAGGGGTGATGTTGAAGAGTTCTTTCTGTCTGAAATATCTTCCCAAAGGCAGGGCTTTGGCAGATCTCAGGTGTGGTCATTATATATTACATCTGATAAGAATGCATGTAGCCCTTTTGCTTCTATTACTTCACATTGCATAAATACCTAGAAAGTGTGGTCTAGGAAAAAAAATAAAAACAATAAAAAGAGAAAGAATTTTGCAGGTTTTCTTCTTACAATTCCTAAATTATTTATAATTATCAAGACCTTTATAGTCTTCCACATTTCCCTTTCACATTTCTATTCAAACAATATTTTTTCTTTTCTTGAACATGGAACATCTTTATAACCTGTTAACAACTAGGAGCAGGGAAAAATCACTACATTTAAATAAATTAATAAAAATTACTAAAATTACTCATTTCAGGGATGTAAATTATGGTCTTTTTTAAAAAACAGAGGAAAATATTAGAAAATCTTCCTGGACTTTCATTAAGTGCAATAAGGCTCTATAAGCACCAATTGTCATTTTGCAAATATTTGCATGACTTCTATGGCTAATAAGAGAGAGTGGCCCAGAAAACCCTGGAACTTGGATCAACAGGGTTAAATTGCAAAGTTTTTTAGGTGGGTGGTTTTTTTGTTGGTTTTGTTTGTTTGTTTTTGTTTTGTTTTTTTTTGTTTTGGCTTTTGTTTATTTTTGGTTTTGTTTTGGTTTAGTTTGGTTTGGTTTGGTTTGGTTTGGTTTTGGGGGATTTTTTTGGGTGAGAAATATGGTAGAGGGTAATTTATTAAAAAATTAAAATAAGAGATAGCAAATTGTAAAAAACTTTTTTTTTTGTCTTTTCAACTGTCCTGGAAAGCATAGAAATTTTAAAGCAGAATTTTCGCTGTTTACTGCAACACTTGACCTTGTTTGTCTTGTCTTGTGTATAACAGCAATGCCTGCAGTTTCCTACTTGCTGCTGTATTTTTAGTAAGCATTGCATTACAATTCACATGACTACCTGCACAAAAAAAGCTGTGGCCTGATTTGGTATCCCAATTGCTCAGATCATGAAATTTATTCTCAAGGAGCAGCACAAATCCTGGGGTTTGTGCATGCTTAGGGATTTTTCTACAGAATACATGGGGGAAAGAATCTTAATCTCACATTAACAGAGTGCCAAGGTACAGGCAACATGCACTCCTTGACCTGTGTATGGGAAATAGTCCATGGCTCCATCATTAACTTTGACTGCAAGAATTTTTCAGGACTTTATACCATCTGTTTTCAAACAATGTGAAAAGGCTACAGCAATGACATTATCACCTTGTATAAAACCTCAAACCCTGAAGTCTTTCAGAATATCAGTGATGAATACATTTGCAGTTGTCTTTGTTTCTCATAAAAAGCACTAGCGAATGGAAGTCCTAGTTGTTTTGAAATAGCTTGTCTTGAACTCTACATACATACATTTTACAGCTTGCCATGTTTGGATATATTGCAAGGGAAGAACGCCTAGAAGTTCTTACCCTTTTACAGTTATGAAACAAGCGGATTAATAGGTTAAACATGAAGTCTAGAATTTATGATGATATAGGAATGCCAGCAATTAGAACATTCTGTTTCCTTTCAATTTTGATCACAAGTAATTATAATTCAATATAAGGATATTTCTTATGAATTCCTTCTACAAGATAATTTTCTGGTTAATTATAGGGTTGGATTTCCTAAAATTTAAATAGTAGTCAGACAAAATTCATATGTCACAGCAAATCAGTTCCAAAATACAAAGAAGGTAAGGAAAGTTTTCCTTTTCCAAAACAATACTGTGAATATACCACACTGTTTGAAAGGTAATGGGGAAGAATATAATGCCCTTTAAATGTTTACAACGAATTATTAAAAATATAATAAATAATTTTTCATTCCGATGGAGGTTACTTTATAAAATATCCACATAAGAATTTTAGCATGATAAATTGAGGATTGTTTCTGCAACTGAAAAAGGTCATTTAAAGAACTCCAGCTAAAAATGTTAGTGAAAATGTCTGTACTATTTATTATTGTGTGAAGTCTTGGAAATATTTCCTTTTACATTTCAAAAACAGAAATCACTGAGAGAAAAACTTGGCTTTATTTTTATACACAAGGAACAAAGCTGAGCCCAACAAGCTTTACAAAAGATAAACCTGATACTCTTATCGCCTTGAACTAAATTGACACTTATATAAAGGTTTTTTTAGTATGTCTACAGGATCAGTATTTTTAACTTTCTTGTTAATAATTATTGCTTTTATTTTTTATTGTTGGGTTTTCTTACAGTTATTTTGTCTGACAATAAAAGATCGTTGCATTTTACCTAGACTGGTATGGATTTGTCACACCCACTCGCACAAGAGGTAGAAAAAGCTTTGTTCTTCATTTAGCAGTAGCCACACAAAGATAAACCCATACATTTGGGGTGAATTTTAAAAATGCCTTTAAATGGACCATTTTCAACATATTTGTTGCTTAAAAAATTCAAACTTTCTATTTTAAGAGGATAAGGGCTCAGTGCATTCTCTTCCTCAACATAACTTAAAGATCTTTCTTTTGCCTCTTGTATTACCTTTGCTTATTAAAAAAGAGTATGAATGACTCAGTGAGGAAATATAATGATAAGGATATAGTACAAAAGGGCAAGCAGAATCTGGAGGCACTCCACTTGTGCTTCCAGTCACTGCAACTACTGACTGTTTCTCATTGGCTGCCAGATTAATTCATCTGTACAATTAACCTTATGTCACTCTCCAATACTTATCTTTCCCTCCTCTATTCACCTATTTTGACTTCTTGCCTGTGCCTTGCTTTTCACATGCCCAACTGTACTCAGCAACCTTCTGTCTTAGTTATCTTCCTTGGACATCTTTTGCTCACTTATCTTTTTTCTATCTTTGAAATTCCATTTTCAAAATGTATGCATATAGTAAAAACAAAGGACCTTGAAATAGGAGGCAAGCTATATTTTATGGGCAGATTTTAAAAATTAGAATTGTTATAAAAGAATATCCAGTCAAACTATGTAACTGCAAGGCATTATTGTTGCATATTTCATTCTCCTATCCACCCCGCATGAACTTACACTGTCATAAATAAAATCAGACTGTCAGCTGTCCCTTTTCACCTGAGAAGAGTCAATGTAGTGCTTTACAAATGGAAAAAATTAAAAATACAGAATTTCTGCCTTGAAGATCATACAGCAAGAAACAGAAAAGAAAAAAAATAAAGCGGGATGAGGGGAAAGAGCAGGCAAAACAAGAATTAAGCACACAGGGAAAATATGAGACATATTTTTTTGGCAGCTGAATAGTACTGATAGTACTTGGAAATGAGAACAAATGGGGGAGTAAATAGGACCAAGCTGGAAGTCTGCATTAGAAGCAGAGAGAAGGAAATGGATTTTGCAGGAAGATATTGATGGTGTTCTAAGTGTTTTATGAATATGGACTATGAAGTTTAAAGAGGATTTTCTACAATAACATAACTCCCAACTGGACCAATTTTCAAATTCATTCACATTCCTGTCAGTTTGACTGTGTTGGTTTCGATGAAAGCTTTTTTTCATCAAAGCCTCCCCCACTTTGCTGCCTCCTCAACACAAATCATGACCACTAGAAAAAGGCTATGAATATTTCAAAGAACTAAATGGCATGGATGGATTAATATTTTAATTCAAGTTATGCTTGCTTTTTATCAAGTTGTAACTTTGAACATAATAAATTCTGTTTAAAGAACCAAAGTCTTTCATATTCTATATTTTGCCTCCTTTTTCATTATTTATTTTAAGTGTTTTTCTAAACACTAGAATGTTTATGGACCTAGCCAATGGCATGTCAAAAGCAAAGAATGAAACTAAGGTTGCACCCAGCTTACTGCTCTGATAAATTTTCGCTCTAAACAAAAAAGAATTTCTTTTTCCTTTGTCTATTTTAAACATTTGTGCAAAAACTTTCTTTACTTTAAATTTACTTTAAATGACACATTCATAGCATTGTACAGTATTTACCTCCCAAAAATATGAAGAAATTTTTTTGTGGCTCTGCTCTAGGTGACAGCTGAATTACAGCAATGTGGCCAGTGTATGCTACTGGGATTGTTTACAAGACTAGGATTTAACAGGACTGAGTGATTCACTCACCTCCTTTTGTGATATGACCATATTTATTTTTAGGAATTCATTGAAAATAAAGTGCAGGCATGTCATCATATAAAACCAAAACAAGTTGATTAGGCCATCTGGCAACAAAGATTTTGCACTTCAAATCAATTTGGACGCCCAGCTAAAATTTCCTAAATTCGTGAAAGGCAAAATTGAACTACAGAAGCATGAATTTTGCATTTATATAACAGAAAGTTAATATTTCTGATAATATCCTTCAGAGAATTTCTCAGTACTTTTTTTAACTTAAGTAGCTCTTTTAGTTCTTACTGTGTTTACTTCATTACATCATACTGGGTTCAGTTCATTTAATTCATTTGTTGGTAACCTGGGCTGCATTACACATACCACTGCCAGCATGTCACAGGAGGTGATCCTTTCCCTGTGCTCGGCGCCTGGTGACACACCTGCAGTGGTGGGCTCCTCCTCAGTACAAGACACATGAACACATTGCAGTCCAAGAGAATGCCATAAGGACAATTAGACACTGAAAAATCTCTCCTAAAAGGAAAGGGTGAGAGATCTGGAACTGTTCAGCCTGGACAAAGTTTTGTTCTGTTTTAAAAATCACATTACGCTTGCACTATGAAATACTTACTGTCTCATGCTAATGAGAGCTATGGTGAAAATGAGGCCTTGCTGGATATAACTAGAAAAGTTCAGCATAGCAAAATAGTTCAGCTAACAATAAACTCCATTTCAAATCTTGGTCTATCTTTGAAGCTGAAACAATAATGGGCTTAAAAAGAAACAGCAGCATTCTTGCACTATTCAGGGTGACTATTGAGGCAGGATACTCTGAAGTTGCTATGCTAAATATTTCATCTTTTGACAGTAACGGTCTAAAGATTTTTCCTTTGAAGGTCACAGAATCAGAGAATGGCTGAGGTTGGAAGGGACCTCTGAAGGTCATCTAAAGGTTCAATCCTCCTGCTGAAGCAGGGCCACCTAGACCCAGCTGCAAAGGACCATGTCCAAACGATTTTTTAATATATCCAGGAATGGCAACATCACGATCTCCCTGTTCAACCTCATGCCCCTCTGGAAACACACCAACAAAGCCAGCAAATTCTAAGACATACTGTTTTTCTCCCATGTCAAATATTTGCTTCCTTTTTTTTAAAAGATGCAATATTCAATAAAATCTGGGTATTTTTGCCTCTTTTAAGAGAAATCATTACTTCAGATACATGTAAATATGAGATAAATGTGAAGCAGCACAGAGTTCAGTAGGGCTGAAGAGATTTTTAAACGATAAAATTTCTGATTAGACTTTTGAGACCAAGTATTATACTATCACTACATCATATTTTATCTCTTCCTAAGCCATATTTAACTGTGAAGTCTGTGCTAGAGATTCTACTTTTGTGATTTCTTGAAATATATCTCCAAGCTAATTTGATACTTAAATGCTCCTGTATTAAAGAATATATAGTACTGACTTCGTGCTTGCAACAGTGAATACAAGACATTCCTGCAGCAAAAAAGTATTTTTAGAAAAAAGAAAAGAAAGAAAAAAGAGATAACCTATTTTATCTTACAGTGGCAGGTTTCCAAACAGTCATATACACCTGTACACACCTAGAAATTATAATTGATTCATGAATCCTTTGCCTTTTCATACTTCTTTGCATAGCAACAGAAACTGAAATATATTCTGGGTTCACTAATTTTGACTGTTCTGTTCCATAGAGTATAAAAACTTTCATTTAAGACAGCATTTTGGTTAGGCAGTCTGAGAGACTGAACGCTAGAAACTACAAGTTAGCACCGTGAGGTGGGTCACATTTGGTTATGGTCTCTTCTGTCATGTTTTTGTCTTGCTCAGGCCTCACAAGCCACCAGACTCACAGAAGAAGATGCCCTGCCTGTATTGGCCCACAACAGACACATCCGCACGTCGCCACACAGCCATATGTCCTGATTGTGCCAAACTGTGTGACAGGAGAGGGTTCGGGGCACTGCAGCATGTCAGGGAACGTGCTACCACAAGATTTATTCCCCAGCATTATTCCTGTTGTCTTTCCTTGCTGGTGTTGTCCTCAGGTGAAAAGTACAGGTAGATCCCTTGTCTGGAGAAAATATATGCATCTAACAATGGGTTGTAGAATCAGGAAGACTAAGATTCTCTTTGTGTTTTGCTGTAATTTTAAGTAGACGTAGTACTTTCTTCCATAAGACTTTGTTCAAATGTATTGCAAATTCCAGTATCATCTTTCTAAATTCAAATTTGCAAACTAATATCTGCTATTTGTGTGGAATATCTTGCCACTAGACTGTTCAAAGAGTACGACATGTGTGAACAGGTACAGTCTACCACTTCTATTAGAGCTCTTGATCCTAAACAATTGTACAAAGGTCAGACTATAAAAAGTATAGCTATGTTCTCAGAGTTCCCCATTCCGCTATAGATCTTCCTCCTGTAATCAGATATTTACTTTGCTACTTTACAACAAAAGGTCATTTAGAACTAGTATTGTACATTGAGGTAGTCATTCAGCCACTTCAGCTTGTGCAGCATTGGGCACGGTCTCAGGCAGTCATGAAAAGACTCCTGCCAACCCTGTCTTCTCCCCCCATCAAGAGCTCGGCACAAAGGGCTCTCCTACACCTTCGATGTGGAATCACTATGTGAGTATTGCTTAGGTGCCAAAAGAAGGAGAGTAGGCTTGGCTTAAATATCAGTAGGTCATAGCTGCTATCTATATATTTCAATATTCTTAATTATTAAAAATAATATTGTTTGCTACTTGTTTACAAATATTTCTCACCATACTTAAAGCAAACATGAGTGCATTGGCTTTTCCCACAGTCATTTGAAAACAGAGGAGCAATAACAGCACATGCAAAGGCTCTGACAGTGGAAACAACTTGACAAGAACATTTGACAAAAAAATTGACAAGAACAAGGTTTAACAGCAGGTTATCTGCTTCATCTTAAATAGTGAAACCTTGTTTAAAATTAAATACAAAATATACAGAACGTTTAAGCTTCTCTTGCACTTTGATAATTTAGAAAAAATAAAAGACTGCTCTCATACACATTTCAGATGTTTCCATGCAAATATCAGTGAAAATAGGAAAACCCTGTATTTTCAGATGCTTTACAAGTATTTCCTTCATAATCATCAGGAATCTTTCCTGCACAGTCTGAACTTTCCTGCATAGTCTGAACTTAAAGACAAGTCTTTAATACACATAAGACATTACATTAAGTTTTGTTATGAAAGAGAAAAGCATTAAAATCCCCAGGAAAGGGTCTGAGGGTGGCAGTCAATGACAAGTCTACACTGTAACACTTGCAAAACACCATATCTTGTTCTTGTCTGTTTTAAAAATGGAATTGTGCATGACACACAGAAGCCAGTAATTTTCCTGAAGCTTTCCCCACAGAAAAAAAAGCATTCATGAGGCTTTCCCCACAGAAAGGCACATAGTTATGTATGCATACAAAGAAAGAAGCACATTTGTGATAGAAATATAGAGTAGATGACAAGAAAAGATAATTTCTTCAGTAATTCTTTGATATCACAAATTTAAAGTAGAAATATATAACTACATTTCAACTTTTAAAAAGAGAACTACATATTTATTGAGAAGAAAAAAAAAATAACTCACCAGAAATAAAATATCATAAATGGTAACACAAAAAATAACTTCAGCTCAAAGAATTAAAAAACTTCAACTCATGACAAATTCTTTTTTGCAGTATTCAATTTTACCTGCATATTTTCTAAAAATACACATTATCCTTGTGTAGCTCAGTTTGAAAAGAATGAAAAAATAAAATTTAGAGAGCAAACAAGCATTTGTGTAGGATTTTACAAAAATCTTTCACCTGGGAAATTCACTATGAAACCTCAGAGTAAAAAGTAAACCCCCACTACCACAGGACTATGCTAAAGAACTTGCTGTGGAATTCTCTGTAAATGAACCATACCCAAGGTATTATGAATACTTGCCCATCTATAACCCCAAAAGAATTACAATTCAGGACATGTAGAGAAATAAGTTATGCTGTAGGTGTTAAATAACATTTTCATTGCTTTTCAAACCACTATTTCTTTATGCACATTGTTTTATCTTTGATCAGTTGAGTAGGGACTTGCTGGAGAAAACATTTCCACAATTAATCTTGTGTTTGTTTGGGCATAATTGCATGCCGTGAAACACCCTCTGAACATAATTAGCTCCTTTGCACTACTAATCCAAAACTTTTTTGTATGAAAATACTGACTTGCCAGATGGTAAGAAACGTCATGCTATCTCACCAACTGGGAAATCTGAGTTCAGGTTCACAGGCCACGGAACAACAATGATGAAAGGATACAGGGAACCCCCAAGGGTAGAGGGAAGATTGCCAGGCTATTCCTAAACAAGATATGATTCTTCCCTCTCTCATTTTAAGATTTTTAACATAAGGAAGGCAGTGGGATTGGAGGCAAAGGAAAAGGCATGCAATAAAAGGTCAGTCTAACTGCACTCAGCTCACAGAACTGGTCATTAGAAGATCATCACAGGTTGCATATTCTTGATTTTTTTTCCTTTTCTCCACTCTTGCTTTCCTCCCTTTGCTTCTCCTCATCCCCTGCCTGGTTAGCTTCTCTGCTGCTACTGTGAACAACAAAGGGAACACCTTCATGAAGAAGTGTTCACCTAGATCTACAGAAAACCAAACCAAACACACACACACTAAAATGGAAAGATGTAAAATTTCTGCTAAACTAGCAGAGCTCAACAGAAGAGAATAGGTTGCACTGCATATTTGTTCATTAACAATTTTGTATTATGCTTTTTAAACGAAAGGAGAACTCTGAGATATTTCATTATGCATCCTTGTAGCTGAGGTTCTGTGCACTGCTTAAGGGAAGGCAGCTCTAGCTGAAGTGGATGAGGGAAGAAAACTACAATCAAAAATCAATGTACTTGTCCTGCAAATTAAAATTCCTGGCCTAAGCAGGACATTAAGCTTAAGATGTCTTAACTGCATTCTGCAGCCAGAAATTATAAAATCTAAATCAGGAGGGCTGAGTCAGATTGAAACTTTCTCTGAAAATCCTTCTACCATTTTTATATTTCTGTAAGTTGCATGTTACTTTTTAAGGCAGGTAGGACTAAAACTGCTTCTTTAAGAAAGGTAAAAAAGCTCCATGAGGGAACAGAGAGGCCAGCTGCTTCTAAAGGGCAAGAGACCTGGAAGCTGAGGAAGGCAGCACCTGGCTGGGCTGTTATGGAGAAGATGCTCTGGGCCAGAAAGTGCACTGAGGGAGCTGGAAAACCCAGAAGTATAAAGATCAGCATAAGATCTATGTATGTCTCTTCACTTACACATAATTTTATTCACAGATGGAAACTAGCAAACATATTGTTCCAAGTCACTGCAAGTCCTTTAAAACAAATAGAAAAAGAGATCTCAGAGGGCTTCTTATCAATATGATCCAAAAACATAAGTTCAGAAAAACATGCAGTGCAATGAGCTGCAAAAATTCTGAACAGAAAGCCAGTATGGCTCCTGGCCCAGGCTTAACTGTAGTGTTCCCCTTGGAGCTGATGAAGTTTGCACCTCAGTCTGTGAGAGGCACCTTTGCCTGCTGCCTGCAGGTGCACTGCACACCACTAGAATGGAGGGCACCTGTCACAGGTCAAACCATGGCCTTGCTCTGTCTGTCTGTGTAGGGTTCATTACATCTGTGGTGTTATCATCAGAAGAACGACGGCAACAATACTACTAATAAAAATACAGATAAGGCCAGTCTTCAATTTACCTACCACAAAACTCCAAAAGCCTTGCTAGAGAACGAAGTTTTGCTAACAGACAGCAGTATTTCATCTGTTTTCCACACTGTGACAAAATTTAACTCACTTCCACATTTAATCTTTTATCTTTTCCTATTATTTTGTATTCTATCACTGAAAATGTTCTTTTTCTCCAACAAAAAGAAGAATGTGTTGAAGAAGAATGTAAATTTTGCAGTAGCAGCAGTAAGTAAATTAAAACATGGAAAGTTTTATGAATTAAGTATGAAAATGGCTAACGCAATCAGTTCCGTACTATTTACAGTATTTATTTTATGAAATTAATTTGGCTGTAGCTCAGTTTCCAGGGTGGTAAGGTTTTCATATCAAAGACACAGTAGGACACTGTAAGAGAAATGGCATTGGAGCTGAGCAGAGAGCATTAGGGATCTGGCAAAGGAGACTGCTTGAGGTTTTGGTATACACACATTTTGAACATTGATAAGCAGGATGATAGCTTACAGAGTTGACATTTAATTTGTGAACACTGGGCTACAAGACTAACACCTGAAAGAATAGGAGAAGCAATTCACACTTTCTATGTCATGATTTAAGTCCTTCTGTGAACCAAGACATCACTGCAATGGTCATATAGCATTTCCATTTTGAAATCTCCTTTGATGTATTATCCCCAAGGGATACTGTAACAGATGGCTATTCAACACACATGTAGTCTTCCAACCCATACGCCTTTATCCCCAGCTACACTTCAGAAACCAGTTAGGGAAAGTGTGAAAAAATTATCTCAGTCCTACACCAGCAAGGGTTGTAAAATTCTGCTCCTGAATATAAATCCCCTTTTCATTATTTTTAAAGCACTCTACGTTGTATATACTTATTGCTTTTTCAAGATGATCTTGCAGAAGGTATATTTTGTTTTTTGGAGATTGGCTGTTTATAAGAAAGCTACTACTGACTATCCATTCAACCACCCATCTACCCTTCTCCCTCAACATAAACTTTCCAAAATGCATTAAATAGAAAACATTAAAGTCCCATTCCCTGTTACACAATTGGTGCTAATATACTGTTCATTTTTCTCATGAGAACTAATGGGACTGTCACAGTATTTCTCCTTCCAAACAGGGAGGTCAGCTTCTTTAAGTAATTTTCAAGGAACTGTAATCAGAATAAAAGGTTTTTAACTGGAAGCAGACTGTCACAGAAATATTTGAAAAAAAATAGTCCACTGCAGGAATGGGAGCCCAAGAATAGATGACCACAAATTAGGATATTTTTAAAGTGTAAAAGCACATAGTACAGCAATGACATTAACGTACGTTGTTCAATCTCGGGGAATTAAAAATGGGTGGATAAAGACAGAACTGTAAGATGTTTGCAAAACATCACACTAAAACTATTTCAGATTTTCTTCAAAACATGACTTGAAAGCTGTCTAAAAAATCACAGACAAACTGTTTTATTAGATGGCAGCATACCCCAGTGGGGTATGTTGCTAAAGGAGCCAAGGGGGTTTCTGTGGGATAGTTCTCTGGCTTGTGCTGCTGGGAACTTCAGTGAAGTTTGTGTGGAGAACAGAGGATCCCTACCATGTACAAACATTGATGTAAATAGAAACCATTGTATTTACATTTACAATCCTTCATTTGTTATAAATCATCTGTAATTTCTTGTTTGCATATCATTTATGCATTTTATAATAATTCCTTTATAAACAAGACCAATAATTATTCGGCAAGAATAAACCACGTCCCAGATTAGAACTTGCCTTCAAAACAGTAGCTAAGACTCTAATCAAGGAGGAGTCTCTCAACTGACTGCTGAGAATATGGAAAATTATCAAACTTGAGATCAAAGGACATCTGATCTTTTAAAAGGTCTGCCTTTCAAAGAGAAAAGGGGAATCTGTCAGCTACAACTGACAAGCACAGGCTGAAAAAAGCTTCTGTGTACAGTAGAGAAACGAAGAACACTTAAAAATTACTGAGAAATCCCAGGCATTTTGGCTGCTGTAGCACTAAGAGTAAAAAATGACAATTTGTTACTAATGAATCCAAGTAAATTAAGAAGTATCTGCTTCTGTATCCTAATATTAACATCAATCCCATGCCAAATGACAAGGAAGAACTAGGGGAATGAAAGTTAATTTTGAGTCTATGTTTCAGCAGGGAGATTTGGGCACCTTCCAAACTACTTCTTCAAGGCAAGTGTAAGATATGCAAAAGCCTATTCTTATGGCCATGGGTATATGGACCTCAAGGAAACTGCAACACTTCCACAGTGAATGATTGAAAGACTGGGAGTACTCAAATTCCAGCAGCAACTTCAAGTCACTGCACAGGTAAAAGCCTGAAGAGTTATGATTAAAATCAGCTCTCAAACTGCTTTGTGGTTTATTGTTATAAAGAATTCAAGTGTGCTCACTGCTTATAAAACATGGCAGAAGCCATGAAGTAAAATTTTGTGATCCAAACTACACACTGACATTAGAATTTAGGCCTAATATGAGTTATTATAAGTTTTATAATTAATAGAAGATGTTTAGAACTTAAAAAAGAAGAGATCAACTTATTTCTTTGTTTTGTATTTTATTGTTCCCTAATTAGGAAAAAAATGGATGCCATTTTTTCAAGGCTGAGTACAAAGTAACATGCTTTGATTAGGCATCTGAATAGACAAGACAAAGATCTTTTCAGAGAAACAAGAGCTCCCAAGGCAGAAGTAAAGGCATAGCAGTACAGGAGAAGAAACAAAATCAAACAATGTAGTTGCACAACTGTGAAAAGCAGAAGTAGCAACAGCTCAGTGACATGCAGCAAGAGCAGAGATGCTACAGAGAGTTTTGCACCAAAAGTTGAGGAGCTCTGACATGACAAAGGGAAAAAATACAGACAAGTGGACATCAAGAGTATTCATTCTATATGATGTAGGCTTTGGTTATTATTTCACAATATTTGATAAACAAAAGCAGTGTTTACCCAGACTTGGGATATTTTTTCCTGACCTTTGACACTTGCTATCACAGAAAGGGTTAACCATGACTTAGACTGCAAACAATATTACCTGAATTAGTTCAGCTAAGTTTTGCAAGTTCAGAGCCCTCTGAATAATCAAGGAAAATAGGTTCAGTACAAAAGAAAAAGACAAAAACAAACAAACAAAAAACCCCAAAAAAACAAACAAAAAAGTAAATCTAACCTTCTTACCTTAAAAGTGCATCACATTTCCTCTGAAAAACAGAAATAAATAATTTCCTACTAGGAACTAGGAAAGTGCTAATCTAGAAAAGAATCTAGACTTTGCTTCAGTCAGGAAATTATATTGAGTTTACTCGAAATGCAATAATGGCAATACAGTATTGCAACTGTATGTGTCCATAAATTACTACCTTTGCAACACTTAACAGGGATAGATCTTCCCTACTTAGCACTAGTGCAAGTAATGCTGGAAAACCTCCTGCATGTATGAACAGCTTGTCAGTGGAAAGGCTGTCGGTGCCATAGAGTGGGAATTCCTCTCATCCAATGGGACCTGTGTAACCTGCATTAGTCACTGAGTGTCCTGGATTCTTCTAGGCACTTTTGAAGGATTATTCATCCAGCCATCTAAATCCCTGTTTTTCAAAGGGATGAATCACCTTCTGGAGGTGTCATAGGTAAAAAAATGATCATAGATGATTAGTTGAACTTAGTGTGGCAGGCAAAGCAATACAGTGTAGCCAAAGCAGAAGCATGTGACACCCATAAATTATAAAATATAAACCAAGATATAATTATTATGCTTTTTCTGCAAACCAAGAGTAATTCAACTAAAAAATGTAACCAGCAGCAGTATGACTTTAGTGGTTCTAAGAATGTATAGCCAGACAGTGTCCATGCATTTTCCATAAGTATGTCAGCAGCTAGTGACTACCAAAGGTGCAAAAAGTGGACAACAGACATAGGAGACACCAAGGACAATCAAATTGAGAAGTAAGGTAAAAACTAGTTCTCATATTTACTGGGAATAATAGAGTATTGTGTAATATCATCTGAATTAAAATCAAGATTGCAATTAGACTATACTAGACTAGACTAGACTAGAATACAAAGAATATTTCAGTTGGAGGGGACCTACAACAACCTTCTAGTCCTATTGCCTGACCACTTCAGGGCTGACTAAATGCTATTGAGAGGTTTCTACAAATGTCTGTTAAATACTGACAGATGTAACCACCAAAGAGCATAAAAGCATCAAGCACAAGGAGAAGAAGGAAAAAATGCCCATTAAATAAGTATGAACACTAAAAGTTTTGTATACTTATTGCTGAGGGTTATTAATGTGTAAAATGAACTTCATTAGCATGAAGTGTACTGTTAATGAATGAGTTTAGTAACATTTTTGTTTAAAGTTTGAAACTGTCCTGACGTGTCAGTCTTTAAAACATAGCACAACAATCTCCAATTCCCTGGAAAATAGCAACAAACATGCCTCTATTATTTGCAAACCTAACTGAGTTTGGACAAATCTGAAAAACACATCCAGGTATTCACACAGTTCTAGATAAAATGTCTTTTCTATCAGAACATTCTCACTCTTATATTTAGAGATAAATAGATGAAAATTACCAATATTGCAATAAAATTTAAAACACTGCTATATTTCTTTTAAAAATTTTACAAGATAAACAAAAAAGAAAAAGCTGAAGATATAGCATTTTACATTTTTCAAAAATGTCGCTACTACTTATCTTCTAATAACAGACTTTTTGCAAAGCTTCTTAATTTTTTACCAAGCAACATTGCCTCTCATTTTCATTCTGCTAGGACGCATACTTTATAATTCTGAACTAAATTTCAACAGAAAACATTTTCCAATATATGTAAATCCTGCATTATCATACTGTGCATTGTTAAATATTGTTTCAGTGGATCTTGTAAAACTGGTGCAGCACTGGCACCATAAATCTCTTCTAAACTACTGAGATAAATAAATCTCTGGAGAAAGCAGAATATTCTTTTCTACTGCAGGAAAATATGGAAGTGTATTAAACATCTGAACTGAGATTTGGTTTCGAAAACGCTCAGTGCCTACTTTCACCATCAGCTAAGATAAAGGTTTAGTATGAATCATGTACACTTTAAACAGTACTGACAAGAACAATGTATTATTAAGCATTGAACTCTGCCATGGCAAATAATATTTATCTGACAAAATATAGCAAGTGACTGACATTTTCTTTATTAATTTCATGTTTCATCATTTTAGAAAACATAGTTTCGCAATTACTACAGAGTGTCCAAGGTGTTTGAAGCTTTGGCAGATGTATGACATACATCCTCTGTTCATAACATCTCATAGACTCACTCACACTCAGAGAATCAAATGTAAATGATAAAATAAAGAGGAAATTTAAAAATAGTATAAGTGTCTGTAGTGTGAAGTCATGATATAAAGACAAAAAGTGATTATTCAGACAGAATTTAGTGGAATAAACTGAGAACCATAGGCAGTATTTGAAAGTTAGCCCACAGGTCCCCCCCCCAGCTTCTAAAAGCCCATAGGGAATTCCTAATCCCAAGGTCTGAGAACTGCTACTTCCATTAGGAAGAATAAGAGCTGTTCCTCAAGAGACAGTTAGACAACTGAGGTTTAGACTTTCTGAGCTTAAAGATAGGAGACTGAAAACTGTCTGTGCTTCCATTTCAGCAATGCATGAAGTTCACTGTCATTTAAAAAAAAAAAAAAAAAAAAAAAAAAAAAAAAAAAAAAGTATTTTGTTACTGGAAAAAAAAAGGACAGGTGAAAATAGGGAAGAGAAGGAAAAAGAAGCACAGGGGGAAAAAGTAAAAAATGGGTTAAGTTTTTTTTTCTTAAAGGCAGGTCTTGAAAATGGGTCTTACATTCAAAATTCACCTGATTTCAATAAATATCATGATCTTTGGAAGATTCATGAACTGAAAAAATGCAGCATATTACTGAAAGTTAGACCTCTCATTCAGTGATATTTTGAAATTACAGACCTAAATTCACATCTTGCCTTATACTTCCATCATTTATAAGGCATATTTTGATCTTCTGGTTAGACCTTCTCATGCATTTTTAGTTTGTCAATAGTTTCTTCCCTACTACAAAAATAGAACATACACATTTCAGATTCTTGTCTTGGGATACTCTATTAGCCTGCACTTGAAAGCAAACACTGGGAATTGGAAAAACGTGTCAAAAGAACCAAGAGTGAAATCACTACATGTATAGATACCCACATATTTACTGAAAGATTAATGTGGAGAAAAGATGCTAATTTGAGAGTTGCCAAGTGTCAGCTCCACAAAAAGGTAGAGAACACACTTTAGCAATGCCAATTCTATATAAAGGTTACACTCTCCAGAGCACACAGGAATTGCTACATTCCATAATGAAATATAATTCAATATTTGCAGTGCTTTGCCTCTTTGTCTTTTCTGCAGAGAAGGCTTAAAGCACAACATGATACTAGTTTTCTATTTTTGAGGATCCTGAAAGTTTTATATGAACTCAGTTCAGAGAACAGAGAATATTAAACAAGAAAATATCTTCAGCATGAAACATCTTGCAATCACATAATCTTTTACATCTTTTATATATGAGGAAAATGTTTTAAAACATGCTATGCCTCTCACATAGCTTTTTGATGGTTTTGTCAGCTTGCTTGTTTACCCACAGTGAAATCCCTTGCACTCATTTTCACCATCCTTTCAACATACCTTCTTTCGTTACACTATCTGAAACGTCTGGCTTTGTGCTGTTACTAAATACATAGTCCTGAAGGGCTGCTGCAACTACCTACTCACACACTGCAGTAGCACTGAACTCCGTCAGGATGTTCTTTCAAGTGCTTTGAAATGCCTTGAAATAGAGAAGGTATTATAGAAAAGCAAACTCTTTTCTATTTTATCCATGTAAACAGAAATCTGTAGTGTCTTCTGCTGTGAACTAACAAAGGCTGCTGCATGACAGAGGAGATGAAATTCAGGAGAGCCACCATGAGAGTAATCCTTTCAAATGCATCTAGGATTGTTCAGATGATCAAGAAAATACATGCCCATGAGTATTCATACAGTTTATTGTAAAAAAATTACGATGGGTAAAATATTAAACTAGATGAGAATGTGTGAAACCTCGAAAGACATTTTTGTACTTAATACCAAACAATTCTGCAAACCTTACCCCAGTCTGTGACCAAGTGTGAAAAAGTATCTACTGATAGGATGAATTAGGAGTGAAAGTATTACAAAAAGAATAATCAAACTGAAAAAAAAGAAAAATACTTTGTTTTATGACAATTAAATTTTTTAAATTAAAAAAAAAAGAACAGCATTTTTCCTGAGATGCTCTTTGTACATTTTATTCAGGTAGCCTAATAAAAGGTGTTACTTTCAGCAATTACTTTTCCTCTTTATATCACAGGATTAGCAATGCCACACTAAGTGTATTTCTGGTGAATTACCCAGAATCCCAAGAGACTTTTCAGTTTATTGTTTCATGCTTCAAATTGTACCGATCTAGCAAACACATTTGCAATTTGCTGGCTATTTTCAATTTTAGCTTGCGATACACAAAGGCTGTGAATCATAATGAACAGTTCAGAAACTACAAGCATTTTTCACATACACAACTGAGAAAAAGGTATTCCTTTTATGGTATGCAATCCTTTTCTTAGTGTTAAAGCATGTTATGAGTTTTAGAATTAGCCTCAGCTACAGGGAGATGTTCCTCACTGGCAAAGTGCTACCACTTACTGCGGTGGTTTGAAGGACAGGTTGGTCCTTACTATACAAATGGAAAGATCAGCTCTGCTACGTGTATTTAGCATTTATGTGCCACGAAACAACATCAGAATAACAGGAAATCTTTAAATATGACACAGGAATAAGAATCTCCGGGTGCATGTTTGTAAGACAAAGACAGGATCTCTTTCTCTGCAAATGCTGCCAGCCCTGGACAGATGGAGCATGGCAGGAGCTGGAGGAAGGCATTGCTGGGAGAGCTGTGTGCTGTCCCATGCTGGGGACAGTCTGTGGCCATAAGCCTGCAGCATAGCATCAGCAGGAAAATCCTGCTGGGGGATGAAGTCCTGACATCACTGACCCTGGCAAAACTCCCAGAGACAAGATTTTTTCCCAAGTTTTTAATGCTTTAACATACTGTACAAACCAGACACAAGACAAACCCATTCTAACTTACAAAAGGTTTGGGGAATTTTTTTACCTGATTTAGAAAATAAAGCTATTGCAAATGTCCCAGATGTCAAAGAGGTATATAATTATTTTTAAAAGTCGAACGTATCTTTATATCTATACAGAACAGAAAAATGAATGCAATGTTCTCTAAGAGATTGCTTAATGCCATCACTATGCTGTCACTGAAAGCCCTGTTAATACTGGAGCCTCATTTAGACTTTTACTGAAATTTCAAAATGATAAAAAGATGACGTATCTTTTCTCCTATTCCAAATTCAATGAGAAAAAATATTACCCTTTGTTGCAGAGAAGACATGAAAACTAAATCTACCTGTCTTAATGCTATGTAACGCTTATTCTATGAAAGGTTTTAATTAGTCTCCAGAAAGCTGGCACCATTCCATTTTAAAGATATAAATTCATTCTTCAGTTCAAAACCTATAGGAAACATCTCTCTATTAATTTTTTATAGGAAACTTTGATAGATTTAGCCCCTTATGAATCTCATTTAAAAATACATGCATTTAAATGCCAATTGGGACTTTCTCTAGAGAGCTAAGAATAAAGGTTTTAAAGTGGATTCAGGAAGAAGAACAAAGTTAATGTTTCTATTCCCAAGGCAACTGAATCTTTTCCAGATATTACTGTTATCTGCTACTATGTCTACTTCTGGTAAACAGAACTATTTCTCCTTAGATGATATAGTTTATTTTTCAGAAAAAGCACCAAGGTATTCTTACAAGGAAAAAGCCTCTGAAAAATAATCAAACCTCATTTTTATCCACTGTATCAATATTTTGTTGAACCTAAAGGTGTTATACTATTACTGCTTTTGGTTTCACTAGTCTTGGTTTCTGCAGCAAGATACTATTGCACAAGACCATAATAATGAATAAAACTAGCACATGCAGCAGCACATTATTAAGTCCCATAGAAAAAAGGAGCATAATTTGAAATAGGGTTTATACTAATGTTGTTTACTAGGCTAATTTTACATAGATATTTATCACTGAGTTAGAAGAATGTGTTTACTGGGGCTTTTTAGAATATAAGTGTGCTAGTTTTTTAATTATGCATAATAAATCACATTGGATTTTCAGTAGATCAGTCATTCACTTTAAATCTTGGATTCTGTAAAAATAGTATGTCTGCTCTGACCTCACATTTTTTGACCAAAACTAGGAAAAACTTCAGATTTCAAATACTAGAAAAACTTGCAGTTCTTTCTGAGCTTAAAACATGAGATACATGGAGGTAAGATTACTCAAAGAATATTTGAACTTTTTTTAACAAACACTTTACAATATATCATCTTTCTAGCCTATCTCCATTTTTCAGTCTCTGTAGAATTCATCACAGGAAAAGATAAAAATTTCTATTTTAAAATATTTGTATTTTGATATTTTTTTTCATTTTGTTTTCAACATGTTTGTGCAAGCATCATTGATTAAATGCATGTTCTCTTTTCCTGTATAACCCTGGGAATATAGTAGATTTCCTCAGTGTAGCAAAAAACACAGATTTACACTAGTAGGATAAAAGCTAACTGTAGAGGTTAAGTTTGGTTTCACAGAATTTGTCTCTCAGGTTATAATTTCAAAGGCCCAATGTGCTCTTAGGACCACAGCTCTTTTTGATGGATAAACCCCTAATAACTTGAGACATAGTAGCACGGGGGAAACTAAGGTTACTACGCTGTTCTACTTCAGGTAGTGTGAGATTCACTAAAAAAATTTGCAAGTCAGGGAGAATGTGAAAGCTCAGCTGGCAGTCGATATTTTTTTTTTCCTCTCTGTGAAGTCTGCAGCTTTTTTCTATATATAAGCAATCTATTTGAATGTGATGAAGCACCAAGGTTTCACACACTTAAAGACAAGTGATAAATTGAAATGACATGGCTCTGTTGCTAGTTTACTGCTGAAGTAATCCAAATACCTTTTTAGTTTTTGTTACTGTCAAATTAATTTGTGTAAAATGTGCCAGGAGAGAACTCTAAAAGCAAACCAGGGAAGATAGATATCCCATTATAATTTCTATTTTAGTGCAAGACTTACTTCAGGCTGCATTACTTCCTGAAAATTCAAACTAAAACATAGATGCAAAATAAGCCTTCCATACAAACCACACTGCATGCAAATGCAAATAAATGACCAAGAGAGTATCTTTATTATTTTCTTTTTTAATAATACAGTTCAAACATGAGATAAATGCTGCAAGAGAAATACAAGATTTTCTTCTACTGTTATGTGAGTTGTATCTTTTTCAATGCACATTGCAAAGTACACAGTTTTGAACAAATTTGGAAGGGAAGAGTGAATATTATATAAGGAAAGTGATATGAACTTTTTGACATGAACTTTGTTTCTAACTTATATACTAAAATCCATTTCTTGAGCAAGATTCCATTGTACAAACACCCATTTTGCACTGCTATGTGCACAACTAATGGGGGTAGTAGCGCACTCAGCAGTATAAGGAAACAATGAACTGTAGATTTCAAACAAACTCATTTACCACTGCCGCTTCTTGAGACTGAGATGCTGTGACAACAGAAAAGTACTTATGGAAGATCTACAGGAACACTCTCTCAGAGAACCTAACAGTAGGATGATGTAAGACAGTTCTGAATGGGACCCAAAATGACTAAAGGGCATTTCTTCATAACTCACATTATTAAGTGTAAACATGAAAACTTTAGTCTTCGTTAGCATTTTTGTATTGTTCAATCTAAATATTTTTCATTTAAAAGCTAATTGCTTTGTAATACTATCAAACTCTTTAATTGAAAATACTATGGTTTCTTTGAAAATTGATGTGAACAAAAATTCCCTTTGATATTACAAACATTATAATAAATTTAGTCTCTACATGGCTCCATTCACTAAGTATAATCAGATCTTATATTAACTAAGGAATATTTTGAATTGTGACTTTATGCCTTCAATGGTGCATGCAGAACTCTGAGGGCCTCTAAAATTCCTCTGACAATATATAGGACTTAACAGCATATTTGAGTGCAGATATCATGAATATGAAATAGTTCCTTAAGTCCTGTATTACAGGACTTACCAGAAAACAATACACACCTGAGAGAAAACAGTATCTTGAGCTTGTCAAAGGGGAGTGTTGTATCTCTTCACAGCTTGAGGATACAGAGAACATGGCAGTTGCAGCAATATCAGATCTTTTGGGGGAGTATGCCTAATTTCACTCCAAAGTGCAAGTTCATTTTTTTACTATTCAGTCTGGAAGACTCACAGGTATTTCTGACTTATGTGTGGAAACTTGCTTTAGCAGCATTTTGGGAACAAATTTCAATTAGTGTCTCATGGTTGTGACAGAATTATAGGAGTCTTGAAAAAAAACGGATCTTGGAATGGCTGTGTCTAACTGCTAAAATTGTAAAAAACATCACCTGGTGTGCTCTTTCTACCTGCCAAAGCCTGTGAAATGTTGAGGTGATCATTACATTAGGTGGAGCTGTAGCCTGCCAAGGAGCAGACATGGAGAATTTTGTAGGTAGTCACTTCTTCTGATCCCTCTCCTTTTTCAGTGTATTAAATCTTGTTTTGGTCATAGACTTCCCCTGGCTTTCATTAGAGATAGTGTGTATATGGCCAAAATTCAGTGTTGGATACCAGTTTCACATCTGTTACAGCATAGTCCAGAGTCTGTTATTTTTGGCATCTAGATGATACAAATCCTGGTTTTTTTAATAAGTTTCAAATTAAACCTGAATTTTAATTTGCATAATATTTAAATATGTGAATATGATTGGGCATAATGCAGAATTGAAAATGCTAAACTGCTAAAATGATAGTACTTTTAAACTTTCTGTCATTTCTTTTGTACATTTTTACTGGAAAGAAGATGAGCTTTTGGCTTTAAAAATTCTGACTGGCTAAACTACAAAAAGCTGAGTCCTGCTAAGGTGATCCAAAAGAAAAATTGGGAAGGTTTGTAGCTCGTTGCTTTCCTATCTTGGTTGTGTACCAAGTCAAAGCTATATTCTACAAATAATAACTCTGGCAGTGTTGACTAAAGGTTTTAATAAGCTCTAACCCCTTGGCTTAAGTACCCCTTCATATACACTAATCCAAAGGCTGTAAAGCAGTCATTGTGGGGACCATTTACTATTCCCTTAAGACACAACATCGAGAGACTCGTCCAGAAAATATCTGACAATTCATTTTACCATCATAGAATCCTGAAAGACTTTTTCTCTTATTAATTTGACTGACGCTGCACAAATTTTTGTTGCACTACTTCCACCAGAAGTGGAAGTGCTATTTTACGGAATTGTAGATTTGTCTTTTCTTTCTTTCTTTGTCGTTCTTTCCAATTATTGATCAGTTATTGATCAATGATCCATCATCTTCAGATTTATATCTTTGCTTGGAAAGAAATATCAGATCTTGCCATCACATCATGTTAACTACTACTGTGGTTTCCTATTATTCTCATTTCAACAAGTGGTATCTCACAAATATGAGGTGTGCAACAACCCCCAAAGCTTGTAATCTGGTTTCCCAGCTTCAAGAAGATATAAATACATGGAAGAAGAGACAGCATTGATATAAGCTCTAACACATACATATTTCAGAACAGCATTCCTTAAAATTATATTGGGATAGATTTCCTAGGGTAAAAATGAAATTTTGTAATTAGAAAATGTGATACTGAGTAACAGATCTTGCAGCTTGCAGGCATTGTTATCAAGGTTCACAATCAAGAGTTTACATGGGAGTTGTCCTCATGGCCACAGAGGGCTGATGATCACATGACCGATTTCTGCTTTGCATCACATGCAGTTAAACACATTTTCAATAATTCCATCAGGACATACATTATAGCCCCATAAAAGGTGCATTGGTGAAAGAAGAAGCTCTATTATGTATTAACTACCAAGGAACCACCATGGAGTTATTGTTACTACATGCTGCTACCAATACCAGTCTTCCTATTATACGCAACTCTTTTCTAAATGTCTAGACTGACAAGAGAGGAACTGAAACTGTGCTGGTTCCTGAATATGACATTGACATGGAGGAGCTCTTAATTGAAATCTACATAAAATTTCAAACCCTAGTAGATGCTAATCTGCAGTGCCCAAATCCTCAGAGCAAGTAAATAAAAAGAACTATACTCTACTTTAATTAAGTAACATTATCTCAAATACCAATCAAGGGAAGAGGAATATATTTTATGATTTGTTTTGCAAATGTATTTGCTACTCTGTTAGTAGGCATTATCCCTCTCACCAAATGTAATATTCCATGGGAATTATTTCTGAAGAATTGTTTTTACTTCTCTCTCCTGCAGTGAAAGAGAGAACAAATAACTTTAAAATTCTGCTATCAAGTTTAACATTTCACTAATAAGACCATGATTATGTTAATCAGAAAACTATTTCTAAACTTTTATAGTTTGAAATTTTAAAATAAATAAATAAATAAATAAATAAATCTGTCCATGACAATTATTTTTCAAAAGAAGCCCACACAGTTTGTAAAAGGCTTTGATTGTTTGGATAACAATCAGGAATTAAATTATTTAACAGCAAAATTTCTGCTTAATTAAAAATTTAATATATTACTGAATTAGCTGTCAACACCAGAACCAGCAAAATATTCAGTTTGAACTGGGGCATTTCATTTATTAAGTCTTTCAAAATAAGAGATGAAGACACAACATAAACAAGAGAAGTAGTCTAAAACACGTAGGCCCTTGACTTTATTAAGAAGATCCTATAGACAGAAAATATATAAAAACAAATGTTTGCAAGATCAGAATCCTAGTCCTAATCAGATTTAGCTCAAATTAAATACTATTATTTGTTCCATAAAAAACCTATAAAGTTTGAAGTACTGCTTAAAAAAAGAAGTGTTTGTTGCTAATATTTGAGGAAAATTTTTCTTCTCTGCTCAGGCTGGACTTTAAACATGGCCAGGTTAGAAAAATCCATGATATCTCGTGTATTTTCCAAACTATTCATTTTAGAACAGAGGGAATAGAAATAAAGGTTTGCAAAGAAACATTTGTACAACCTAAAATGCAATTTGATGCCCTTGATAATCCTCTGAGAGACTGCAGCAATAGAAAAGTAAATTTACTACTTTCTCTCTCTTGATAAATGCGATTCCATCAGTGTTAATACATAACTTTTGCCAGTTTACTGCCCTATGTGCTAAATAAAAGAGTCTACTGACAAAATGAAAATCATTTTCCTGTATGCACAGACATATAGGTAGGAAGGGACATCTGGAGATTACTTCATCCAACCTCCTACACGGTAGGGCTCAGCCTATTAAGGTTGCTCTGGGCTCTGCAGGCAGATTTTTTTTACTATCTCCAAAAATGGAGATCTTTGTGTGGTGCATTTTGTGTTTTACCACGTTTCTGCATGATTTTTTTCTTTGTCTTAAAATGGTTTGTCCTACGTACCCCATGTTAAACCCTTTTTGGCTTTTCCCGAATTATGAGTCCTGTCCATCACTCTGCAACCCCGCACTGATACCTGGAAGGTTCTAGTGGGGATGTCAAGTGATTTGGCAGGGTCTTGGTTCTCCCCTCCCCTTTTTATGTAGTGAATTGTTCTACTGATAGTCCTTTTGTTCTGGGTCACTCCCCCTCCCCTTTGGGATTGGTTCCAAGTTGCCCCATCCCGTTTTCCCACCCCCAATACTTAAGGTTCAGTACCAGAAGGAAACCCCACTTTTCGTGGGTCCTTCTGCGTGTGCACAAGTCCCAAGGGGGCTTAATAAACACCAAATTGAAGCTCTCGCGAGGGTCCTCTCTTCTTCCTCGCCACTGCCACACTTCTGCCCAAGGCAAAGACTCACAGGAGACAGAAAGGTATCTCAGCATACCGAACTGTACATTTTAATGCGAGCTCAGTGCAAGAGCTAGCCAGAAAACGGGACACAAGTTCCCTGAAAGCAGCACCAAACCCCCGCAGATCTTCCTAACTTTTTCAACACCGAATGCATGATTTTTCCATAATGAAAAAAACCCCAAACTTGAAAAACTTAATGTCTATTCAGAACTTCTGGTGCTCTGCCTGTTGCCTCTTGTCCCACACCTCTGCATCTCAGAGGAGCCTGGCCCTGCCTTCCCCATACACTGTGCAGCAGCTGAGGACAGTGGTGAGCCCTCCCTGCAGCGCTCCCCACGCAAGTCTGAGCAAACCCTGCTCTTTAACCTCTACATGGTGTGCTACAGGTCTGTCACAGGGACCTTTCACAGGGCACATTTACCAACTCTTCTGCAGGGCATCCCCAAAACACACTGTCCTGACTGCACATGCACCACACAATCATAGAATCACTAGGTTGGAAGAGACCTTCAAGATCATTGAGTCCAACCCAGCCCTAACAACTCAACTAAACCATGGCACCAAGGGCCACATCCAGTCTTTTTTTAAACACATCCAGGGATGGGAACTCTACCACCTCCCCGGGCAGACCATTCCAGTACTTTATCACTCTTTCAGTAAAATTTTTTTTCCTAATATTCAACTTGTATTTCCCTTGGTGCAGCTTAAGACCGTGTCCTCTTGTTCTGTCAATTGCTGTCTGAAGAAAGAGATCAACCCCCAGCTGGCTACAACCACCTTTCAGAGAGTTGTTGAGAGTGATAAGGTCACCTCTGAGTCTCCTTTTCTCCACCAAGTGGATGGAAAACATCACTTCCCTCAAATAATTCATACAAGTACTGCTATACTATTCATCATGTTTCAATAATGTTTTGCTTCTAAATGAAATAAACATACACTTGTAGATAAACACATACACCTCGATTTGCGCATTGACTGCCATACAAATACACATTTTTAACCTTCCAATATGATGTGCAATCATGTAAACAAGGTGCTGGAGTAAAATAGTGTTATTGTAGGATTGGGACCTTTAATGACATGAGTACTTATTACACCAAGGCATGTATCTTATCCAAAAATGGAATCATGTAAAAAAAAAAAAAATTCCTACAATTCTGCAAACTAAAATTTAGAACATTTTTGTAGTAACCACTGCCTGGGTTTTGACAACAATCCATGTCCAAGGAGGTAAAAATATAAAGAAATTAATAGATTAAGTGCTTTTTTTTTAATTATGTCCTGGCAAATCTTAATTTGAATGCCAGCACGAATCAAAATTCCCAGCACAGTTAAACTATACAGAAGTCAGCAAACATTCCTTTGTGCCTTGTATGCATTAAAACAAGTAATTTTCTTATTCTATTTAGACAATATAATGTTATGAATCCTGCAGAGAGATTATCAAATATAAGGGTATTTCAAGCAGTAACTTGAGAGAAATAGAATTGTAAGGAAACTGATGAAGGAGTATACAGGGTTTCACAAATGCAGAGGTGTTCAAATTAGATAATTAAAAATGATGGCATGATTCTGACAGCTCTCTGATCTCTTCTAATATTTCATTAAATAGATCCAACACTGTTTCAACATTTTTCCTAGTTTATTTCAATATAAG
The DNA here is from genome assembly GCF_029207755.1 of Chamaea fasciata. Lineage (NCBI taxonomy): Eukaryota > Metazoa > Chordata > Aves > Passeriformes > Sylviidae > Chamaea > Chamaea fasciata. The sequence continues at coordinate 27,353,739 of NW_027094090.1, read as the reverse complement.
TGATGTCAAAACCAGTTGTAGGCGGCTCAGACTACCATTCTTTTCAATGTGGTTGAAAAAATCTTTAAAGGTTCTTGCATTCAGAAATACTAAATATTTGCATTAATAATTCATTTTGCTTGAATTTATTACATAAATCCTGTTCCATAAGCAGAATGACTGAAGCTTTATCAATGCTAAATAAATTACATTTACAAGTAATAGATAAAATTAGCTAGAATGCATAAAATATTTGACATAACTAAGACAAAAAGCAAACTTTCCATTGCTAAGATATAGAGTAGCCTTAACTGAGAGCTTTTAGTCACATGATAATGGCCGTATGTGTTGGTTTAAATTAGAGTCAAGCTAAATATTTTACTTTTCAAAACAATTAGGACAGCTATAGGGGACTTTATATTCCCTATAGTGCAAATTCAGTTAGCCATGATAATTTAATGGACAGTCAGGCCACACAATCTTATTAGCAAGGCTCCCCTTCAGCAGCTCCTGGAGTGAATTGTCATTCTCCACAGAAAAGCCACCATCCCAATTTGCATCTCACATGTAGTATTTTCTCAAAGGGACAAGCATATTTACCCTTCGAGCTTTATTTATCATCAGTCATAACACATAATTTCCTATCCGTTTTATTCACCATAGATTTTTACAAGTTCAAGCTGTGCATCCATGCTATTTACTACCGGTAACTTCATGCTCCATATGCAAAGTCTTTTTTCTGATTGTAAACAGTTTCACCTATTTCATTTTTGCCAGTAGCCAGAGGCAAATAATACGGAATGGCATTGATTGCATATTTGCATTACACATCCTGTTTAAACACAGGCTTCATTTCTTCTTTAATACCCAAAAGAGGACTAGAAATGTCACGGACCCCTTTAGAGTCATGCCACTCTCCAAGGCTACATTTATACAGCAGAGTGAAGGTGCACTGGTGGCAGCAGTAGCAAAAACGTAACAGAAGAACCTGCAACATCTGCCAGTAAGTTAATGCAGACAAGTCCCCAGTAGGTCATTCCCAGCCTTCACTGACTACTTTGTCATCACTCTTCTCCTCACCTACATTAACTTTATGTGTGTAAGCACAGAAAAGTGTTTTCTTGTTAAAATCACACTTTTGTATTGCCACCCTTGACTATCTCTTCTTGACTGTTCTAAAGTAAGAAAAAACAGAGTTTGGTACTCTGCCATTGACATATTTGTCTTAAGCCTCTTTGAATGGCAGTTTGGGGTATGGAGGCACAAACAGGGTCAGCAGGTATTTCAAGACCTGGCAGAGTTCTCTGTAGGAAGTGTGCCCTAACTATGTGCAATTTAATGCAGTGATGTTCAGCGCACTGCTGTGAGTTGTTAAACTCTTCCCACCTCTTGTCTTAGAGGCTGCTCCATTTCAGGGAGATATGTAATCCTTGCACTAGTTTATATCTCACATATGAAAGTTTCACCAGATGGCAAGATCATCACCAAGATGATGTGCACTTTTAGGATGTGCGTCATTCTTTGTTTGCTGTTTTGTAAGTAATTCAAAACAGCAGAAAGAGATCTGCTTCCTCCTTCAACTGTCCACTGAACCTCCCTCAGAAGATGCCACAGCAAATGAAGCAGAGGTACTCTCACAAGCTGCAGACATCTTGGTTAAAATATTTCCTTTACCAGCAGTAAGCCCTGCACTCCACTGGAAGTGTCATATTTCAGTTCAACTTACTGTCTAATGTAATTTTCTTACTTTCTGCTTTCAACTACTTGTATTCACTAACAGTAGTTACAGAGATAAATGCTACATCAGCCAAAAAAAAAAATCTTCAGAGGTCACATTCTACTACTGTTAGCAATTGAATTTGCCCATTGAGGGTTAATAGTTAAACCATTCCTATCTCATAGCTGAAATGGATGATGATTGCCTCTGAAAAATCAAATTAAAATAACTAATAAATCCAGCATATGCTGTTCAATGTCGTCTTTTTTTTTCGTTTCCTAGCCACAGTCTACAGGTTTGTGCTGTTAAATGAAAATGTAGTTAAACAAATAGAAATGTTTTTCAGTTATTATATCCCATGAATTTACAGTACAGAATAGGCAATCATAAAAATCGGCCTCTACAGTGATGCTGACTAAAAGCCACTTACTCATTTGAAGCTTATGAATGTAGAACTTCTGTCAAACAAAAAATCTAGGCTCAAGTTCAACAAGATTTAGTTTTGAAAATAAACACATTAAAGATAGATATATTTTGAGGAAAAGGGATAGGATAGGGACCTGGATGGACCTAAAGAGTTGTTTTTGACAAAGTATTCAAACCACCAGTGTCAGAAGTTTCTCAGGAAGATAAGGAGGATAACAGTTTTTTTGCCCTTACACTGGATTTTGAAGCTTAACTCATAAATAACTTTGTCCAAAGCCATTAAAGCCAATAGAAACCTCTCATTGACTTTAATGAGCTTTTGTTCAGGTCTTTCACATGACAGCTGAAAGACTGCCATTGATAGCAAGCCCTAATTTTATAAAGCTCTTTCATATCCCCAGCTTGGAGGCATTTGGAAACATATAAATGTATAAATAAGAGCCATATAAGATAAAATTTTCCTGTTTTACTTCTTAAAATTATGAGAGAGTTCTCAACACACATGTGTACATCCAGGAATATATCAGTTATTCTGTGCACTTATTAATAACTCTTTCTTAGATACTCTCACATATTGGTTGGATAACCATCTCTGCACTGCTGGATGCCAGCTCTAAACATTTAATCTAAACCCAGTACAGTTTATAATGACTTTTCCCTTGATTTAGCCAGAATATTGGACACAGAATATAAATCGTTACTTTGCATTTATGCTGATATTATCCTGACTATGCAAGCAAAGAAAATACCTGATTTGGCATAAAGTTGACCCTTTAAATTTTTTAGGAAATTTGAAGCAGCAGAAAAGTCTAATACTTCATCAATTCTTTATAATATCTCCTTCATTTCTGATCTAAAAAAGCAGAAGCATTGCCAGGAACATTACTTTCATATTTCCTCTGCTGTTGAACTACAACCCATAGTAAAAAGGTCCATCAAATAAGAAAGTTACCAGAACTCAAAACAAAAAGAAGAAACTTCAAAAAGTGGTATCCTATTTATAGAAGGTATTTATTATCATATTTCTGTAGTATGCCAAATAAGGAATGCCAACCAAATATTGTAAAAGCTTGACTTCATTCAAAATTTGGAAACAGCAACAGTCAATTTAACAGAAATCTCTATCCTAGTCCAGGTAACTGAAAAAAAAAAACTAGAAATATGTGGATTTTTACTCCTTAAATAATAGTAAAAATATGCAAGTTCTCTAGATGTTTATTGGTTGCTATTTAAAACAGCTATTTTCACTGTTATGAATGGCTGACAGATTTCCAAACCTGAAACACATCATTATTAAAGCAACAGCATGTGTATTACCTGCCGTTTAGTATTACCCAAAGCATTTTTTTTTAAGACAGTGCACAATAACCATGAATTAATTTAGTCCCATATTAAGGCAAGGTAATTAACATTTAACTTTTGATCATATACAAAGTTAATAGCATTTCTAATTCAGCACTAACCATAGATACCCTGTTATTTTTGTAATATCAGTTAAGGTATTAATGTCATTCAAAGACACAATTAAGCAGAAAGAAAATAGTAAACCTTTACAAATCTTAAACATCTTCATTTTATTTACACAATTCAGGAAAATATGTGTCTATTCTTTAAAAGACCAATTTTAGTCCTACCAAACCATGCAATAACAACTTATTATGTATTTTTTAACATTTTTATGAACTAAATAAACACAATTTAATCAGGTCAATTTCGACAGTTTAGAAATTCATCTCTCCAAAGGCGCATCTAATTTAGGACTTGATTGGTATCAGGGTTTTTGCTTTATCAACCTAACCCATTAGGCCATTACACATATTGTTATTCTCAAAGAGAAAAAAAATTATTCTAACATCTGTTCTCAATGTGTTTTTCCATAATTTCCTTTTATGACCCATGTAACTCATTAAGTTCATCTACAAAACATTACTGAGTCTATCTGCACTATAAATGTCCTTCTACTATATGATCACATGAAAATAGAAGAAATGGTAGCCTAAAACACAGTCCACTTAAAACCCCCACTATTTCCACTGCATCTTTTGATCAAAGAAAATATCATTTTGAAAGTCAGAATTGTGACACACATAATGTTTAACTAAAATCTTACGTGACCTATATCCTAGCAAAGTGAGAAAAATATTTCCATGTCTTACCATGTCTTGCTCCTTTCCACTGCTGCAGTCTTATGAGAGAACTTTTTATTCAAAAAGTACATACCTTCTGAATGGCTTGAAAGAGTGATTTTAATATTTTAATTCACTTGTGCAAATAATCTCTGGAGTACAGAAGAGCAGAATGAAATGTCCCAGTAACCTAAAGTCATACATGTGTAGGATGAAAAGAACCTGGAGTGCAGTGTGTCCTTCTAAATGCACTTTACATTTTCTTCTACAGACTAAAAATTTCTATATTTTATTACTCTAAAGCTAGTTTCAAACCCTGTGATCTCTTCTGCCCCTTCTGCTTGCATTCAGCGATTGCTGTTCTAATTTAATTTGAGAGGAAAATACCTATTTACAGCTGACTTGCGCATAATGTATTTATCAAAGCAACACAAAGGTCATTCCTCCTGCAGAAAGATAAGGAATTCAGTCAAAACCTGTCCTGCTAGCTTTCAAAAGTGCCATTGTTGTAAGAAAAGTGACGTACTATCTAATGTTAGCTAACAATTGATGACTAATGTGAGGTCAAAACCTAGTGAAGGGGATTTACTAATATTTATAAACATCAGTGAATTGAGCAAAAATCTGAGGGTATTTATATTTACCTGAACATTCTATCTTGCATGAAAGCTGCATGGTGCCTACCTTGAGGATTTTACCTTGGGTGAATTTCTGTGTGAGCTGCTGTAAATCTGAAACCAATGTCCAACTGCTAAAGGCTCTGAGACTACACTGGCAGTATATTTGTAAGTGAAAAGAAGATTAGTGGCTTTATGACTAAGATTTATGTTGGATACAGAGAGTGACAGAGAAAAGCTTACTAAAGGGAGGAAAGAGATACCTGCACAGGATAGACAATTAATTCTGCGGGAAAGAATCTCTAAAACCAGATGTTAGAAATCTTAGAAGATAGCAGAAGGAAAGTAATAATGAAAAACAGCAAGGTACACAAGTAAAAAAAAAAAAAAGGAGACAAACTAAAAGAAGGCATTGCCATTATATACAACAAATCAGACAGTAGGCCTATTTTGTATTATTTCCTCAGAACAAATTATTTCAATTTTATAACTGGACTAAACTTCAAGAAGCCAGACAAACTCATAAGGTCATTAATTCAACTAGTCAGTGGGATGCTTTCAGTATGAAATAGACTTGAAATGCATAAGGGTAGAAAAATCCAGTCTTGACAACTTCCCTGTGACAAACAGTGGGTTTTTAAATAACATTAGAGGAATATTCTCTCTTAAAAACAGAGAAAAATCCTGCATGTGGAAGAGGCCTAAAAGAGTTTGTATTTCCACAGCAGGATACACAGTTTATGCAACTATTTCCTGCCTGCTAGATTAAGTTAAAACAAGAACAAGAATCTATACAAAGTGTAACAAAGCCAAAACCCAACCCAAAATAGAATTCAAAGAAACAATTTACTGTCCTCCTGATAAAAAGATGCACTTTTACCCATCAAGAAACAGATTTTACAGGTTATATTTTCTTTCCATTCAATATGCAAAGAAAATTTATATATTTGCTTTGGGAACTGCTTTGAAATATCTTTACTATTGTCCACTGACCAATTTACCAGCTAATACTTGTTAAGCATGGTTACAGTTTCCCAATTCTTTATCCCAGCACTGGCACTAAAGCAAGACAAAGCTCCCAGGAGGGAATCATTCCAAATTGTATCAGCTGGCAAAATATCCTCAGGGATCATCTGTCAGCTACAGGGAGTTGGCTCACCCTCTGGCTACAACTCCAGTATTTCCTTCCAAATTTAAAATCTTTACCACATCTCCTTCCATGTGGGGAACTGAAAGAAGACTTTATTCTTTTTATAATAGTTAAGAAAAAAACTCAATATCCGCGGACCAAGGTATTTTATAAAGTTCAATAATTCTCACAAAAACAACAAAACTACAACACAATTCATACTCGCTGTGTTTCACATATGCACAGTTTTTCAGTTGCAAAGTGAGACATACAGAGAATCAACTTACAGGACCAAAAGCGTTGCTGTCAAAGCTGTGCCCATGGTGATCCCCCTCCACCCAAATATGACCATGCGGAACTTTCACGTACTTCTTTTTGTATCCAATGGTTCTAAACAGAATTGGAAAAAATGGTTAGTTAAAAAGGTTTTTAAAACTAACGAACAACCCCTAAAAAATCCCCAAACAAAAACACAAACAAAAATCCCCAAACCCAACAATGCTTTCTTAGGAAAATTCACAGATTTCCTGGTTTGGAATTTGACCTTGCATACAACTCAGCACCAGCTTAAAACTACCTGCACTGAAGTCCTTTGGACTTCGAGAGTGTTACTCAAGACAAAATATTAAAAAAAATTATGAGTTGGTTGAACTATCAGGGCCTGTTTACTGTATTGTTTTGTCAGAAACCACAACACAAGAAAGGAAGAGGAGACTTTTCAGTTAAATGTAACTAACAGATTATTAACTCCACCTCTGTAGTAACAAAATTTTGAACCATCAGATTTTATCCCAGATAAATATCAGTGAACATACATATGTTGCAATCACATATAGATACTGTTTAAGACTGTTTTTCTTCATCAAAAATATGAATTTGCCACAGATTCAGAGCATAGATTCCTGCAATTATTCTGTCCTGGGGGTAGGATTCGTTCAGCTGTAACAAGCTAAACAGGATAAACTTAAAAAAACCTTTAAGAAAAGGCCAAGTGATGAAGAAAAATGACATTGATGCCATCCTCTACAGAAAATCATACTGCTGCAGCATGTCCCAGTATTACAAAATGACAAACTACAGATTAGTACTAAAGCTGAGGTGCAGAGTATGTAAAATTCCTGTATTTAGCTCCCCAAGTAGCTGTCATTTTCATAATGCCGGTCTGCTTCTACTGCACACTTCTGCTTTCTTTCAGATGGGACCTGTTATTCTGCAATCATTCATGCAGAGAAGTTGTCGTGCTTTAACCCCAGACAGCAATTGTCATGCACACTGAATTGTTACCAGGATGAAGCATTTACAGATGGGACTATGAATAGTGATACCTCTTACTTAGTTTTGAATAAACAAGTCTGTCCATAGACAGAAACAGAATTTTGATCTAGCTTGTTGTCTCCAGCTGCTCATCGCTTTGCACTATCTGGAAGATATGCCCTCAGAGCAGAAGGCAGAAGAAACACACTCTAAAACTAAAAAAAATCAACTGGAGAGAGAAAATCATCTTCACCAGGAGATTAGGCTGAACTGTACAATACTAATCAGGGGTATTCACAAGTCAAAATGAAAAAGATTGGGTTTGGGGAGGTTTGTTTAGGTTGGGGAAGAGAGAATATGTTAAAAGGACAAGCTAATCAATTGTTAATCAATAACTTGGAGACCATGAAATATTAGATGAATAAGGAATCTTCAAAAGTGCATTTTATTCACTTTGACTATATTAGTCAAATAAAAACAACAATTACTTTATTTGCAAGTCACAAAATCTGACTAATCCTTTTTCAAACAACTATTTTTTGGCAGCTAAAAGGATGAGCATTCCAGCACTACATGCTAATGGAATTCTACATGCACTTTCATTGAAAACTGAAAAAATAATGGCCTATTTGCAGAAAGGAAAAGTACTGATCTTCAATTTTCTAGAACAGTGCCATATTACACATTATTCAAGACTAAATTTCTAAACCATTTGAAACAAAAACGTTAAACTGCCCTAGCTGGTAAATATATGATTTCCTAAACACAAAGAGTATGCTATAATAATTCAATAATTCAATTATACTAAAAATTCAATTATGCAATTTATTACTATGCAAATCCTTTGGGGTTTTATTAAGAGTTATGGCATACAGTTTGGACAATAAAGTTATTTATGTTTGAGACTTCGTAATGCTTCATTTCACTGATAGTTTCTTTCATATAGTATCATATATTTTACTAATAAAATGTTTTAAAGTATAGGCTGAGAGTTGTCCCTTAATTCTGCTGTTTGATTAGACATTTCTGAAAATGATTAAATGAGTCTCTTCCATCAGTGATAAACGCAAACAATAGCTCAAAAATATTTAATTTTCTCTTCATTCATCCTGTTGAATACACAAGAGTATATTGTGATAAAGTTTTGTACGCTTACAGACTTCATGCATAAGACTGAATTTCACTCAGAAGGGTGAAAGGATTTGAAAGTTAATTCTGCTGGCATGTTTACCTCATAAATGTCAGGAAAATAATATTGCAAAGGCCAGTCAGTGACTCAATTTCAGACCAGACACAATCTCTTATCCCCAAATAATCTCCTCCTTTGTTATGACTGGGAAATCACTAAGAGGTAAAAAAAGTTTTGCAATGAGTACTTAGAAACAAAATTGGAGGAAAAAAATGTCCTGCATGGACAGGTCTTGCAAAGGATTTCGGAGACCCTGTGAAAATCCAAGGGTTTAACATAGGTGCCTGGTGTGTTCTTTAAGGGCTAAGGCAAAAAGAAAAAGATTACAGAGTGCAGTAATTATAACTGGTTCTTTTTATTATTTCTAAACCATGGTAAATGCTTATTTCTTTTCTACTCTTGAAATAAGCATCAGAAATCAGAATGTTTTTCTACAATTATGCAAAAAAATTCTCTTGTAGTGATTAAAGAAGAATTATATAACAAACTCTCATATGGAAAAAAAAAAAAAGCAGATTATTGTACAGAAGTAGTTTTTACTTAGAGGAAATAGAATTAAAATTTACAGTGTTAATAAACATATTAAGGGAATGGGGAGAAAAAAAGGAAAAGAAAGAAACAAAAGCAGTAGTTTGAATTGTCTACTTTAGTAGATAGGAGTGATACTTGGACAAAACCCTTAAACTCAGCAGTTAAATGTAAAACTCTTCATGTATGGGTTATATAAATCATCATATTTTTCCCACATGTAGGCTCAATAGAAAAAAAAAAAAGATATATTGTAAAATATAAGTGCCCACATACCTGTAAACAGAAGAAAATCTATTTCCCTAAAACTATTCCTTCAAAATGTTACTGTAGCATTTGCATAGAGCAGTTATTTGGGGACTTTGTATCCTCTCTAGCAATACTACTGCAAACACTGTCTTGTGAAACACTCTGGAATTTGAAAGCAAAGTTTTATTCGAGATTTTCACTGCATGCATTAATAACAAACCACAGCAAAGGCTCATGTTACAGTTTCTTGATATAATTTTTAAATAATTTATATTTTTTAAATTTTTCCAGTGTTGAGTTACTCCCCAACAGAGCGTAAAGTATTCCTGCAAACAAACCAGACTACAGGCTTTAGAAAGCCGTGTTTGGTTCACAATGGTAAGTTATTTTAATTAGTTTTGCAATGACTGTGTAGATATTTTTAAAATAAAAGCCCACAAGCTTGGTTTTCTTTCCTAAGAAGAGAACCTAAATTGATTTATAGTCAAAAATTAGCCATTGGCCCTCTCTTCCATGAATCCTGCAGAAAATTTAATCTCTGACCCAAATTGCAAGGAAGAGACCACATGTGTGTGCAACAATGGCAATGCGGATCCTGATCTAAATGTACAAGCTACTGTTTATTTGTTTCACTAGTTAATCATTTTAGCTGGGCATGCTGAAATAAAACTATTGTCCATCTTTGTGTGCAATTCTACAAGGACAAACATCATTTTTGAAAAGCGTTGACTCCATCCTTTTTCTTAAGGATAGCCTTGAAGACTACTGGGATCACATTTGGGGGTTTAGATCTAGGTAAATGAATAACAGTTTTAAGTGTAACGATTCATAGTTTTGTGAAAAATAAATTCAATTCAAAATGAAAAAATACTTTGGAATGCATCTAGCACTCTTCAACAATGGCTGCAAAACAAAAATCCTCAAGGCAAATATCAAGAGCACTATTAGCTCATTGGGAATTTTACATCAATTCTTTGTGAGAGGCTACAAAGCAAATGCAGTCAATAATATAACATTTTGAAAGCAATGCAAACTTCTCTTTTTCTTTCTTAGTTGAGCATCCTTAGACTCATTTCTGTGACTGACTGTAACCATGACCTCTGTTAGCTCTAACACATGAAGTTTTTAATTAAATTTAGAAGATATCTGAATGAATTCCTAAGAGAAAAGTAGCTGTTAGTAATAATTAACTTAGTATTTTTTAATTTCATATCCAGTTCATTAGCATGAGTTATAATTACTGAAGAATCTCTTAAACTTCATAAAGCCCCTAGTAATGAAGAGTCTTTCACTTTCTTAAATTTACTATCTTGCAATAAAAAAAAAAAAAAATATTTAACACCTCTTATTCCTCTCAGTTAAATGGTTTGTTTTAGCAATACTACAGCCAAAGGCAGATTTTGATATATAGAATCCAAAAATCTGTTAAAAACCATACTGGTGTGAGCAAATAAAATAATTTCAGGTTTTACTGAAGTCTTTGACACATTACTAATAATCACTGACACCGCTGTTGCTCAAACTGTAGTTGAAGTCTCATTGGCTTAAGAACAGGGTCCACAGGATTTGCAGTAATTTTCTTGTTCAGAACATAATGGAATTGCATTTATCTTTTTAGACATTTTTACAGAAGTTGGTCTGAAATTCTGATTTACTTTTTTCTTACATATGAGGTACATTTTGAACCTTTGCAAAGTTTTTTTTTTTCTCCACAATTTAATAGCTAACAGATGTACTTATAGCTATCCTTGGCTGAGAAATAATTTCAATCTTGACAGTCAAAAATGAGCTCTATATGGTATTCTAACCACCTGCCCACAAGCAAAAAAAAATCTGCTTTTTTAGGATGCGGTAGCAGTGCCAAAGCAAGCAACTTGGCTCAGCTAAGCTGGATGAGGAATGATTGCCTTCAGTTTGATTTGACCTTGAGAAATCCAAAGGTCTCAACAATCTGCATATCTTTGGGTGTCATCAGGGAATAGACACTGTAGATAATATCCTGTTTTCAGAGGAGATAAAACAAAAATACAAACTCTTTTGTAAAACAGGTAGTTTCTATCATACTTAAGAACAACTTTCTCCAAGCAACATGAATTGCTGTACATGTTTATTGGGTTTGCATGGCCAGGTTTTGGTAGCAAGAGATCTACAGGGGTGGCTCTGTGAGAAGCTGTCACAAGCTTTCCCCATGCCCAAAAAGGCCAATGTCAGCCAGCTCTAAGATGGACCTGCCTCTGGCCGTGGCCGAGCCCAACAGAAATAGTGATAGGGCCTGTTGGCCCTAAACTAAAGAAGGGGGGAAAGTTGCTGTACAATGGTAATTGCACCAAAGAGTGCTAATGTATGTTATCTTTGCACACAGTAGGGTCAGTCAAGAAGGAGGTGGAGGTGCTCCAGGTACCAGAGCAGAAATCCCCTTTCAGATCCTAGTGCAGACCCTGGAGAGTCAGGCTGTCCCTCTGCAGCCCATGGAGGTCCATAGCAGAGTAGAGTTCCACATGCAGCCCATGGAGGAAGCCCCATGGGAACAAGTAGATGCTTGAAGGAGGGTGTGAACCCATGGGAAGCCCACTCTGGAGCAGGCTCCTGGCAGAACCTTTGGTCCCATGTAGAGAAGAGTCCACGCTGGAGTAAGTTTTCCTGCAGGACTTGCTACCCCTCAGAGGACCCACAGTAGAGCAGTCTGTTCCTGAAGGACTGCACTGAATGGAAGGGACCCATGCTGGAGCTCATGAAGAACTGAAAAGTGTGAGAAGGAGTCACATTAAAAAAGTTCATGTTGGAGACTGTCCCATCAGAGAAACACCAAGATCAAGTAGGAGAAGAGTGTGAGGAGTCCTCTCCCTGAGGGGGAAGGAGCAGCAGAGATGTGATGAAATAATCACAACACCCATTCCATGCACCACTGCGGGGGAAGAGGGAGAAAAAATTGAAAGTAAAGTTGAGTCAAGGAAAAATGGAGTGGTGGAAGAAGGTGTTTTAAAGATTTGGGTTTATTTCTCATTATCCTACCCTTATTTGCTTGGCAATAAAATACACTAATTTCCCCTAGCTGAGTCCGTTTTGCCCAAGACGGTACCTGGTGAGTGATCTCTGCTTGTCCTTACTCCACCCACAGGAATTTTGTTCTACTTTTTCTCTCATGTTCAGCTGAGGAGGAGAATGATAAGCAGCTTTGGCGGGCACCTGGCATTCAGCCAGGGTCAACACACCATAATGTGGAACTTTTGTCACGTACATCCATATTAATCAAATTCACAGAATGAAAAAATGCTAAGATATTCTATTTCAAGTGACACCCAGATCCCAAAACTTGAACCTTACTGCAATACAACATGTAAGTTTTATTAGTATCACTGTAGGGATCTTACACATGACACTAAACACCTTCCAGCTCCTAAGAAAGCTCCTTTTTCACTTCCAACACAGGCATACAGCCATCTGTGCCTTTCTACTTTAACTCTTTCCTTACATGTACAGCTATTAACTTTTACCTCAGAGCTGAAGTCTATTTTCCATATAAGCTGCAGATCCATCACTTATTGAGAGGCCTGACTATAAAAAATGCATCCAAACTCAGAACCTGGAAAGTGTTGGAGGATTCCTAATGCTTCAGGTATTGCTTCATAAGCATTGCCAGACCTGCTATATTGAGAAGGGAACCCCCAAAGGAAGACGTGTAAATGAGAGAGATAACAGAATCTGAAACAAAATACTCCCATTCAGTGATATTAGGAATAGTCATTATGGAGGCAGTGATTCCCCCTGCCTATATTTGGGCAAATTTTTGATTATATAAGCATTTTACTTTTTGCCATTATATATTTTGAAGTGTCAGGAAAAATGAATACTAACTTACTGTTTTCCTCATTTGGAACAGAATTATCATAACAAAAACACCCCCTTTTTCATAAATAGGCAAAGCAGTTAAAGCAAGTTGAACTACTATGCTATCTCTTTTCCCCCCAGCTAAAGCATTCCTACGAAAGTGCACCAGTGCGGGTTCCTATAACTTAATAGTGCTACATACAAGTAGAAATCTGATATGGAAAGTACAGGAGATATTTGTAGCTCTGCTTCATTAGTTAGATAATTTCTCACAAAGCATGTCATTCTTAAAAAAACTGATTTACCCATTACTTGCTTCACCAGCATTACTATAATGCAGTTAAAAACTTTTAAAACACAGAGTATTCAGGAAAACTACTGGATTTGTGTATATTTATCTAAAATGATAATATGATTGAAAAGACAAAAAAATAAGCCAGCTCATCTACTAGAGAGAATAGTCTCATTTCAAGCCTGACATTCCCTTGTTAACACTCCATTTTATATGAGAGAGGACACTGTAACAAGAAAGAGAGTAGAAATAATTATGAGTGAAAAGATGTGAGATCATTGCTTGTGAGATTCACAAAATGTATGGCTTCATTGCTATGAGCAAAAGGATTTTCGATAGATCAATTGACCAGAAAAGGATGCTAATCATACCTCTGAATCCAGATATGTTTGACCAAAACAAACCAAAGGAGCAATTAATGGCTATTAACTCCCTTAACATCACATAATTTCCCAGATAATTGCTCAAGTTTATGTTCAAGGCATATGTCAATGCAATTCATTTTTCTGTTGTTTCTTTTTCTGTTGTTTGTTTCCTCCTTTCTTTCCTGAATTTACAAAATACCTTCAAAATACTCTCAAGCTTTTTAATGAGGAAGCAGCTTTAGAGCTGCGGCTGTTTTGTACGATCAATATAAATGATAAAATAAAAGCTTTATCTCAATGCTCTTTACCTTCATATATCTCTTTCTGGAGAAGATTTTCATGATTTCTGCCATTTACTAAGAATGTTTCCCAAAGCTATAATTTAATTTGATCTTGGATGACAATGATATGAGTTGACAGCATTTCTAGAATTTACTTTATTTTCCTGTGCTTTGGACATTTAGTGTTTATCCAGGGCCTAGGTTTTGCCCCTCTTGATACTTTTACCAGGTATGTGTAGGTATTTGTATCACAAAGGTCTGTTATACTGGTGCTGGCAAGCACTCCATAAGTTGATTCAAAATAGCTGCTGCTGACAGAAGCTCTTTTCTATGTCTAGTGAACTGTAGAGTTCTAGAGACAGTACTTACCAGCAATGCCAGGGGATCTGGATTTTAGGGAATTATTTTCTCCTTCGGCAAAATTTCTTTTCATTCATTTGCAGACACTTCTTATGATTCCCATTTCCAGTCTCACATTATTTTTCTGTATTTTGTTTCCAATTCATACTACCTTCCTTCAGAAACTGTAGAAGGCCACTGCAGGTCCCCATGCACATAACACTCAGCAGCACAAAAAACTCCCTACGTTCCCAAGAGTTTTGCTTACCTAGTCAGGAGGCATGAAGCATTTAATATTTCTTGTCCCAGTAATGCAGAACAAATTTTGCTCCCACTGCTAAGAAAGATCAACTAACAGTAGCTTCCCTCACAGAGATGACTTTATCACTTTTTCCTATAATGTCTGTGAATAGTTCTGTTCTTGGGCTTTCTACCCTGTACCCTTTATATTGTGTGCTGCTTTCTTTTCCCTGCGTGTGTTTAATCTGTTCTAGCAGTAGCAGCATTCTTATTTTATGATCCTTTTCACAGCAAATCTCCTCAATCCATTCAGGAAAATACAATTTTGGTCAATTTTAATGAAACTGTGAATGACTTCTGCAAATCTGTTTTTGAAATAATAGAGATAAGTTCAGAATCTGGGTTTTGTTTGGGGTGTATTGTTTGTAGGTTTGGGGGGGGAGGGGGGAGGGTTGTTTTTAGTGTTTGATTGGTTTTGGGTTTTGCTTTGTTTGGGCTTTTTTCCCAAATTGATTAAACCTAAAGCAAAATACTACAAAGGTGGTACTGTGGAAAATCTTTTCAAGGACCATATTCCTTTCAAGGTCCATATAAAACTTACATTATTACCCCCAACTATATTGAGAGAATTATTATTTAAAATTAGTATTTAAAAATTCTGTATTTAAAATCAATATGTATTTTTCAATTTATTCAAGAGTGGATGTCATCTAAAGAGGACAGCATATACTGGAGGTATGTGAGTAGAAATTTCTACACACTTTCACACAAATCTGTCACTCCCGTTTTGAGTACTGAAACTACTTCATTCTTTTGCTAACCATATTCTCTCAATCAGAAGAACTATAATTCTTTTCAGGATAAAATTTGCAACAAATACAAAACAGTAATTTTGTGTTGAAAAACAGAGCAATCATTATTGGTTGCATAACTTTCATTTAGATGGCTAACCAGCTTGTTAATTCAGGAGAAAGAAAACATACAATATCTCATTTTTCTAAAAATCTTTCACTTGTGAATCCGTCTGATTCCAACTGCCAACACTGTGCCCTTTCAAGTTAAGACTATACAAACTATTCACTTTGGTTCTTTTGATAAAAGTCCCATTAACCAAATAAGTGTATCATCTCATTACCTTCTCACATTTCTCTGCTAGATTATATTGATAATTAATATGACAGGTTTTTGCTAATATCATTAGCAGATATTAACAGTATCATATCATATATTAGATGGGAATCATTTGTTAGATTCATTATCATTAGCTTTATCATTTTACCAAGGTAAAAACTTGCTTGCTGTTCTAGGTCATCTAAGTGAATTACCAAAGCCTGACATCATTGTCACATTGGAAACTTTATACCAGTAGCAATGGGAGGGCGCATACAGACCAAAGAGTTATTGCAATCAGAAATAGTAATTCCTGCACCCTACCCCCTTTTTTATTAAGACTGAATTAACTGGGAACATTTTAGTTTTAGGCAGACTTCAAGGAGGCAATGGCTTTGAAGTGAATTTCAGAATTTAAGATTTATGGTACCATTAGGATGAAAGTTTCACCTGATCTTTAATGGTTTCCTTTTTCTCTCTCTCTGCACTATATGCAGAAATGCTCCTCTTTGCCAGCCTAAGAAAAGAGATGATCAAACTTTTTCCTAGATTTTAAGTTGTGAATTTTAAAATTTGACTCAGCAGCAAAACTCTAGCCTGCAGAATCTGCAATCATTAAACACAGCTCTCTATAAAATTCTTCCTCTTTGAACTCACTTTTTCTACTCACCCAAACATTCTCCCTTAGCAGTTCTTCTGCCATTACTTTTGTGACAGAAACTATCAAGGGAGAGGCTTCAGGCTGACCTTTGGTTACCTGTTCTGTGTATTTACTCAGCCTCAGAGTGGAGGTTGCTGGCCAGGCCAGTCTCTCAGCTAACAGGCTTTGTGAGAGGAGGAAGAAGAGGTGTACAGGAGCAGAGGAGGAACAAAAAAAGGGGTTTAAAATTCTTTGTATCCCAGAGGGAAAACTCACAGCATATACCACCTTGGACAACCCTGTTGGCCTGTTCCTCTCCTAAGGAAACTCTAAATGAAGAATAATGCTCTTATTTTCAAACGTGGTGACAGAGGTGGTGATTGCAGTGTTGCCTCCTCATCATTGTTACAGCTTACTGGGCTAGATTCTTGTAGACCTGTGACTGCTAGAAGAGTCTGGCAATGCCTCTGCCTAGGTCCAATGGTAAGAAATAATTCCCCAGCCACTCACTTCCTACAAAGCAGCTAATTGCTATGCTTTCTTTAATGCTTAGGACTAACAAAAGGCATTAACATTTTCTAATCTGCTTTAGGCAGCATGTGCAAAATGAGGAACCCTTAGTGTAATAAGTATTTTTAAGATGGTTTGGGTTGGGTTTTTTTAATTTATGGAAGGGAGAGAGTTGTTATTCCCTGCATAATGAAAGCCTGAAACTTTATATCTCCTTCTATTTATGTTTGTTAGGGAATAATACTAAAAAATGCCTTTTATTACTTTTCCTTTATAAGTGTAATTTCTTTTTTAAAGAACACTACTATCAAAAAGATAATTGAGAAGCTTACAAATAAGTAATAAAAAATTAACCCTGTATGGATAAATTAATTATTACTTTAATGATACAAGTTATGATTCTGTGTTTTAAAACTCAAAAATATTTCTGTGCAGTAAAAAAATCTTTAAAAGGATTAGTTTTCATATGTATTCTGTTAAAAGATATGAGCATATATATGTAGATCAGACTGCAAATACCTACTTTTGAACTGGTGGTGGTCTTTCAGACTGAGCTTTCATATTATAGAAACAAACAATTGCAATTTGAAGTAAGAACCATGAAAAAAATCTTTTCTTGTTATCAGATGCATATCTAAACATAGATGCTATTTTTTCTTGGTGTTAAAGGTAATGTTATGGTATATCCAAAAACCATAACTCATCATTAATGCTTTATGAAGATTATGAGAAATGCTTTTTTTCTGTGTCTGAGCAGAAGTCCATATAAGCCAATAGTTTGTCTCCACACAACTGGAAAAGGAGACAGTGACCAGGTAAAGCGCATTAGCTTGACTACTCTCCATGAGTACCGAGATTTAATCTATCAGAGATGTTAGATTGTACATTGTCACCTATTTGTTTTAGTAACTGCTTACTGATCTGTTATCCATGAATTTGTCTAAACAATTTTTTAATTGTTTATACGCTCTGCCTTCAAAGCATCCTGGGGCAACAAACTCCAGAAGTTCACTATCTGCTGCACAAAGACTTTCTTCTGGTTTTTTATAGACCAATCTCCCACATAAAATACCTCTGCTTCTGCACTGTGGGATTTGATGGATAGTTCAGCTGGTCCATCAGGATTGTTTTTGTTGTTTTTAACCTCCCTCTATGTCCATCTTTAAAATCATGTCTCAAGAAGCAAGAACTGACTGCATCATTTAGGGGTATTATACTCCATCACTGTTAAGGCAGCTCTATATTTTTAATATTTTCTTAGTTTTCAGCTTTGGAATTTTCATTTAGATCAGTGGAAATCTAATCAACAGAAACGTTTAATTTATGAAAAGTCTAACACTTTTCAGAGCAGCCTACTGTTTTCCACATGAGCTCATGTGTAACATTTTTTTCTGTAAGAGCTCAGTTACATGCAGTCCAGTGCTGGGAAATAGTAAAGAAGTGCTTCATGCAGCCTCAAAAGATTTAGATAGGTGATCTTTGCTCTTAGGGGTAGATGTTAATACCAGTTTTCTTTTTTCTCAAACCAATGGAATTTCATATTGTTTTGTTAAAAGGTAAAGCCTGCAATGCAATAAGTTTTTTAACCCAAAGATTGTAAAAAAGATAATCTGAATTACCTGCAAAAGAAAAGGGCACTGCCCTCATTAATACTTCCACTCCATTCCATAACCTCACAGCACAGAGTCAATTGATATTTCATTAAATTGCTGTATTTCACACATTCTCCTTCTCAAATATATTTTCCCATTTAATTTTACTGAACCAAGAAAATGTTCATTCAATAATAATTCTTGAAAAAGCCTGAATTATTCTTTGATCATTTTAAATATCAAAAGAGAATCTAATTCTGTGTCTGGCCATAACAGTAACTTCCTTGTCACTCCCTTGTGTTAGCAGGAACACAAGTACGCTGAACAGTCTATTGAGTCTTGTAGTCTTAAGAAATACTTGTCAAGAAGGGAATTTTCATATTTCATCTTTTAAGACACAGAGGAAGTATTTTTTACTTTGCTTTACAATTTTATATCATGAGACCAGGAAAAAATATTTTTATATAGCAACAGAAAATCCCAGCATACTGGTATTTCTGGAAAGAAAAGTGTTATCAGCATGATCATATGGTTCTAAATAAGTGAGAGTACAATGATAGGAAGCCTCCTAGTCAAAATAGCCTGAGACAGATGCAAACTCCAAATTCTTATTTATAAACAACAGAAAAGAAGAAAAACATCAATAAAAGTCGAAACTATTTCTACTAATGATGGCCAAAAGAAATTTATGATTTAGGATCAAAACACAACAAAGTAACTGTTGCTAAATGTGTTTTGAAATAATGAATATCAGGTTCTACCTGCTTTAACAAAGTGTAAGGCTCAGTAATTTAGCTGAAAGCAGAATCAGAGGTGTGAGAAAGAAGAAAAAATGAACATGAAATGTATCACTACTTGAACATTACTCTGAAAATTTTCATTGCCTTTGGTCAGTATACATTCTAAAGCTGAAAGTTTATAGGTATCATGAAAAGCAAAAGGATCAGGAATAAGACCATCTATAAGAATAAAGCCCTGTAGAATTAAACTATTTGAAGATTACAAATTTCAGTTTCAGATTATTTCATCAGTTTTCATAGGCTGGTGACTCAAACCAGCAGAAATTGTTTGTATATTTCCACAGGATTTTGCAATGTTGTCCTAACAAAAATGAGGCTCCTCAAATGCTTGTCATTTTGTGCCCGAAAGAACATAATATAGCTATAGTATAAACTTCTGCATAGAGAAGACAGTAAAAGGTAGGGAAGATTAAGCATGACTATCCACATTTAGTAGAATAATTTGTAGTGAAGATTAATAGGTTTGGCAAGGCTGTTCAACAAAACTCAGATTACCTAAGTGACAGACAAGACCCTATCTTATTTGACCACTTGTATGGCTTTATTTGTAAGGACTGGTTTTAACTGCAATTATTCTCTTGATTTTTTCCCAGCAATCACTGTAACTATAATACATTAAGAGAAAAGAATTTGTGTACATTGTTGTAATAACTTAGGTGTACAAGACACAGTCCCATCTCCTCACGTTTGTTCTTCAATACCAGAAGAAAACAACAGTTTTGTCAGAACAAGGGGCAATAGGCACAAAGAGAAAAGCAGAAATACTGATATTAACATGTTTCCACCAGCTTCTTCCTTCAAGTTCATAGATGAGTGGATTTTCAGGGGGCTTTCCTCACAGGAATGAAGGTACATCATGACAGAAAAGGAGGTAGGATTAAAATAATGGTTTTGGTACCACATACACAAGTCAGTCACAACTACCCAGCAGTAAGAGCTTCTATCACAGATGTTGGACCTTGCTCACCCCTTCAGCAGCCAGACAGAGCTGCATCATGGCCACTGGGAATGCGTCTGTGTGAAGGACAAAGTACTGGCATATAGCAGAGAGCCAATCAAAGGTCTGCATATTTCGCTGGAGTGTAGAGCTGGGCTGAAGAGACTCCTGTTGCAGTTGGCATGCTTTGAAACACACATACTTCCCAACTGTGCAAGGGGAGCCAAGGGAGCCAACTTTCCCTGCCTTTCTTTCAGATGAGCTGCTCCAGCACAATTCCCCATCAGTCAGAATCTGTCACTTCTGCTGAGCATTAAGATTGTAATTAATTCCTCATGCCCAGCTATGCAAGGAAGCTGTACTGTATAATCTTCAGCAAGTCATTCTCTCTGTCATAGCAGAGAATCTTTACAACAGAAAGAGGAATAATCTGACAGACACGTGACAGCTCAAAAAACCCTTCAAACATTTGATTCAAAGCAAACACTGTACACATGAATTTCTTGAGAGGATGCCTTTAGAGCTCTATTATATTTCACCAGGCCTTGAGAGGGAGCAAGTAGGGAAATGTTGCATTGGAGAGTCATTGCCAGACAATTCCCAGCTCTCCCTACTCAATGAATTAGATAACATCTAGTTTAGAAGAGGGATAATCATACTTTGTTATGTCCTATTGGCAAAATTCCTAAGACATAAAAGCACAATATGTGCTTTTCTCCAGTGCACAACCAGTTCATTTTTCAGCTTCTGATGAGTTACAAGTACTTCAGTATGGAAAATCAGTAGAAAGCAATAACCAGCAAAACAGCAAAACAGCAAAGCAGTTACAGATCAGAAATAACCCTCATATCTAAAAATCTACCTTCTATATTGTTGTGGAAATACTACAGCACTTGCTGCACTAAGAAAAAGTATTAGCAGCATCAAAACTATTTACCAGTAGAGATACTGAGGAGGAAGTAGAAAGCAGGATTTCTGACTGTCTTTCACACTGCCAGTGCCAAGCGACTTCCCAGTTATACCAATAACAGCTTAAAAACAGCTATGAGGAAACCTGAAAATAAAAAGGAATAGATTCACAGCAGTCACACCAGTAACTTCTATTTCAGACTTTTGTAGCTTTAGTTTTTCCTTTTTCAGTTGTTCCTTTTCTTCTTATATTCCTACAGGCCTTTGTACTGCCTTTTATACACTTCCCCCTTTCCTTTATGCTTCCTCAAGGGAAAGGCTGATACATGTTAGACCTGTTCCACAACTTTTTCTCAGCAACTTTAAGAACAAGCAACAACCCTAAGAACCCAAGCAACAATGGACAGATGCACCTAGTAAGGACTGATTGGTCTGTCCAGTAAATTCATAGTGTCCTTTCCGACTGAACACACCACAAAACCTTGAGCGCTGTTTCACTGTGATACAGCCCTTCTGTAGAGTTGGACTCTTAAGCTGCATGGGCTTCCCAGGGAGGTGGTGGAATCACTGTCTCTTCTATCTTCAATCTAAAGAAAGATTGGATGTGGCACTTAATGCCGTGGTTTATTTGATAAGGTGGTTTAAGGTCAAAGATTGGACTTGATGATCTCAAATGTCTTTCCAACCTAGTTAATTCTGTGATTCTCTGATTCTCTGATTCTCTGATCTCTATTCTCTTCATAGGATCTCATTTACTCACAACAGCCACAACTCCAAGATGCAGCCATTTCATAAATTGGGTTGCAAAGGGTAGCTTTTTGAAAAGCACACTAAAGCATATCCTTTATCTGCAAATTCCTCTGTCAACAAAGCTCTCTGCTGTGGTCCATACCAGCTTTTCAAGAATGACAACCTTTCTGACAAAAAATATAGTGCCTCTGAGAGCACATTAGTGCATGCACCAACACAGTAAAAGATAGGTGCTAAGGCATTAAATTGGTGAAAGCATCTGATTTTTCTGGTTGAAGATATTAGGAAATTAATACTTTTTCTCCACACAGGAAAGTACAAGTCTAGTCTTGCTTGATAGTCCTATGGTTAGAGATAATTAGGAAACAAAATGTACATGTGAAGGATGCATATACCATAAACAGACTTCAAGTGAATAAACACGGATAGCAACTTTTGAACACACTGGAAAAAATCATGAAAGCACTATTAAAAGTCTGGAATGGGTAATTTATACCATAAGCTACCAGTAAAGGAACATTTCCTGCATCCATAACATTAGCATTAGCATCTATTACCACAACTATATCACACAAATCAAAGAACATACAAAAGCTAAAGAAGACAGACAGCAGGAAAGGAAACTAAATACTTCATAGTGAAATCTAGCTCCAGCTTAATTGTAAGGGACAGGATATTTTATAGAGAGGTCAATAATAGGAATGGACAAGTACATAACGTTCTAATGTACCATTTGTACAGTTGATATGTAGCTGATATGAGAGGTACAATTACAATTCTTAGTTTTTTGTAGATTTCCATGACACCAAGTTGTCTTAATGTAATGGATCATTTCAGTCTCATATTTCAGTTTAAAGCATTTATGGCAATTATGAAACTCAGTGCTCAGTCTGAGAGTTTGCTATATGTTTGGAAGATGGATCACATAAAAGACTTCAGTCCCTATTCATAAAATGCAACACATGGAATGAATACCATACATTACTTTATCTTTGTAAAAAATGTGGAATTAAAAAAATAGGAAATTTTTTTTTCATAACAACCAGGAAGCACTGGAACTATTTACCCCCACTTCTTATAAGACAGCAAGCAATCTATTTACTGATATACTGCTTTTACAGGTAGGACTCTCAACAGGCACATTCCTGTAAACCATGGTGCTATTACACTTGTTGCTTTATGAAAAAAATTGAAATTCAAAAATACTGAATTCAGAAAGTAGCTTTTCTCACTTACCAAATGTCTAGAAAATGGCAGCATTTTCTACACATTTTTGGAAGTCCAGAAAAGGCTTCTTCAGGACTTGATTAGACCTACTAACCTTCTTGAAGCAGGAGTAGCAGAGATAAAGAAGAATTTCTCATTAGTCCTTTCGTGTTTTCTGCACAGATAATACTTTACCATCCATCAGACAAATATTTGACTAGTCTTATTATTAATAGCTTATACATCTTCAGTGAGAAAGCCCCAAAAAAACGTGAGTTTCATATATCAGTACCTCTCATATCAGCTTTACATTTTTATGCTTGTTTAATGCATGTTATTAATCAAAGGAGAGGAAGGACAGGAAAAGGTGAAGAGGTAAACTGAATGCCAAGAATATAAACAGAGCACTTTTTCAACTAGATATTTTATCTATTTTCAGTATTGTCAATACATGCTCACCAATGCATGAATGTGATGGTAACATCTTTACCTCAAAGGGCTCAAATCTTGTACAATAATATGCCTTCCTTGAAAAGCTAGATAGCTCAGAGTAGACAACTTTCTCATATAAAAATCATATAATGGATGAAGCTGAAGGGGACCTTAAAGATCATATAGTTTCAAACCCCCTGCCATGGGGTCAGTGGTTCAAATTTCTCCTGAGTTTTAAAATTTAAATCTCGCCTCTAGATCAGAAAATATTTTTGGATTTTTTTTCTCCTCAAAAAAGCCACCAGCATGGTATGCACTCAATCAAATACCTCATCAGCTACCAAAGTTTGAACAAGCACAAAGTCTAAAACATTGTTCAGACAATTGTCTTATCTTCAGGGCACTAATGGTCATGTGATATGGGACAGAAGAATTAAAGTAGATAGCAATTACTCAATCCGTTGAAAAAATACCTAAGGATTTAAATACACCAACATAAAACAACTCAATTTTATAGATCATATAGCTCCTTCTTCTCATACATTGCATATCAAAAACATTTTTATTATACTACATGCTTTTGTAGAAATTACACCTTCTTACAAGTGCACAATGTGGCACAGTTATTGTTGCTATGGGAACAATAATATTAAATTTTGTGAGTTTTGCACACATGTTCTCAGATACAATGCTGTTTCATGTACTGTTTAGTAATAAATTTTCTCTTTCCACACCAGTCTTCAAAGGACTACTTTCTTATGAGAGGTAGACTGCCCTCCCAGTTGAATTTTTTCCCTTTTTAAAGTAAATAGGAGTTCTACTGTCAGCTTCAGAGGGGTGGCATCATTTCACCCCAGACCTCTGCTCCAAATACATTTGCTTTTGAATATGCCCTGAAGATCTGATTCTGGTTTCACTTAAGCAGAACAGAAAAGGGGGGAGGGAGAGAGAGGAACAGAAAAAGCACAAATGCAGGAAAGCAAGACAAAACAAGAAAGCAAGACAAAGTCACAAAGTCTTCTGTTCCACGTCAGATTTATATGCTTTATATGATTTCTTTGGCAATTTTCTCATCATTCACCTTAACAGTATAAATCCAAATGTAATATAATCAGAACAGTTCTTGTGTCTCAAGAACTAACTGGTGTGGTTTCTGTCAATGACCTCTTGTCTGTTCTTTTTAAAAATGAAGTCAAACATTTTTTACGGCTCTAAACATAAATTCAGATATGCTGTGATAGCTGGGCATATCTAGAGGAAATGGTGTCCAAAGAGGGAGCATTTATGACAATATTTTGACATCAAAATTTATGGGCCTGTCTGCTTTACTTTGCCACTTACAGGCTCTGACATGACATTTCTCTACTTAAGCTGAGCATTTTAAGAGGCTTAGTCATCTTCCAATTACCTGTTAGAGCTGAACAAATGGAGATGCACTCTAGCTTCCTGAAGGCCCCCTCAGCTCTGACAGAAATTATCCAGCCCTACAAATGTGTGTGTGTGTATACTTCTATACATGCACTCCTTTGTGATGCATAGGAACCATGTATTCCTCGGCTATCCCAGTCCCCAGCTAACAGAAAGTTCCCTACATAGTAAGTAGTAAGACAGAGATTTCAGATTTTGGTATGCTTTTTCAAAAAACAGTAACTTTAACCATAAATGAATAAGAATATTTATTTTGTAAACTCCTGTGAGTGACTCTTAGAAAACTGAACTCTAATCATTTCACGGTCAGCAGAAGCTCCAGATATTCATCATCTTTGAAAGCTGAAGACTATGTCAATCTCCAAATGTCAGGCTTCTTTTTCATTTATTTGGTATTTATATATCTTTTAAGAGGAGGAAGATGAGTGATGGGGTCAAAGAAATGGATAAATGCAAATGATAAAACTCCTACCCTCAGACTTATCTGATATTTGTAAGAAATAGTATTTCAGTAAACACCCTACTAGAAGACTAATGTGCCTGCAAAACACATAGTAAAACACCTCTAGTTTACCTTAGGTGGTAAACTGTTTGGTGAAATCTTCCACAAAATATTGAGTAATCTCTTGCAAAAAAGATACATTTCTATGTTTTTGGAACAATGAGTGAAATGCATACAGTACAGAAATAAAAGTAAACTAAAGTAGTTCCAAAGAAATAACTTAATATACGAAATTGATTTTATTCTTCCCTAATATTTATAATGCATAAAGTCTTTAAAAAACAAAGTTAGATTAGAAATACTGAAATGCTAAAAATGAACCCAGCTGTACAATCTATAATGAAAGCCAACTCTTTTTAAACTTTGTTGCTCCTGACAATAAAAATCTCTCCAGTTTCAAATAACCATTCCTTTTATACACAACTAACTACCATTAAAGCTGCTTGAAGAGGGCAGGGAAACACATCCACAGTTCAAAAAAGCTGACAAGACTACAGTATTTAACATATGTCATACTGGTATTTCAAAATCTCAGTGTCTGTAGTTTTCTATTGTACACTCAAAGTCGTCACACACAGCTTTTAGTACAGATCTTATGTTAGATCTCATTGCTTTTCCTTTCTGGAGAAGCCCAGATAATTTTTTTACTAAAAATCTTTAGAATTTTCTTTTAAAGATTAAATACTTTCACTGTCTTCTATTTATATGTGTATATATATATGGGGGGGCAGGGTTGTTTTGTTTTTTGTTTTGGTTTTTTGTTTTGGTTATTCATTTAAATATTTACTCCTGATATATGGCAATGCAATCTTTCTTCTGTTGACTAACTTCTCACCTACACTGACTTATGGTACTTCTTGAGCCACTTCAGCCATCCAGTCCACTCGTCCTCCCTATGGACTCTAAATCCCTGTCTACAATAATCTGGTCTTCTCTTGCCTTTATGGGAAGGGAGGCTCTACAGCAGGAAGATCTGGGTTCTACAGCAGGAAGACCTGGTTCCAAAACCAATATATGAGCCACTGAGTTGAAGGCCATAGGCCTTTTAATAGAAGTACATATTTGCATAATTTGTGTCTCAATGAGAATTTTTTATCACAATTAGAAAGTCAATTGTGTAACATTGTTTATATAACCCTTAGAAATTCCACATGTATTCAGACTACTGTTTTCTGCCATTTGCTATAAAAAAGTGTACCAGTGACATTCAAGATTTTTCAAAATAACGGCCTCTTAAGAATTTACACTTAGTCTTGGAAACTAGTAGATAACTGGTGAAGTCTGGCTGCAGATGTATGTCTCTGTTGATACAATTTAATCTATTACAGCCCAACTCATTTTGTAACATTGCACCTATACATACATATATTTTCAGCACATGCCTGACTCTCCCTCAAACATCATTACGCTGCATATTTTGGTTACAACTGACTAAAATATGAATAGTATATATTAGGCATGTACAAAAAATATATTAACAGATTTATTTTCATCACACCATGGTGCTTGACATGCATTTTATTTAAACAAAATCTCTAATAAATATTTTTTTAAAAATTGTTCAGTATTTTGTCAGTGATACCTTCTTCATTTTTTTCATTGTATTAGTAGCAGCATCAATTGCTAACCAGTAGATCAAACACTAACAGAATCTTTTTCCATTGCTGTGTGTTTGATAAAGATGATAGCCTTACAATTTTTTTAAAACATTTATGTAAATATTCTCCAAAAATCCCTGTAATTATTGCAAATATCATTTTGGGTAATGTCTTAGAGAAAGGGTCATCACACTCAAAATAATTAGATTCCATTGTGATTCTTGTTCTCTGAGATGCTAAAAGCAGCAATCAAATTTTGAGTCCCATTGTTAGATACTGTATAAACCCATTAAATGGGATTCCACTTGGCTAAATTTAAAAGTTGCACATCTATTTTAAATTCATTATTATCAAAGGAAACACTTTCAGATGAATTATCATTCATTGCATCTATCTTAGCAACCTATTTTTTGCAATATAACTTTACATATCAAAAGTAGGATTTAGACTAGTGATTTTTAGAAGAAACTCTCAATAGGAAAGGTAATTGGAAGAAGAAATTTGAAGTCCTCAATCCATGGCTGTGATAGTAACACAGTAAAAAAGAAAGTGTACTTCAGTTACTCAATAGTCATTGTATTTACACTGCACAGTAAGCTATGATTTTTTGTTTACAGGGCAGACAGAAGACTGATGGGCTCAGTACTTTATTAGCCTCGGCACTCACAAAAAGTAATTCATGACCAAACACTTAAGTAAAAGAATTTTAATGATGGGAGTAAAGAGGGAATATGCTGTATATATGATAGACTCCTTGTCTATCATGTCACGGATTCTATGCAAGAATGTCAAACAATAGTATGGAACTGAACATTTCTGCAACTATTTTGCAGCAAAGATTTCAGCATTACATCTAATCAAAAAGAAACTATGAGAGAATGCTGATTAAAAAAAGACAAGTATTCTTGAGAGATATAATACAGAGATTTATTAAGAGACATGTTTTTATATAAAACAAGAAGGAAATGGACAATCCATTTGATCCTCTATCAGTAGCTGAGGTCCCAGCTAGCATATCACAATGTAAGAAAAAGTGAAATCTAATGGAGAGAATCCAGGATAGAGCAAAGGGATATTCTAAAAAAAGATGTAGATCTCAGTACAAGTAAAACAATGCTTCTGGGAAAAGTTAAATAAAGCCATGTCCTAATTTTATGCACACAGGGCTCTCATCTAATTGTTACCAAACAGTAAAGGTATAATTGGGAAAATTATTGCTAGTTTGAACAAAGGTTACCTTAATGTCTATTAGCAGTCAAATTGGGAGTAAAGAATGGCAGAGAAAAAAAATCCCATCATTTTGTTAATATGAAAAACTGTGATGTGTCTCATCTTGAATACTGTCTGCAGGTTTGGATTACCTTGGCTCAGGTGCAGGACCCTGTACTTGGCCTTGCTGAACTTCATGAGGTTCCCATGGGCACACCCCTCAAGCCTATGAAGGTCCCTCTGGGTGTCATCCCTTCCCTCCAGCATGCTGACCACACCACACAGCTTGGTGCTGAGGTGCCCTCGATGGCAGTGTCCGTGTCACTGACAAACAGCCACACAGCACACCTGATGTTTTGGATGCTACAGGCTTCAAAGGGCTTGAAGCATGATCAAACCCATGGAAGAAGAGCCCAGTGAAAAGTTTATTCAAAGGTATCATCAGCCTCGAGTTAGGATGCTGCCTGAAGCCAGGATGATATCATGGAAAAATGTCCCTACCTACCTGCCTTCTCTTCAAATTCCCCTCTGAGGAAGCAGGGTTACTCTGGGAAAAATAAGATCTGTCAGGAAAAATAGAAGCCTTTATATTTTCTTACTCCTGGAAAAATTAGACTAAGTGCAAGAAGCAGCTCATATAAACTACAGTGCTGTATGAGATTCTTTAGAAGGAACGATGACAAATTTTTTCAATAACTTTGGACGAAAAAGAAAATAATTGCTAAATTTTCACTAATATAATTTACTATTATGAATTTCTATGAAAAATATTCTGGCTACATAGATAGGAAAGCACTAGAATAGTCTTTCTGTGGAGGCTGGAAAATAACTTTAAACAAGGTTTAAAAGAATAAGACAGAAAAACATTTTTTAGAATATACTTGATTTTCCTTCTTTGCCATTCTCCCAGCTTCATTTGTATTTATGGCTACAATTTCTAAAAGAATAGGTAAAAAATGAAAATGCATTTCAATAAAAAGTGCACCCTTAAAAATTAAAAGGTTAAATGAATTAATTAAATAAAGGTTTGGCACAACACATCTGTTGCTTCATTCTTTCAACTGATGCAATGAACAGAACTGAATGTTTTTAGAATAAAAATGTTCTGGCACTTTTTAACATTTAAAATCTACTAGATACAAAGAGGAAGAAAGCCTGAGTGATTGAAAATTAAATGTGAGCATGGAACTGAACCTAAGTGGATGGATTTTAGCAGAAGAGTCATCTCTTGAATAAAGGGAGAATAAGCCCATACATAAATTCCAGTATAATCATGTACAGTCAGTTTTGTGGATAAATATATCATAGTTCAGACTCTAGGGCTACCCAGGCAGTGCTTTTCAATTGAAAAGAACTCAAAACACCAAAAAACTAAATGAGAAAGCATTTTTTTTTAATTAATCACACTTAAACTTTTAATGACAGGAAAAAAAAAAAGCTAGTTTTGTTCATAAGGATGCTAAGATTAAAATCTTCCATTTTATTTAGAATAAAGCTTCAAAACAGAAGGCAGGGTGAGGTCCCTCCAGAAAAAGGATTGTTTACTTTTCAGAGTGGGAATAGATGCATTTTCAACAACATCCTCCTGTCAACTGACTGTTATCACAATTTTTTGCCTGTTAACTGAATCTCTCTTTATTTACCCTCTTCATCTCAGTTTTTCTTCTCTGCATGGGGTGGGATGAGAGATAAAGATCTGATTTCCTCTGGTGACTGCTTCTGTAGCAGATTAGTGAGGCATGATGCCAGGATATGTTACATCATTATTTTTACCCTGTTTATCCTTGGATAACTGTTTTCAAATGGGATGCAACACAAAGGACAAAAAGGTATGAAATTAAATTTTACAAAGAGTAATTGTCTTCCTTATCATGACTGTACTGGTCTTGGAGTTTCCAAATCACTCAGTTGAAAGTAGAAATTGGTGTGAGCTAAAACACATACATACACAAAGAGATAACGGAGCAGATTAACCTATACAGCAATGAAATCTAGGTCAGGCTTAATAACCTTCGAATTGCAGCTGACACAATGAATATTAAGCCAGTCAACCATGAGAGATGTATTCATGAAGCCAAAGCAATCTAGGTTTTAGAAGAAAATCTATTATAAAATACTGATGTTTATGTGAGTTTTTTTTCCCCTGTACAAATGTAATTGTACCATTTCTAGAAAACACATCATGGATAATTAACAGTGGATCTCTAGCAGCAATATTTTTAAATACTAAAATAATCCATCAAGAGAGCTAGGTACTATTTTCTGCACAGATTGTTACCAAAAGAAGAAAGGGGGAAGGAAAGGAAGGTAATTGCTTTTGTTCTAAAGAGGAACTAAGAGAAGATTTCTAGTAAATTGAGAAAGTTAATTTTTTTTCTGAAAATCTTATTGAGTAAAATTTCCTGCAGAAAACAGTAATCAAAAAAGAAAAAAAAAGTTTTGCTTAACCATTTTCTGAATTCAACACATCATCATCATCATGGTGATTTTATCCTAGGAAAATGAGATTTTCTGGGGAATATATATGTATGCATGTATGTGTGAATGTGTAAAAACCCACAAAACAATAAAGTAAAATGAAGCACTAAGCACACTGAACTTGTTGTGGGAGGAAAACTGTATTTATAATGGTTTGCACGGTTCAGTCATAACCATCTTATGAAATTTGTTGAAAAAGGACATAAAAAGATAACAACTCATCTTTTCTGTACTGGTGCCTTGTGTAACACAATAAATATTCAACTAATGTAATACCTGATAAAAAGTTAGCATTTTTCTGGACAGCAATTAAAGCCAGATGTCTGAGCATTTTGTGGGGGTACCATCCACCCAACACATCCCACCACAGGATTTCTATTTCTTATTTCATAATCCTGTGGACAGTGCCAATTCCTTGTACCCATTAACTTTTACCAAGACTTCATAGAATTGTTCATTTTTGCAGGATACCATGGCTCGTCCACAAATATTTCTTTGCATATGAGGACGGGCAACCTGCTGCAGCTGGCACTGTTTGGGCAGGAAAGATGGACTAGATGATTTCTAGAGGTCACTTCTTAACTCAATCATAATTGTGATTCTGTGATTGTCCAGCTCTATAAGATCATGAAGGGGCTCAGAAAAGATTTATTAAAAATAAATCAATATTTGAAAAAGCTTTTGAAAAAAAAATGCCCTAATCTCTACTTTTCCTAAGAACTAGATAGAAGACATGCTAGTGTTCTTACCATATTCCCTCGTTCCTTCCCCTAGGAATTTTAGAAAAAGGAAATTACATTAAACAAAAAAAAACTGAAAAGGAACAAAAACTCAACTGTTTAAAATGGATTAAAATCTCATTAAGCAGCAACCAGGACTGATGTTTTCAGTCAGTATGATTTATGAACTTTGTTTGCTTTGTGCTCTTCATCAACAAACAAAAGAGCTGCTCTGGAACTAGTCTCTGGGGGCAAAATTGTAAACAGAATGAGCATTCTATTAAAACTCCACAGCTGTATTAAACAAAACCATCTAAAATATTAGTAAATTTAGAATCTTTTTTGAAATACTAGGATGTACCTTATTTTTACTGGAGGGTGTGTGGTCTGCCCAATGTTATCTTCACTAGTTTTTGGTATTTCCCCAGATTGGTAAATGGGAAAGCAAAGAGATTTCACAAATAAAGGTTGCATTTTAAAGAAAGGAATCTGCACCAGAAGTCTACTCTTTCAGCACCATCTGTGAATTGATAAAGGTAATGATAGTTCTTTAAACATTCTTATGCAATTCATATAGAAGGTGTTCCTATGTAATTATAGAACTTTAAAATCCAAATATTTTCCTCAGCCTCTCTCCTAAATATAATGCTAAAAAAACCCCTTCCGTGATAAATGAGTACCTGTCTGTCACCCTGATTCTTTAGCCTTCTGATGACTTTTTGCATATTTCTAGTGGAGTCTCTCACGAATGTAACATAAACAAGTAGATTGTTTTCATACCAGTCTGTGAGGGACTGGTGAACTGACCACTAGGGTCAGAAAAGTGTTCCTCTCGCCTACCAATCCTTGACCAAACTCCAAATCCTATTTAAATCTCAAATGATAATAAACTTTCTCTGCTCACCTCTGAACCTGAGTGAGTGTAGTTCTTTCATGTCCCCACCGGCAACACCTGTCTTCATTTTAAAACAACGAAAATACCACTTACTGTACAAGCAATCAATACTGTGTATTTTGATAAAAATAATTCCCACACGTGCATATGTATGCAGTATCATAAATGGGTTACTTTAACTGAATATTACAAGTATCTCCTTCTAGTGTGAATATAAGCAAGTTGCATTTTCTTTTGAAAGACTCTTCAAATAAATGGCTATGAAAAGGGATATTTATTATTTAGAATCCAGTTTATCTGGCTACTAATATACAAAAAATTCTGCTAAAAAATCCCTGAATCTACCTTTAATTATGGTCTGACAACTCTGACATTCTTTACCAGAAATATGGTCCTCGTGTCTTAGAAGTCAACAATCAAATTAACACCAAAAAAAAAAAAGGTCTAAGAAACTGGTGGCATGATTCATAAACATATGCTGGTGACATGATTCATCTCATTTTACCTTTTGCAATTAGGTTGGATATACGACATTTCTCAGACATAACTGTCTATGCTCTTTCTTAAAAAACCTCTAAGTTTTCTTAATATGGGAATGTCAAAATTTTTTGTATAAACAGATACATTGAAAGATCAGGTGGGGATGGAACCAGATTTAAACAGCTAACCAAAAGACTGATTACAAGGTAACTACTAGATAGCTGCTAGACATTATAGAAGCAAACTCAGTTTGAATTCTTGTTACTTTATAGTAACAAATTTGGGGTTTTTTTTAACAATAAACAGGTATTTTGCACAGCATTTGATGGACAGCTTATCTGTGAAGTTGAAAAATGAACCTTAAATTAATACAAAGAATTTATATTTTGCTTATGTAAACATCAAGATTATATGTCTAATTAGGCAACCATGCTTTTAAATTATAACAGGTGATACCTAAAAGCAAGAGAATTAGCTGTGTAGTTAAACAACAGCCTAGAGAGAACTGGATGAGCCAGAGGCACTGGCATCTATTTAAATATGCTATGCCATTTTCAACATAATTAATTACCTAATTGAAAACCCAAACTTAGTCAATGCATTTGTATATGTAATTAATTAGTTTGTTTAAAAGCACTTCATTTGTAGTACTTTATTCTTCATTTCCTTCCTTTGTCACATTACCACAGCATAGATTTGATTTTCAAAAACAAAAAGAGACAAATACATAAAATTAAGAAGGCATTAAATAAAAGAAAGCACTATAGGGCAATACACCACTAGCACTATCTAGAATTCAGAGACATGCTCCTTATTTTTGGTCTGAAGCTATTTTAACCATTTCAATATACATCTTCAACATATCTACATCCTAACGGCTATGAGTTAGAAGACTCTTTAACCTATTTATATTAACAGAATATCAATTACCCAGGTCAGATTCACATTTTAAACCCCATGCAAACAGGAAATTGTGACCAAATAAAGCCTTTATTTATGGGTGTCTTTCATTTGTGCCATACTGATTAGGAATTAATATGACAGCTTTTTATCATTGTGTCCCAAGAGGTATAGAAGTTGCACGGGACTCAGATCAGGGTATATATATAGGCATAAAATGAAAGAACGAGACAATATTTTTTGTAAAGTCACAAATATTAAAAATATTTATAATAAACCATTTATCATAAACATTTAAGTGAAGGATTTACAGAGCTTTGCAAAGAAACTAGATGGTGTTTACAAAGCTCTTCCTCAGGCTGAGTGAGAAGAGGTAGGAGTCAAGTTCTATGTAATTCAACACAATATATGAAATGATAAACAGTGGAAAACAAACAAAAAACTGACTGTCAAGAAGGACAATTTACAAGATGATTTATGGATGGACCCAAAAATCCAGAGGGTTACATAACAGTAAATCTATCAGCAAGAAGAGTCCCTAAGTCCCCTAACATTCACCAGATCAGAGAAGTCAGTTACAATATTCAAGACTAAATATACTCGGCCTTTTGCATTTACTTCTGAAGAGAAACAGGAATCCACACACATTTTAAAACTATGAAATATTTTCTAAGATGAGAAGATGGGTGTAATTGGAGCCTGACACTAGGACTGACACAATCATACAGTGGATATTAGCACAGTTTTCCAAGTGAGCTGAAACACAAGCACAGGCAGCATGACACACACTGAGAAAAGAATCAGCAAGACCAGCCTGTGTGTAGAGAAAATAAGAGTCCTGGAATAGACAAACAGGACTTGATTGCAGATCTATAAGAAGCAGTCAGGGTGGCAGAACAAGATTTAACTTTGGACAGTTGGAAGCAGATTTGGTGACAGCACACTATATAGTCAAACCCCTGAACACACATTCAAGAAAATAATTTATGCAAAGTATAGGGTCCCAACATAAAGCTGATTCAGTAATGCAGAAAAACCAAATAAACAATTGAAAAATCTTGGATTTAACACCAGAAATAAGCTTTGAATGCAAGTAAAAATATAAGCTGTAGGTAACAGATAAAGGAATTATTAAAAATTCAAAAGACTAAGTACAAGAGGATGAAGTATAAAAATTCATTAAAGAGCACAAAGGACAGAGAAATAAAATTGATAAAATCTATTGCATCTGTGATAAAAGAATGGAGACAAAGTTCTAGAAAAAGAGTGAGGCATAATAGGAGAGAGAAGGAAGGAACCAGGAATTACCTTTATCCAATGGAAATCACTGTATTTGCATAAAAATTTATGAGTAGAGAAAAGATTCGTGAATATCTATAGAATTTTGGAAATGTTTATGTTATATTTGGTGAAAGATTTAATGATGGCAAAATCTTGAAACACAGTTGTCTTCCAATGTCTCTTTTTAAAAGAGTGGTGTGAAAAACGAGAGGGTAGAGTGCTAGAAGTTACTAGCAGCACAAAAGATGCTACTACATAAAGAGACAGGATGCAAAAGCATACTTAACCAGACCTTCTATTCAATGCACAATGTGCCCTTTCCCAATAACACTATTACTTATTACAATAATTTTCATCCAAAAGGAATTAGACCTCCTCCAATAACATCCAGGACTAAGCAAGAGGAAGGGCAGTGCCAAAAGAAACAACTGGCACACAAAATTTCTGGGGAAACAGGGAAAGTAAGAGAGAAGCATGTTCAGAAAATATCCAAATAGCTTAATTTTTTCCCTTCTCTTCTCTGTCCTCCCTGGAGAAGTGCTTTTCATATATGAATGTAAAACTACCAAAAGTCTTCTAAATAGCTGTGCTCCTCTCTCCTCCCAGGTAGTAAGATAAAACTTAATGTCTGCAACAGACTTTTATTTCATTCTGTCTCATAATTCTGACTGCAGTAGTTGTATCTTTGCAGTGAGACTGGACTCCTTTAGAACTCTTTAAAATGGCAGTGATGGCAGCAGAGAACCCTGCTCTTCTAGCCACAGGTACCACTAGGTAACTGGGAACACGATATAAATATGCATTTTTATATATATATTTATATATATGTTTATAAAATCATATATATAAAAGCACATCTAATAATATTGCATATTATATATTTTATATTTACACTCTGAATATATATGTCTGTGTGGCTGTGTACATATATATTATTTTATACAACAAAATCTCCATATGTTTTGAGGACAAAACAAATAGGGGAAACTGGAGTTTAATTTTGCAACACACTTCCCAAGGTTAGATCTAGACCCTCTTCAATTGGCTCTCCCTGCATTGCCAGCTTCAATCACTGAAAATGGATGAAAATTTCTTTTAAATCATGCCATTTTGAAAAGCTGTGATTGTGGAAGGAAATTACCTTATACATTCTGTTTCCATTTTATTGCCTTACTATGGGAGTCTATAACGGATTCAGCTCTGTTTCCCCTGTGGTGCACAGTATTTTAAGTCCTTGGCTTTTAAGTACCCCTTTAGTCTATTAAACTTAAGACACTCAGCCTACCAATAAAATCTAGGGCTTAGGGATATTTCCCGGCTTTCCAGATCATCCCTGGTTCTATCTTTGTACAAGGGCTCACAAGTACATCCTATTTTCTTCTTCCCTGCTTCCCTCGGAAAGGAAAAACAAGTATAGGGCTAGAAAGGAGACACAGCATGAGCTACACAGAAGCAAAGACAATGGGTACATTATGGTAATTAAATGCTAGGTAGATTATTGCTTTTCTAACTCTATTCATATTATTTTCAGAGCTATGATGTTTCTAATGCAGTCATGGGTTTCCTTCTAGTGAAAAAAATTTAGGTCAAGTAATCTTGAAAATACTGCCACAAGCAATGTATTCACCTTTGCTTTCTCACCTCAAAATGACAGGATGGGACCAATCCCTTGACACTGAGTATCCACTGAGAAATCCCTCCCCACATATCTCATTTATAACATCTCTTAGCAAATATCTCACACTTTGAAGTTCACATTATAAATGTGATGACAAGAATGATGCTTCTTTTCAAGTAAAAAGCACGTGACAAACTACCTTATCACCTCCATCAGGCTGTCTATACTGATGCATCAGTACAGGAAAGACAGGCTCTAGTATGAATTTTAATTTATTTATTTGTTTTAAGAGAAGCCTAATTCTTTGATATTTTTTTAATGTGAGTTCCATGTACAAAAAGTTTCCTGTATTATGTGCTATGAATTGAGGAAAAAAATTATATTCCTACTTTTTGTATTGTCAGATACTATTTTATTTTGATGTGCTTTGAATACCAACACATAGGTATTACATTGAATTTAGCACCTCCAATTCTAAGAGGATTACTGATAACAGCTATGCATTGCAAGGGAAAGCAAGTTCTACTTTATCCTGATATACTGCAATATATTTATCATCCAACTGACAAGAAGTCCTGTAGTTTGCAAATCAAATCTACCGGAGCAAAACCTTGCATCTGTATATTTCTTTAAGACAATAGCTCTAAATGAATTGAAACAAACAAAAATTAGCTACTTAACATAGACTTTTCCTGGGCTAGAAATTCTAGAACTCTCTGTTTTAATTTAGTTTTGTGAAGTTGCACTATAATAAAGCAGACAAGTCATGTAAAAACTTGAATATTATACCAGGAAAAAAATCTCTGATGCATTTGCAGATTTGCAATTCTTACAGATTTTATATTTTCAAAATTAATGCTCCACATTTTTTTTAAAACAATGGCAACATAAAACAGAAGGATTAGAGTTAGACTTGGATTTATTACGCTTACTTACCGCCATATTAACTGTATATTATACAATCATGTATCCAGTAACATATCAAAATCCTGAAACTACTGTTTTGTAATATCTATTTGAATCAAAGTGTGCTTCCAAGATTCAAGAGAAAATTTGCTATTGCTTCTGCTACAGGCATTGCCCAAAAATTGTAACACAGTGGTTGTGGAGATGTTCCACACTGTGACAGACCTCCAGAGTCTCTTCCAGAGATGTACAAAAAAAAATTACATCTGCTCCTATCATTTTTAGTGAGTTGTGGAAATGTGTCAGGTTTACAGTTCCTCATACTGTCATCGTTGTTGAGCTTTTCCATTTTCACAAGGACAAAATGACAAGCACTGTTCCTGGAGGCAGAGATGAATCTGTGATTGCAATGGGACACAGAAAACAACCACACAGTTTTTTCACTTAGACTGTAGTGACTGCATGTAGTAAAGATGGAATTAATTGTTTCTTTGCTGAAATGAAGAGAAACTATCTCTTGGAAAACTAGACAGCTTATTTGCTTTCATAACTTTGTAGGTCAGAGTACTTGTTATAAACCAATTCTGAGCAGGTGATCAGAAACCCACTGAAAGTTTTTAAATAAATAAATAAATAAATAAATAACCACATTATGTTTTCATTAAAAATCACCCTGACTGTTAACTACTAAACAAGCTTGGAGAAAATGACAAAACGCAAAGTTATTAATTTTCTATCACCCAGTGTTCTCAGAAATTCTCATTAGCTTTAATGCTCATTAAATACTGCAACTTAAAAATACTTTCCTGCTATATACATTTGGCTTTCTGTAATTTTTGTTGATGGCTTGCTGCCTTCTTTTTGACAGCCTGAATGTCTGTGTGGCAGCACAGCCAGACCTAGTTTCATGATAAAGCAGTTTGTAACTGGATTTTGTGTGTCTGAAATCATCTGGTTTTAAATTTACCCCGGGACTTGATTTGCTGTAGCAAATAATGTGATACTAATGGGATTTTGATATTATGCTGATGTGAATATGGCTTCGAGACTTATGTAGTCAAGATCAACAGAAACTTTTAAAACAACATTAAAAGTACCTAATGGTGATTTGGTCAGAAATTGAGACTCATTTTATTTTAAACATCCCAAGACAGGTATAATCAGAACATGGCTGAGATGGAGTGGTGACACATCTGCATGAAACTGGAACTCCATTCTTTTGTAAACAAGATTTCTTTTGTGAAGCTCTAATTTGAATCACAGGTTTTTATTTGGAATTTGAGATTCACCCTGTAATGCATCTTCCACTGGGGACTACAAACTCCATTGAGTAATAAGATCTTTATCCCTAACTTAATTACAATATCTGAAAAGCTGACAGGGAATAAACATGACTAACGATTCTGATTTTCTCCCAACTGCTCACCTATCCAGCAATCTCTCTGCACAGAACTTTGCAGGGTGATCAGAATTGATGATGTTTACATTTCTGACATTAGAAATAACTATTGTAGCAAATCACACTTGTATCTCTGCAGTACTTTAAAACTGAAGTAAAAGTTAAAAATAAAATAACTATGTTCAGTTTAATCTGAATTTTAGGGGAAATTTCTGGTAAATTTCTCATTTTCTGAATAAGTGAAATATTTAATTTTATCTGCAGATCTACAGGGATGCAACTCTTGTTTTCAGAGATGTCCTGTTCAAGGCATTTGTTTAGCAAGCAAAGCCTAACAAGAGGGAAAGCAATTTCATTTGTTTTCAAATTTGCATTTATTGCCAGCCACTGGCACTGTCAGGGTGTTTCAGGTTCTTGAGAACACTAGCTTAGCAATCTTTCCTTGCTATAAGAGACATGAGTTTTATTCCCCCAATCTGCTTCTATTTATTCTAAGCAGAATTTGTCTCCAGTGAGTAAGGATATTTTGAGTTTCTCGTAATTAAAGACAGCATGTTTAAGCAGATATTATACGTTTAAATTCTATTTAGACTGAAAGTTTCAGTTGCCTGTGAAATGGCAACAAAGAAACAAGTTCGAAAAGCTGAATCATGATTCATTTCAATCTGTTTTTCAGTTCTCTTTTCAGAAGACCTATCATATACCTTTTAATTCCTAACAAATTTGGAAGCCTTTTTGTCATTCAAGTATACATCACATATACATATTCATAAAATATATTTATATGAGTAGACATATGTATATATGTTTACTCTATATTCAAGTTGAAAATTTAAGTACATGATATGAAATATTTAGAAGGGCTTGCTTATAAATTTAGGAATAAAATTTATACTGTATTAAAAAGATAAATTACAGTTGGCTGTCACAGTAATACAACAAAGTCGAAATTTCTTCTCCAGAACAAAGCAGCTGTCCCAGTTCTCACATGCTCAATAATGACTACAGGACAATCACACTGGAAGCCTGTCCCACACCTTAACATCAGGGATACTCTTCTATTATTGATCATCCTTCAAATATCAACCAGTGTGTACACTTGGGAGACAAAGAATGGGTCAAAGTCGAATAGTTTTCATTCATTGCTGTAAAAGGTATCTACTTACCCCACAAAGGGGCCCACCACCCCTAAGCTAACTTTGTGTACATGTAAGAAAATTCAAAGAACAATTTTCATACAGTATATGAGTCAAAGATTTAAGCCCAAAAGGTTGCTGAGTGTTTGCCAAAACTTCAGCATGATATTTTTAATTGCTTTTCATGAACCATCTAATTTGTTATGAAGAGTGACTTGTATGCCTACACATAAATGACTGGTGCTATTTTAGGTAGTCTGCTGAGACATCCTCATGACAAGGGCAGCTGTAACACAGTGTTCAAGAGAATTGTGCCTTTCTGAAACTGTAGCTTATAAAACCAGACAGGATAAGTAGGACATCTAAAATGGCACTGGACAGGTATGTTTAAAGCTACTGAATCCCACCCATTAAGCCTGTGAAACTCAGAATTTTCCTTTGGAAATTAACGGTTGTACCAAAAAGACTTTTTAAATTCATCACTCAATGTTCAACAGTTAATTATAGAAGATCTATGATGCAACAATTTCAAATATGAATTGCATGATCTTTCAGCACTGAATATACAATATTGAAAGTGCTCATAGCAGAAAAGACACCTGAAGAGGTAATCACTAAGAGACAAAGGAAAAAAACACCCTTCATCAACATATGCTAATCTCTTGCCCTTCTTCTGGCAGCAAGTCAGCATTCCACAGTGAAGTACAGCAGAACAAAATTCAACAGTTCAATGGTGAAACTTGCCATAAAAATCTTAAGCTCTTGTAAAAGACAACTCTGGGTAGATGTCCAACATGGCATGTTCAAAATTATTTTACATGCCTGTTTATCATGTGATTGTGTAAAGAGATCTGCAAAGATTTCTAATGTTTCTAAATTCTGTTATGTACATCAAAGAATACAAAGGACCACAACTTAATTACCTCTGCAAAGAGTTTTACAGACTGACTTTAGCACTGGTTCAGGGGGAGATACACGAGCATGAAGTTGAGGACAGGGCAGGCATAACAGAAACATAATTTCCTACACATTCCCTAAAAATTAACAGAAAAGGAGGGGGCTTATAGGATGAGTTACACTCCACTGCACTGCATTAGCTGGTTAACTGTTGATGCAGGTATTTCTACAGTAAATGCTTAGTTCTACCCAGGCGGAATTTTTAAGTCTCTACATTAAATAACAAGTCTCAAATTATCTACAAAATGGTCTGACTTTTCTTGTTCTTCAGAATCATTAAAAAATCACATTGTCCACAGAGAAGTGAAAGGTGAGGATGTGGTCCTGTACTTTAAAGTTTGTAACACTAGGGGCTTTCCCTTTACAGATCTGTAACATGTCATTTGCAGACTTCACTGCTTTTGACTTTGCTGTCTTGCACTGACACACCCCAAGGCTGCTGTGGCAATACTTTTACCTCTCACTCCCAAATGCTCTTGTCCTCATGGCATTAAGTTATTGAACTGCAAGACTTTGATAGGTCTCTGAATCGGGGTTTCTCACAGGAATGGATTATGACTGATTTTTAAATCATCCTTTCTCCTCCCACCCTTCTTTCACCCTTTACTTTCTAGCTTGAGGTTTATAACGTTATGGTCAGGAATATGTAGAGCTAAGTAGACAACATTACTAGACAAAATAAATTCCAGACATATACTATGGACCCGATATTTTCTGAGCCTGAGAATTGCTAGCTCTTCCCAAGGAAAACTTTTCAACAGTTTTATTTTTCCCAAACAACCTTGTGTAAACAATATTCCTTTCCCATGACAACAGGTGTTGTTTGCTACTTCTGTTACTTAGCCAACAGGAGAGGTGTCAGCCCCATGGACCAATGGCATGTCTTCCTAGCACAGCATGTTATAAAAGGGCTGAATGACTTGCAAATAAAGCCATCTGATTTCTACTGCCTTCTAACTGGAGTCAAGCATCTGTATTCCGTGTCCTATTGTGACAAACATACATGCACAGAACTTCACAAACAGTGAAATGGGTGCAACATTTGTACCTGACCAGTTGCCGCAGTCAGAAATTTCAGCACTAGTATGTAAAAGAAGCCAGCTGGGACACCAAGCTGATCCTGCTTTAACCAAATAATCATGGTGGGAAGTATTCAAGGGAATATCTGTGGTGCTAGAGAAAATGATGAGAAAGAGGATCTTGCCGGGTGATATTCCAATTTCTTCCTTTCTAGTCGGCTGTGGGTATAACTTTTGTCTTTTCTTACTGTCACGTGCTCTTTATAAAAATATTTTAAAATTTTATTTTCAACAAAAGTTTGAGTTTTCTTCATTAAGACTGTACATACCCTCACTTGGGAGCTCCCAGGAAAGCCTGCCAGCTCAGCAGACAGAGATTACCCAGAAACACAGAGAATACTCCAGATTTTAAGAAACTGTCTACCAAACACAGTAGACATATATGTAGCATTCCTGATATTTCTGTTATTT
This sequence comes from Chamaea fasciata, assembly GCF_029207755.1. NCBI lineage: Eukaryota > Metazoa > Chordata > Aves > Passeriformes > Sylviidae > Chamaea > Chamaea fasciata. The sequence continues at coordinate 27,311,298 of NW_027094090.1, read as the reverse complement.
TTGCCCATGTTTGGGTACTGTCAAGCATGAATAATGGTAAAAGGGATAAGGATGCTACTAATTAAAATGGTGAAACAGGTAGTCTATATGGCCCAGAAAGAAGGAAAGTAATAATGAAAAATTCAATATTAACTATACCTCAAATATTCTCTAGCAAAAAAAAAAAAAAAAAAGGAGAAAGAATATTTAGAGTATTTGAATTGACTGAGAGAAATATTTTGGTTAAAAAGTCCTCAGGCATTTGTCACTGCTTCAAAAAACTAACCCAAATTTTCATATTCTATGTAGTAGTGATCTCAAAAGAACATATATAAAGCTGATCTAACTGCACCTGTTCCAACATCAATATTTCCCATCAGAAGAAGACAAAATTTAGGACCTCTCTGCAATCTACCAGGAAACTAAATCTTACTTTAAAGAAATACAGTAACTCAGTCAAAGAATTAACATCATAACAGGTTTATTACGCCTCTCAACTAAGTCAAAGTGTTCAATGTGTTTCTATTTGTCTAAACTATTTGTTTAAAAATACAAAAAAACACTGCAGCCAAACATCAGCAAGTGCTTTTGACTTAACTATTTGACAATATAAAAACACAGAGTTGAATACTTTTTTTCATATGGAAGGAAACGTAGCAGTCCACTAACTCCTTTAATTGCCTGCCATACATATAACAAATTGAGGCCTCTTCTATCCCATGTGACAGAGATCTTGATAGAGACCAGAAAGAACTCCATATTCACCTCTGCCTCCTCAGCAAAGAAACTAGAATTAGTATCAGTTGAAAAAAACTTACAGGGATGAAAACTATTCTGGTGCTTAAAGATTCTTTATGCCACTTTTGACGTTTCTGTAAATTCAGCTCAAAGAGTTAATTGTGCTGAAATAAACATTAGCATAATGCCTAAGGATACAATTTTTTACCTGGCCATGGAGTATTGGCAGCATAGACAATGAAGCTAAACTGTAGAATAATTCATTAGGAAATACGCAGTAGCTGTGGCAAGATTTACTACAAATATACTTGAAGTGTTTTTAAAAATTAATATTATGCTGCTGTGCTTGGCTTAATTAGCTCTCTTCTTCATTTACAAAGCATATCTGTCTGGTTTATGAACTCAGTCTCTATTCCCCATTCTTGAAAACCTGTTTAATTAAAGTTTTAACTACTGCATAAGTTTAGAAACAGTACAATAACTTTTATAACTACAAGCCTAAATCCTTGTCTTAAATATGATCATACCTACATACATCAGAAATATGACAGGACATGCTCCATAGTACTCCTGAGTATACATACAATACTGGTTCTTCTCATTATATGTCCCCTCTACTTCCATTATGCTGCACCTGGGCAATTTTGGGAGTTTTGCACAAGCAGCTGGATTGTGATTAATTTAGCCAATCAACAAGTCAGTTCTCCTAAATCCATTAAAACTCACTTTTTTTTTTTTTTTGGCATATAACTGTTTCTAGCCTGTTCAGTGATTTCCTCATCCATTATTCTATTTTATCTCTTGTATAGGTCCACCGCTTATTAGACTCCAACTTCTACTAGCAGGTGACTCTACTTTGGTTTTCAACTACAGCAAATCCTATCACAGTCATTTGCAGCATTCACCACTTCCTCCCATTGATGCTATTATAAATGATTAAATGTTAGTTTAATTTTGCTATACGTACAAAATTGAAACACAGTCACTAGACTTGCTAGCTGGGATCTATTTGAAGTTCTAGAAATTCGTGACATACACTTGAGCATACCTTTTTTTGGCTGCATATTAAGAACCTTGTGGCATAATGGTCAGCGAACAGAAATTATTTGTGCAATCACTGCCTACAGATTATAGTAAAGCAAAAAATATTTCTTGTCTCCCTGTGCACGGATGCTGGAGACTCTATTTAATGACTTGTCACCCATTATACCCAAAATACACTACAGTTTCATCACACAATTTACTCCACAGAAGCAGAATGTCAACAATAGTCAGTTCTACAATAATTTAAAAAGATAATAGTCATTTTCCCTCCTGTTCTCATTTGAATCTCATAACCACTGGGGTGATCAATTTCAAAACCTTATTAGTTATGCTGTTGTGAACTATTCAGGACATTGGATCGGTTTGCAGTACAAAACTACAGAGGCAGTCTTTTTAAATTAACAATTTACAATTAATATTTCTGCCAGCATATATTTGTAAATTTTCCATAATAAAAAACACTATGTCAAAATTTTCAAATTAAAACATGGCAAATTATTTCGTATGGCTGACAAACAATGCAGTAAAATAGGCAGGAGCACCAAAAAACTGTCAGGCTATAAATCACATTAAGAAATGAAGAAAACAAATGGGAACGTTCACACTATTTTTCTAAGTTAAAAAAAAAAATAGCTAAAGCATCAGCAGTTCATTCTGTGTAGAACTGTGTATTCATTACTCAGTGGAAAAACATGAAATGCATAAAATCAACTTTGAAGAGATTTTATTTTTGTATTCTTTACATATAGTCTAATCTCAAAAAAATGTTTTCTTTACATATGCTCTTATCCTTAAAAAATGTTTTAACCAGATTTTCATTTAGCCTAAATTGGCCTGTTTCTCTTAACATTGACAGAGCTGAGAGTCTTCATACCAGCTGAGGCTCCAGTCCTATGAGAGTCTGTTCAGATGATCCCAAACGGCAGCGTCGGTGCATTTTAAGAAGTTACTGTGCTTCAGCTGGAGTTGGTAAGCAGACATGTGGTCCCTGTCAGCTCATTGCAATGACAAGTACATGGCGTTCACTTAAGCTGCTTTCAGCAGTACCGAAAAGGAGCCCAGGTGAAAGCATTGGAAATATGAGCATTTAGGAAGAACACTGGAGGCAAGATTTGCTTTTTAATATATATATAGCATCAAAAGTGATGTAGCTGCTGTTGTTTTCTTCAACATGTGTGGAGATGGAAATTATTTCTATCATTAGACTGAAGTAGTACCATGCATATGATCAGCTTAAAACAATCACATGAGCGAGCAGTACCTTCAGTTCTGGGGGATGGAAGACAGGAGAGAAGAGTGGCTTGTGTGTGTGTGTGTAGAAGTGGAAGGGGATCGAGAAAAGCAGTACCTTTTAAAAATCATCACCTCAGTCATTTGCAGTTACCTGACCATTACTCAATTTGAAATGAAGAGAAAGTCTGCTTAAATCTTTCTTCAAAGGAGACAAAGAAATTCAGATGGACGCCCCACACACACATATACACACACACCAAAAAAGTCATCATTTGGGACTCTAAAGCCAGAATAATGATGCTGACAATAAAACAACCTCATACTGAGACTATCTTACAAGATGGTCTTCTACTCATTATGTTATGTGGATGCAACTCATTCACAGTGTCACTGGCTGAGTTCAGCACACAAAATATATTCAAGTAAGACAGAAAGAGGGCTTTTGCACTGCTTTAAAATTAAATAGCCAGTAAGATTTATTTACATTATTCAGAGCAGAGTATTTTGTTTCAGCATGTTTTTCCTCAAATTGCAAACATAGGAATATGTCTGGTCCTAATACTGCTTGAGTTAATAAAAATTGTAGTTTCAATTTACAGCAGGAAAGTGTATGAATTTCCAGGTTTTGAACCTGTTTGCCTTCCAGTACACCTAGAAAAATCTGTGCTGACAAATACATGAACTTATTGTTCATTTTCTGAGATGAGGAGGCCAGGGAGCCTCAGTTAATATCTGTTCCACAAGCTTCTCATATAAGCATAAGCCTACAACAACATCTTTCATCCTGACTTTCTCATCTATAAAATGGGTTTAATACTCTTTCCTTCCTCCTACCCTCATCTTTGTTCTTGTCACAGTGAGCTTTTAATGCAATACACGTAGATGAGCGCCAGAGTTGAAATGAAGCTCAGCTAATATCCAGAAACTGCTTAACCAGACATCTAAACACTGAGAAGATTCAGTTCTAAACTGTTCAGAAAAAAAAGAGCATTTTTACTAAACAAACTCTTTATTCTGATGTTTAAATATGGATTTCATGGCCAAATTTCAGGTGACCAATAACATTTGTATCCATACATTGCAAAAAGAAAGTAATTTTTGAAAATTTAAATACATGAAGGCATTTTATTAACTATTGATTTTTAAAGTGTTAATGCATTTTAGTCTCTTGCTGCTCACTTTTTAAAAATCTTCATAAAGACAACCTATTGAGTTTCCCATTGGCTTGATTATACTTGTATGCATGTCTTTTCTAGACATCTGATGTCTTGGCAGCAAATCAACTTTGACTGAAAAAGAAATCAAATGTGTTTCTTTAAAGAAAAATATGTATGAAAGATGTGCTGTTTCAACGAGACGACTACACTGCATTTTTTAAGCTTCTAAAAGAGAAAACATTCATCTAAATGTAAGTAACACATTTGAAAATTAGTATTTGCTATCACAGAATCATAGGATCGTTCAGGTTGCAGGGCTCATCAGGAGGTCATCAGTCCAAACCCCTGCCAAAACCACGGTGAGCTACAAGGTCCATTAGTGAGGACTTTATTCAGTCAGGCCTTGCGCAGCTCCAAGGATGGAGGCCACAGCTCCTGTGGCAATAGCCCCATTGCCTGACCATCCTCAAAGAGAAAGGTTTTTTAATCCAGTCTGAACTTCTATGGCCAGTGCACCACTAGGCCTAGCTCCACCATCTTGCCAACCTACCCACGGGTACTGAGGTTTTTCTGTTAGGTGACCTCAAAGCCTTCTCTTCTCCAAGCTGAACAAGTCCCATTGGGCCAACATCTCCTGGCAGGACAACTGCTGCACTCCATGCTGAGTTTGAGGGCATGGGGCCCTCTGTTGTAATTGTTATGTATTAATTTTTTCTCTCTGCCCCAAAATGCACACTGAAATCCATGTGTGGCCTATGACACAACAGTACTTTTCTTTTCCTAAAATACTTGTGTATATCACAGCCCTGGCCATAATGTCAAATTTCAGAAATCCGGCTTTTTGAACCTTTACTACTGGGCCTAAAAATCAACTGAACCTTAGAAATTCATAATAGATACAGAAAATCTTCATCATGCATTTCTCAATTTGTTTTTCTGGGTTAAAGATGCTGCACCAATAGACATTCCCATCATTTGCATTTACAGAAATGGAGTCCAGTCATGCAAGGACTCTGCATATGGAAATGGAATAAAAATCAATGCAAACTCTATTTAGGAGACTTGCAAGAATAAAATCAATGATAAAGAGTCATAACTGAACCTAAAAGAAAACTTCCATCGGCTAAAAAAAATCCCATCAGTACCTAACAGTAAGCACTGCCAAATAAATTGCATAAATATATAAACTGGTGAGATACATATTCTGTGCACATGGACACAAAACAAGTATATTTCAGAGGATGAAGAGTCTTCATCTAAGGTAATCGGACCGGTACTATGTCTTTTAGATACATAAAGAACTAAGAACAATATGAAGAAGACAGTCAAAATAAAAGATATTGGAAAATTTGTAATCTATGAGGATGATGTTGTGTCTCTGTAAAGTACAACCTGTTCTCATTTCTGGAGATCTACCACTCCTCTCAATGTGGATCTGACCACTCACAGATTTATATTTACAACCCAAGATAGACATAGAGGACTTTGACGAAGAAGAGAATAGAACACAGCCATAAACATACCCTGTGTGTCATGATCTACTGTGATTCCTAGATTGTAATGTATTTTACTGATAATCCATTTTCCTAATCTAATTATCAGCCATTGCAAGCAGCACCTTACCACATAAGCAGTACCTCAGAATAGTTACCAGGGGTCTATGTGCTGCAGGCAGTGAGGAAAGAGGGAACAAACAGAGTCTTATTACAGCACTAGTGAACATAAAATTGCTTCTGTATGATTAAATGGCAAAGGTTTGTATGTAATTCCTGCCAGGTGATTGCCCTGAAGATGTTATGGACAGAGACACTCTTGAGCTCCAACACTGGCAAAGCCTGAGTTTTTCTGAAGGTTGCTCTGCTTTCTAGAGGCAGGCAGAGATTTTTTTGCTATAATCTAACACAAGGTGTTATCCAGCAGTATGGTCTCTGTGTGAATGTTGGAATGTTGGAATGGAATCTCAGATGTTTTGTTGGAAAATCATGCATGGACCTCAATAAAAAGCATGGCAGCCATAATATCTGACAAAATTAAGTTGATTCAGTGAAACAAAAAGAAACCCAAAACAATAAAAATCCCTTCTTGATATTTTCATACTAAAGGGATTCTGGATGCCACCAACACCAGCTCTCTGAGAATAAAAAAAAGCAACCAAACATGTGCATGGAGTAATGACAGTTTGATGCTGAAAGAGTTCTCCAATAAGTAGACAGACTGACCAGATTTTGATTCTAATCTAAGGAAGTATGGGATCTTTAGACTGCAAGAAATATAACAGCCTGCATGAACTTGAAAGCATGAGTTCATAAAGTTAATAACAGTGATTTCTGCATTTGATAGCTACTGATGGATGGGCTTTATTTCTATAAATTCTCTACCCTTTTTCAAATCCCATTACACCCCTTTCCTTCCTAACTTTTTGTGACAATAGTTTTTACAACTTAATGTAGAAACCTTGCAATAAAAGATGAAGAGTTATTGTTGAAAAGTTGGTTTAGACCTACAGCTTAATAAGGTAATGATCTATGTTTGCATTGTCATGCTATGAGAAACAAGAAGTATTTCCTTTTTCAGAACTTCAGAGCAATTTTGCAAGATGCAACATGTAAACACACTCAGTATTTTCCTGAAGCATTCAGTTCAGAACACGAACTTCTGAAGAGCCTAACAACATGGACATAACCTTTTTTAAAAAAAATACTCTTCCTAGAGGTTCACTAATCATTCTTATCTCAGATATGGTATTAAGAAGCAAAAAAAAAAAAAATAGATTAAAAAAACCACAACTGGCACGCGAAGCTTCTGCAGACCTGTGGAACTGTGACAGGTGGAAAATGAATCAGTTCAGCAAGGTACTGAATAGACTTAATTTCAAATTTTACTAGCTTAATACCAATTTTGGTTTCCTTTGCACAGACAGTCATTTATTTTTGTTACTGAAAACATACCATAACTCATCTGTGAAAGATTACTATAGATTTTTGAATTACCAGTAATGCATTTAAGATAAATGAGTTTTAATAAGTTTAATTTCAAGTAATTCCAAGTGTTTTGTAATACCAACATTAATTTTTAACAAATTAGATTATATTGACTTTTAAAATAAGGCCTCCTTTGGAAGACTTATCATTTAAACAGTCTTCAGGAACCGATTTTCTACTTAAAGTTAATTCTCTTCTGAATCCATGGAAAACAAAACAAATCCTTGTCTATGGGAGCTACACTTTGCAATATAGTCTGTCTAAAAGCTGCCCTGTAGACTCATTTGCAAGGACTAACTGGGGATTTTTTTGTGCATTCTTTGAATTTTTTTGAAGAAGAAGTTGTATCAGTTTATCTAAATTAAATTAATTGTTACAGGTTTGTGGCATGTACTATATGCTTGTGGTAATTTACAAGACACTACCAAACTCACTTCACCTGTACTAGGAACTAGACTGGTAACAGGAATAGAAAACTGTAATGACAGCATTTTTATTTCAGTGTGTTTCTAGAATTTTGCAATGCCTCTATTCATATTTCAAAAGGTGAGGTATTATGTAGTATAATGTCTGACTACCTGAAAAATAAAAAATGAAAGGTGATAAAGGACCTACTGTAGATTTTTCACCTACACACCTTTTCAAAAACTTTAAGTCAGCCATTGTTACTTTCAAAATGTCACAATTTTCATTTCATTAAATACTTTTAGAATTTAAGATCTGAAAAACAGGATTTTTCTGACATGGAGTGAACTCCTGAACTCAAGAAAAAAGAAAAAGGACCTTTCCTATGGCACTAATGGCTCTGCCTATTTGATCTTTCATCACTTTCAGTAATTAAAAAACAGTAAAATGCTAACTAACCTTAAATGATGACAGGAGAAAACACAGCTTTCTAGTGTTATCCTTAATCGTGCCCCAAATGGATCAAATAAAGATAATTTAGCAAAGGACAACTACAGAATCACAGATCATACTGCAAATCACTCTTCTTATCTCAACCCATGGCAATACTCTTTGTCTAATTTAATTGTAGTTGGAAACAAAATGTTACACAGCCACTTGCTCACTCCAACCCTCCCTGCCAGGGGCAGGGAGGAGAATTGGAAATAAAAGGTAAACTTCATGAGTTGAGAAAGAACAGTTTAATAATGGAAAGGAAATAAAATATAATGCTAATAACAACAACAACAGAATTGAATACAATAATATTCACTACTATTATATTTGTTATTGCTGTTGTTATTATTATTGAAAGGAGAAAGAGAGGAATAAAACTCAAGAACAGCAAGTGATGCACAATAAAATTGTTCACCACCCATCCCCAAGCAGTGATCAGTGCCCCTAGCCAGCTCCTTGCAGTTTACACAGTGAGTATGACGTTCTGTGGTATGGACTATCCCTTTGGCCAGTTTGGGTCAGCTGTCCTGGCCATGCTCCTTCCTGGATTGTTGTGCACCTTCTCACTGGCAAAGCATGGGAAACTGGAAAACTGAAGCATGACTTTATTATCAACATCATTCCCATTCTAAAGCCAAAAGCTACAGAAAGCAAATTAACTTTATCCCAGCCAAAACCAAGACACACATACAACAAAAAGCCCTGGGACAATTGTCACATCTTCAAAAAAAAAAAAAAAAAAAAAAAAAAAAAAAAAAAAAAAAAAAGGAACATCTGAATTACCGAGATTTCTATCAGCACTTCTATCAATAAAGTAATCTAACCATGTTTAGCACAGACAAATGAGGATCATTGTACAGTCTTCTGTGTCCATGAATAATTCACTCACCTGCAGGTTCATCAGTACTCAAAACACACTTGAGCCACACACATTTGGCCAGAAATACCCTCAAATGTTAATGAAAAGTTCAAGTCTTAAGGAGTTTGAATGTGCAGCATAGTTAATTTCCTAAAGCTAGAATTCATATCATTAAATGTCTTCTTTAATCAAAATCTATATTCAGTTTCAAAAATTAAGGCAAATATGTTAATAATACAGAACAATGTAAAGTAACCCTTGAAGTTACCTTATAGTGTAATCTATTTCTGCTACTGCCATAGAAATGAATGAGGAATATTGAAACATTAATTACATTCTTATCACTTAAATGAATTACAGCACTAATATCAATAGGAGCAAGAAATAAGTACCTTCTTAAGGACACAGGTCAATAAAAGACAGTACACACACTACTCCTCTGTCTTTAGCTCATGAAAGTGATAGCTAGTTTTAGCTTAGATGTAGTTTTTGGACATCAAATTATCTTCTTTGTGCCTGTTATTTTAGACATTTTGCTTCAACAGAGAGGCATCAATTTATTTTGGTTTCTCAAATTGAGATAATTTAGGATTTTTCAATAAAACAGAAGTTGTATTGACTGCAAGAGAAAAAAGATGCATAGACATATTCCACAGTGTGCATGCTTTTAACTAGGGCCCACTGAGATCAAATTCAAATCCTTGGTTTGAATTGCAGCTGTCAAGTACTTCTTAAGCAGTCCCTACACCAGAGCAAGAATCATTATCTAAATGAATTGAGTCACAGTCTGCCATATTAGTTGAGATGTCCCAGGGTCAATCACATCTTAGTATGGGAAACCAGGGATTTACCCTCCCACCTCTATGCCTATTTGATTCTGTACCTGGGAAAAAGAAACCTTTTCAGACAAGCATTTTCTTCCAAATAATACTGTTCTCATAAAAAACTTTTTATTTACATCTAGTGGTAACTTATTTCCACCCAGCCCCAGTAGGAAGCTCCATCTGTCAGAGTAAAGCAAGTCTTGACGTACTCTAGAGTCCACTCTTGCTACAATGGGTTTTTTCTTTTCTGGTAGAATAATTTACTCAAAAGCAGTTGCACCATATTCCCTACAGATGTCTACACACTGCAGTGAAGGCAGTAATCTATGAGGGTTCTTTGTCTCAAAAATCAAATCAAATCAAATCAAATAAAACATATATAATATAATATAATATAATATAATATAATATAATATAATATAATATAATATAATATAATTAATATAATATCAAACATGAGATCCTGAAACAAACAAACAAACAAAAACCACCTAAAAAACCACCTACTTTTACTTGTTCACCCCAGTGCTAAAACAGCAGCTGGAGTTTCTAAATGAAAAAGCACAGCCCTATAATCTCATTGAAAACTGCTGTACAATTCCCTGTCTTGATTTGTGGCAGAGATATTCTCAGAAACAAGCATTATTTGTACCCATGTACATTTCACGAGACTGTGTGTAGTTTTGTGCAGCATTTCTCCTCTCATTAAAAAAGAGACAGGTACAATGCTGACATCCTTGTTAATAATAGACAGAAAATGCTAGAAAGTACTCGTTGTCTAGGATACAGATTTAAAATATACTAAAAAGCTGCATTAATCCTATAAAGACTTGGAGACTGAGGTTTAAAATACTTACTTGATTATGTCTCCTTCAAGAGCAATCACTCGTTTAATGATCTTCTGTTCAGGATTTCTAGGAGACCTGAGACAGGGAATAAGGTTAAACAATCAGTAACATTCCCACTGTTTTAAGACAATGAAAGAAATAGACATTATGAAAGTCACTAGAAGATTCCATGTTCTCCTTGAGCTGCCATCAGTCACTATGTTCCACAGTGAAGCTACTGCAATCCTTGTCATTGCAAACCATCATTGAAAAGCAGTTGATGATCTGCTTACAAACAGCACAATAATCAACATATCATGAAAAAACCCACTCCGCAACATTAAAAGTAAATGAGGAGGGTACCTTTGCAAATAGACTAATGTACTAAAACCTTAATTCCCCATCATTTGTAGGGAAAAATGTGTTAAACATTTATGTCATTCAATCAGTTTTGGAGAAAAAAAATCTTCCTATGTGATATTAATATCTATCACTATATTAGGTAAGCCTTGCTTAGGGAATTGTGAAAGTTTAAAAATAAAAGTTGCAAAATTTTCTGAAAGTTGCAGCTTCTGAATGCATTTTTTTCACTTATTTTCCCATAGAATCTTTCATTGAATGGATTCTGATCCTACATTACATAATAATATGAGAAAGCAAAGATGAATATGCATATTCAGCCTGAATATTCCAACTTCCTCAATGCATATTATTAGACTATTAAAAGTAATTCTACTGCAGTTTTTACAGGTTAATGTAGATATATATTTTCCACAAATTTCCTTTATACTTTACCTCTTTTCTTTTACTCTTCAGTTATAATTACCTAACTATGCAAACTTAGAAGAATATCTTCATGTTTTTACAAAACAATTCTTTTTATTTGCTGCTTGTACATAGAAAAGTCAGGGAAGGAACAAACTGCTTTTATTTTCTGTTGATGTTTGGGTTCTCCTTATTAAGGCTTCAAGTACAGTCTGCTAGACACACCACTCTCAGAGGTGTATATTACAGTTTTCATGGCTAAAACCATCTTTGAGCTCATCTCTGGTCAAATGGTAACACACTAAGATTACACTTCTTTAAAAAGCAAAGCTGAGCTAAGTCTGGATGAAAAGCTTGCCCACACTGCTGCATGACTAAAGGCGTTTGAGGTTCACTTCCAGATCCAATAGTTAAAAAGAAAAATGGGTTCAGACTTGAGTGGGTTTTTCTTATACTATGCCAAAAAATTCCAAATATTTTAAAATCAGTTTGAAGTTTTAATATTTTTCTTGTATGTGCACGTCAATATATTTGAAAAAAAATTTTCTTTCAAAGTAATGAAAGAAAATTCAAGAAGCTTAATTTTGAATTTCAAAATATCAAATAACTTCCCTTTACAGTTTACCACGCCTGGAAACCTTATTTTCAACAATAGGAACACTGAACATGAATAAAGACCATATTTTTATTCCCTAGTCATCACTTACATTTTCAAATCATTACTTAATTTACATCCATATTTTATTTAGCAATAATTTTACCTGAATAGTTGTATATTACAGTTCAGACTTGCATTTCATGTTCCTTCTTAAGGTAGGAACACACAGTTTCATAATATTTTCTATGTCAGTCTTGGGAGGAATTAATCAAGTTTTAGATGCTTGTATGATTTAAATAGATGGGATATCCACAGAACTTTCTGATGCTGCTCCTTGCAAGCAACACTTACTTCATTGAGCACTCATTTGAGCATTGACCATGTCTTATTCTCAACCAAAGCACAGTCTATGATAAGACAACACACCTTTATTACAAGCTGTTATAAATTTAAAAAAATTTTAAGTTACTTTACTGCTAATTGATTAATTTTTAAATCAATTTAAGCTGAGGCTGTAATATTTTCGTGTAAAATTTAAGCAGTGGAAATGATAATACATAATGTATGTGATGAAATGTGCATTTCTTAAAGACTGAATTAAAACAGATTTTATGTTTGCTTTTTCAAAATTCTTTTCTGGTTTAGTACCTAATTTTCAAAGTAAGGTTCTCAGCAACTTCCCAGCAAGCATTTTCACTTGATTAGAATATATATATATATTGTAATGCAATTACTGACCAATCCCTTAATTTTCTTTCCTTGTGCAAAAATTTCTACTGACCTTGGAAAAACATGTCTCTAAATTTGAGATATGAGTAGTTGTTCTAAGAGTAGTTACTTTTTTGCTAGCAATGAGATATATATATAAAATTTTATATATATATAGCAATGATATATATAAATCAAACACATAATTTATCAGAATAACTTCAAGGAATTCCTCACAGATATTATTATGTAAGAGTAATATTTTTAATACTGGAAGCCAGAATATTTTTAAAGTAAACTTAATAATAACATTCTGATTATAATTCATTAAAATGGCAAAGGACTGGTAAGACAGATAAGCAGTCTTGAAGTGGCCAATAATATGGGCACTTTTAGACCAAGGATTTTCAAGAGCTGAGCAGAATGTTTTTTTCAAGAGTCAGTATGCAACCAGGAGTAAGAGAGACTGGTTCTGAAATGATGGATATCAATGCCTTCCTGAATGGTGTATAGCATACCACACCACTGGAAATTCATGGATTATTGAAATCACAAAAACATACAGGCCATTTCTCTCTTCTATGTTCAATTCTGCAGAGAAAAGTGTGGGATCACACTCTACAAAGCACATTTCCTAGGAAAAACAGGAAAAATTATATAGCCAGCAGAAAAATCCATTTTTAGCAAGCAGTTGTCAGATAGAAATGGTGACAATTCCCTGAAAGCTTTCTCTTTACATATTTAGCAACTGAGTATTTCAGTCAATATTACTCCTAAACATATCCCATTCAACCACTTGGATTATTTATTTACTCTATGGATACTGCCCAATTTTAAATAATTGCTCCATGAGCTAATTACCATTTGATCAAACAAAAACTTTTCATAATATTTCTTGGTTTTGTATGTGTCATTTCATTCTTCCTTCATTCTTTGAATTTTCTAAGTACATTCTTCTCAAGAGCATCCACAGCAAGTCATGCTTAACTTCAGTTCCTACAGGCTTTTCAAGAGAGAAAACTTTAAGAAAATGTGATAAGATCCCACCAAAATAAGTGAAGCACAGTCCAACTAAACAAATACCATAACATACGATAATACTTTTTTCCTTGAATTAAGATTCAGATTTTTTGGTACCTACATAAAACAGAGACATGATATTGTGAACTCAATGAAAATGCAGACAATCTATTTCAAAGGGATAGCTTCAATTAGATACTTTGATAATCTACATGTGTTTAATGTTTCCTATCCATTATTATAGACAACCTGGAAAGATTTTGTGCTCACTCTTTGAAAATTGTTGGAATTTTCATACTAACTTAGCATCTTCTAGAACAGGACAAATAACATGCATTTATTAAAAAGTTGCAGAGAAAAGTGCATAAGGTTTTCAATTTTTATATGTATATATCTATTTATCTATGTATATGCATAGGTATGTATATTACTGTTAGAAAATTACTTCACTTTTTGTGAGATAGAAGGAAGATGTTTAGGCAGCAGCCTGGAATTTTGTCTTCAGATTACTCTCAATTTAGTTCAAGATTGAGTTTTATGTGATTTGATCTTCATTTACATGGAGGCAATTAAGAAATTAGCACTGTGTTGTTGTAATATAAACAGACCAAAATAATGAAGACTCTCTTCTTCAAAATTAAAATTTCTTCTTCTATTTATACTGCTAATGACAGATACTAAAAACGATTTAACTCCATAAAATAGGATAAGTGAGAATTTTTGAGATCTCAGCCTTGTGATCCAAAGCCATTCACTCAGTGAGCTCTTCATTTCCCAAAACGAATTCCTCTCTCATCAAAACTTCTAGCACAGCTGGAGTCTATGCTTCTGGGAGTTTCCAGGATTGATGTAGGGGGAAAAATATGCTGTTTGTCTCCTTCTCAACCCATTTCAGGATCCAATAAATAGCTAGAGAAGTAACTAAAATGTAGATGGAGTCCAGAATAAGTGCCATTATTGTACCTAAAGAATTGAGAACCTCACAGTATGGTTTTGGTGGCTTTACCTAAAAACCATGCTTGGAGGAAGTGGAAACAGGAACAGTGGAGCTACCCTATTCTTATTTTCTGTTGCTTATCCTTGCTTGCTGTTGCCAGCAAAGTAGCTGATGCTCAAACTCTGTACAGTAGGAAATATATAGCAATATCCATTCTTTCATTCTTCCTAGTACCATAGCTATGACAGAAAAAATCCAACATAGACAATTGTAAATATTGTACAAGAATCAAAATTTACTTAATACACGCACGTATTTTCCAAATCAAAATATTTTTATCTGCTTGTTTATATTTTTCCCAGTCCAAAACTTTCATCTAAATTCCCTGCTTCCTTATGCAGAATAAATGTATAGTGAATCTCCTAAGAAATGTAATATCTAATTACATCATAGCTTATGACACAATTTCTATATTGTGGCAAATAACTTGCAATAAAACAGTGACAGAAAAAAATGTTCACACATGCTATTCTTGCTTTGGTTTTCATTCTTGTTATCAATTTCTCTTGTACAGAATTACTGCATTAAATGTGTCCAGTAGCAGGTTTAGCATCTGTATTCAGTTTGGACCCAGCAGTACAAGAAAGGTATTCACAATTGGAAAAAGTGACACCGAAATAATAGTAACAGAAGAGCAATGGAATGGCAGTGGCTAAGGAAATTGGGTTTGTGCAGATCAGAAATAAGGCAAAGGGTTCAATTGCTCTTGTCATCTATCTAATTGCTGACTAGAGATCTAGAATTTTTGCAAAGGTACACAGCAAAAGAGATGAGCAAACAACACGAGTTGGAGCAAGGGAAATTCCAGTGGTGCAGGATGCCCTGAGTGGCTGAAAACCACAGATATACTCAGAGCTCAATGGGACACAGCTCTGGGCAGTCTGACCCAAATTCAGAGTCTAACCTGTCTTGAGTGGGTGGTAAGATTAGATAGTCATTAGAGGTGCCTTAAGTCAAATTTTTTTTCACTTCAGCATCCTTTAGTCTTATTCAAGTGTATGAAAAATAGGATGTTAATATCTTAAAATACAAAATATTTTGTCATGGATGCAATCTCCGAAGCTAGAAGAAACCACACTGATCACTTTATTTATCTGCTGTATCCCATGGATTATTTTTTTGTGTGTGTGTGTTTTCCTTGCAGTACCTAATTCTATTATAAAGCATTTTTAAAGAACGCTATGATATCATGTCTCAACATTCTGAGTTGCAATGAGACTAACATCCAGAAAAATTACTGCACAGTTTAATTATCCTTGCTATTAGGAAATTGCATCTGCATTCAAAATTGAATTCATCCTAGTTCAATTTCAATTTCATGCCTTCTCCTCCAAGGCAGAAAACCCCTCAACATCTTCTTTCTTCTTCATGAAGAAAGATTTGGAGACATCACTTCTCAAATTTCTCTTGGATTAATCAGCTAGAATTGCCAAAACTTCTTAGCACACAGTTTTCCAGTTCTGGGGCCCCTTTTTCTTACTATTTTTCCAACTCCTCCAATTTTTTCTTCTTAGCACACACGGTAATCTAGCATTATTCAGCTTGGATTATTACTGTGCTTAGTAATAATTAGGAAGAGCAACATGGCCTTATTTGCTGGCTCAATCAAAAAAAAATCTTTTCTGTTTCTTAACATTCCATTTATGTTTGTATAGTCAGACAAAAAGCTCATCCTTTTCATGCTAGAAGCTGGTGTTGAAAAGATACCAAAAGTGACCATTAACCTTTCTCTGAGTAAACTGCTTGATAAAACAATTAAAGTTTAGATCACCACTTGCACTTCACATTGTATAGTGCCTGTTTGTGAACACCAACCATGGGACTCATATCATGCTACCCTGTCCTTCCCTGCACTGCTTGCACACTTGGCCAGTGATTACAAAGACAATTGACAAAACCAGCACCTACCCTTGGATGACACAGAAATCTGGTGGAATTACTACTGCTCACAAATGTGCCTCCAACCATATCTACACCTTCACAGATGAACAGAGCCTGTTTGTAATCTGTGTAATGTCCCCCCATTAACTCCACAAAAGGCAAATTTCTTGATCAAAATATAATGTTCCAGTAAAAAGAATGCCTGAGGAAACCAAATATCTATACTATAGCCTGTATCAAAATTATATTTATCTAGCTGTTTTGTAATTTTACTGATAAAACATACCAGGTTTGCTTGACAAAACTTATTCCTGAATTAATACCTTTAAGTGTATTTTAACTTCTACTAATAGAATGAGAAATAAACCATGTGATTATTTTGCTCAGATAAGACATTTCTAAGGCCCTTCTCTTTGTTTGAATGCTGGAAATTTATTGCCGATCATGAAGTCATTTGCATTTTTCCCTTTGTGTTTTAGCCTCTTCCACAGAGGCATTTTCCAAATGATATTCCACATTACATAAACTGTTTGAGACCATGCTTGCCTGTCAGTATCAATGTCTGAACCCCTTTCTGGCTGAAAACTGGTTTACCTTTAGAGAAAGTGAAATAAAATTATAATAGTAATTTTTTCAAGCAGAAATATTATGCAGAAATTATATGCAATTTTGAGAATGTTAGCAGATAATGAGAGCATCAAAAACAGTTCCTCAAATGCTCCTGGATTTCCTCTGGGCTGAATTTGAGGAAGCAGGCCTCAGTCTTAATAAATACTAGTTTAGTGAAACACTTTCAATATTCACCATTTTTCACTCATAATTTACAAAATAAGTACTTAAAGACAGCAGTTGCACCAACTGTTGGCATAAGTTCTGGTGATGCTTGATTTGCTCAGCATCTCCAGTGCAAAACATGTACAAAGATATAATTAAAAAATAGGAGGAAAACTGCTTCTAGGAACATCCTTTAATTCCTAAATCCATACTACTTTAACACTTCTTAGTCAGACATCTGTTAAAAAGAAAAATAATTCACTGCCAAAAAACCATTTTGTTTTTACTGTCAGTAGTGTTTTATAATAATTATAGATTCCAAGCATACACTGGTGGAAAGGTAGTGTTTTGTTTTTCCTACATTTCAAACTATTTGTGTACAACCTAGAGCAATGCTTACTTGAAATTTCTTGGTGAATTCTGAGCAACCTCTAAACAAAAATAACAGTCTGAATAGAACACCTGCATGAAGCCTCAGAAAAGGAGTCATACACTTTGTTGTACAGCCATAGCTAGAGCAAGTAAACAATTCTCTCAACCTCTGCACTTGGAAGTGTTCAAAGAAACAAGTGCATGTGGCACTTCGTGCTATGACCTAGTCAGTAAAGGGGTGTTCAGTCAAGGGTTGAACCCTTAATGATTCTGCAATTCTTGCATGCTTGTTGCTCCTTTCCCTTTCTAATGGGCTTCCATTCCTTTCCTTCTCTCTACATTCTGATTTAGTCTGGAGCTTTCAAGCAGAGCAGGAAGTAACTCTCTAAAGTGAAAAACTAGCTTCTATGTAAATAAATATCCATAATGTTATCTCCTGGTACCAGACACTATTTAGCAGAGATCTCGTACACTTAGGATGGAGTTGGAGGGAAAATAATAAAGGTCTGCATAATTTCAAAACAACTGAGTTTTCTCTAGGATATCTACAGCATTCTATAGAATTGCAACCTCACTGTATGATGAGACATCAGCAGCATCAGATTTTCAGTGTTTTTCATAGGTGTTGGAATGATATCACAATTTATTTAATCATCAGCAGATAACTATGGATTCTTCCCAGTATTAACTAGATGTATGATTCCTACATGACAAAATTAAGCAATCTTTTCTACACTTTGGATCAGGCAATTAAAACTGTGTATCTGAAAAACTTTCAGAATTATATACAAGACAAAGTAAAAAAATAATAATAAAAAAAATACTTCTCCATTAGAAATTACCATTTTTAAATTACATCCAGTTAGCTACAGTAAGGCAAAGAAAAAATAAAGGAGGACAATTGAAAACTATAAATAAAATGTTTCACAGCAATAAAACTAATTGGTACTGCAAAACAACATGACAACAGACTGAAAAAAAACTCAAAATACTACAGTAACTTGGAAGTATAGCTACTAATTTGAAGTAAAATCACAATTAATTGTTTCTCAGCCTTTCAATCTAACCACGTTCAGGTTAAATGACTCAGCTGCTTGTAATGCAGGCTGTGTAATCACAATAGTTATGTGCACTTGACCTTCTTCCTGTTAACAGAGAGACTCAATTAATTACTTGCTGTTTTAACTGGCCTGTTCACCTTATCTTCACCTCTTTCAAAAGGGTTGAGAAACTCTAACTTAACCTTTGACTTTGGAAGCATACATAGAAATATTTATCTACCAAATAGGAAGTTAGCCTGGTCTACGAATGAGAATACCTGGGTTTCTATGCTGAAGTCAAAAACAGCAATATATGCACTGTTTCATTAACCATTATGCTGCAGTGTAGGAGCCACATTTCACCTTCATCATAGCTGCCCAAACATTCTACTCTGTAATGGAAATAAAATATTGCCTACTTCCATTGCAACAGACAACAGAGGGAAAAGCATATAAAATGTAATCAAATGCTTAAAAATAATTCTTACATTGCCATATGGGATATTAGATAGAAATAACCTAAAAAATCTACACATTATCTATTAAAATTATCAAAAAATTATCGTGCATGCTGTAATATGCACTTCTATACCTTCTTCCATTCTGGGATTAGACCTGTGTTCAGTGACAACTCTTCCAAGCATACAAAATTAAGTAATCAGTTGCTCACGCTAAAATGGCATTTGTATCTGCACACCACACATTGTGCAGCAATTTTCAATCATTATTCCTTTCTGATGGGGTGCCAGAAACTTCTCTAGTTATTGAACACCACCACAACTATTAAAAAAAGTACTGGATGCATTTTAAGGTGTTAAAAACATCAGAGACCTAGGAACCAGAACGTTTTTTCTTTTGAGATAATAAACATAAAGAAAACTGGTTCTCATACTGTCTCTTCTGGAGATTAATTTTAGAATGTCAGATATTATATTTAGTTTAAAAAAAAATTACTCAAAAGAAGCCAAAGTTATTATCTATTTTGAAATCACCTAAACTCCATCAGCACATTGCTTTTTAAATTTTTTTAATGCTGTTTCAAGCACCTGTTGAGAAAATCTCTTTCTTGATAATTCTAAGTAGCTGGAAATATTTTCTCAAATGTAATCTCAGCTACAGTCAAGAAACTAAGCCTTTCAGATGAGTTAAGTCAGTGATCAGAATGCAACAAAGTGGGATGAATCAGTCTTTGGAGGAGTAGCTCTCTCCTCAATGACTACAAAAGAAGATAGACATCAGCTCAGTCTAGCCATCTTAACATTAAATGATTAAAGATAAACTGATTTAAAGTATTTTTTCGTCTACCTTACAAGTATCTGTAGCACATTTTGTTTATCAAACAACACAGTAATATGCTATGTAATATGCAAATGTTAACAGTGAAGGAAAGACTCATAACAATATAATGTACACTTTTTATATAGGTGTAATATACATTCTTAATAAAAAATAGTTTAAGAGCAGAGACATGTCAACATCAATTCACAGAGAACCAAATAAACCACCAATTTAAAGTTACCTACAGAGGTCAATAGAAGTCCTGACTTCAGAATTATTTCACTTGTTTTTCTTTTTTTCAAATAGAGCTGCATGCAATACAAATACCTT
Organism: Chamaea fasciata; assembly: GCF_029207755.1. Classification (NCBI taxonomy): domain Eukaryota; kingdom Metazoa; phylum Chordata; class Aves; order Passeriformes; family Sylviidae; genus Chamaea; species Chamaea fasciata. The sequence continues at coordinate 27,290,993 of NW_027094090.1, read as the reverse complement.
TTTCCACATTTATGACAAAAAAATGAGAATCAATTATATTTCAACTAATAAAATGTAAAAATGGAGGTTTAACTAAGAAAAAAAATTGTATCTCTATTCATGGTCATTAACAAAACCCCTGTCTATAAGATAGAAAATGAAATATCTCTATGCTACCGCTAAGCACACAAATATAGACACTATTTTCAGACTGTGCAACATAATTTCACTGGAACTTGCATACAGTTATATCATAAAATAACATTTCAGAAATAGAGTGCTGCTAAAGATAGCTAATTTATATAGCTGATAATTTAGTATTTTTTTTGTAATAGAATACAGAAAAAAAAAGGGAGAAACAACATTAACAAAACACAGCCCCAGTTACAAAATGTCATTTGCAGAAGTTACAAGACATGCTTATATAAAAGAACAGTAATAAGATTACTTGACACAGGTAAAACCTCTCACAATAAAAAGAAACAAATATAAAGTTGGATTTTTTGGCTTCACAGCTTACACTTTTATCTTAGATTCAAAATTAAATGCAGGTGTCCAGTCTGCAGATGACATCAAGCTGAATTAACCACAGATTGACTGCTGTGACAGAAATCCCTGTAGTAAAAGAATTTATTACCTGCTTATGAGTACTTATCAAAGAAGCAATGGCAAATTGAACAGGGTGTATTTTTCCACATGATATTCTATCCCAAAACTTGGGATCTTCTGTGTCAGCAGTCATCAAGCATTTGGCACTAATTGCATTATCCTCTACTTATGTGCTTCTGTGGAAACACATAAGTAGAGGATATTCCCTACACAATAACTAAGGATATTGTTTTAAGAGACTTGGAACACTAGAGCAGGCATAAAGAACTTTGAGGAGTTCATCAAGAATAAAACAGCACCCCATGCTGGTTTTTGCCATGAGATTTTTAGGATTCTGAGCTGTACGACATTTCTTCTCTTGTATGATGGCAAATATATATATTAAAAATGTTAAGAAAGAAAGATTAAATTAATAAGAAGCATCATCAACAGTGAACAGCATAAATGAGTAAAATATTTATATCTACAGATGCTTTTTTCCCTTCATACATAGCAGTTTACAAGCTTTTTAGACAGTACTCCTCTTTGCCTTGAAGGCCAATCTTCTCTATCTCTGCCCCAGCGGTGCACACAGCTCAGGGTTTGGTCTGCACACTTGCTTCCCAGCTCTTCCCATGCTTCAGTCCATTCTAGTTATTCCACCCAAAATGAATTCTTCAGTCTCAGGCAGCAGAAAACCCCATCCTAGTCCCATGCAGCCTGTCAAACCCAAACCTATGTGTCAGTTTCCCACAGAAGGTCCCGGTCACCATTTTCCCTAAGTGGTATGCTGCTCAGGATATTGCTAGATGAGGGAGAGACTGGCAGAAGAGACAAGAATGGAGGGGGAAAGAATAGACTAAATTTTGCAGACACTTTTTTCACTGTCTGAGGACTAATGCCTCTTCACCCTCTATCCATGGGACTAAAGTTCAAACAAATTATTTATAATTTTTTTAACTTCACCTTTTAAAACTGGATCTGTGAAGAACAAGGTGAATTCCAGTTTTACTAAAATTCAAATTTTTTGTGCCAATCTAAAGTTTCTTTCAACCCATTGATCCACTGGTTTTGGGTTTTCTAAAGAAAATTTCTTATTTCTGAAATTTTTATAGAACAAAAAAAGGGAGAAAGTTCTCTCACAGAAAACAGTCAGAAAGATAGCAAGGTAAAATGCAAGCCAGGAGGACTAATGACACAAGTTTGTATGAGAAATTAGTATGGAAGAATAATTCTTTTTAGTGACTGGAAGTATTAGCAGTATTAGCAGCGTGAACATGTGAGAGGAAAAAATGCAAGATGTGGCTTGAGATTCACAAAAATTTTCAGAAATTGTACTGGCTCTACAGCTGAATATGTAGTTTACATATTATATTTCAGACAATCTTGACAGATTCTTAAGTGTGTCTTCTTAAATTCTTAACTGTCTCTGTTGACAGAGAATATAAATTAAAAACACAAAAAGGTTAATTCAGCTAATTCAAATTTGGTATTGTTGCCTTCGCCATTCTAATTTTAAGCCTTTATATTTTCATTAAAGGTGTATATCCACAAATTTGGAACACAGACTTTCATGCATCTGGGGTTGAGAGAAGCGGTTTCACATCCTTATTGTAAGAAAGCAAGAACAACAATTCAAATTATTTGGGTTATGAAGAGCAAAAAAGTAAGAGCGAAAATTGGGAAATCATAGTTCTTTTCAACACTGGCGACTACTGCATCACAAAATTAATTATTTAGAACAGCCTAACATTATAATTTTGATTCTCCAAAAGTTATTCTGCTGCACATTTCTGATCAGCATTTGTTGCAGTCAAAAAGCTTAAAATATATACTGGAGTGTATTTAAGCTGTATGATGTAGTGTTTTGAGACACTAGTTGTATACTTCTGGCTCAAAATCTAAAGACAGCTTTTGCATATGTGCTTCAAATGACGCATCACTACAGAAATGGTTACTAACACAGTTTCTTAAAATTCAAGCTGGCAATATGTTTAGAAAGTAGGATAATGGTAAGGCTGTCAGAGCCATAATGTTAAAAGTATAACGTTTCTCCTCTGAAAGAAGCTGTGCAAGAGCATAAAAAGGCATCTATGAGATTTGTTAAAAAGAATTTATATAATTCAGAAACAGTAAGATTAAATTAAGTTTCTTTTCAAATGAATAGCAATACTAAGACTTACTACTTATGTAACTCTGTACATTCAAAGTGCTAAGTGATTGACAGTTGTGATTTATGGTGCTTGATAAAAAGCTATCAGTGTACTCATCTACGCTATTCAAGTCTGCTGTGCAGATAGTATGGAACTAAGCTTTACAAATGATTAATTGGAACATAATCAAAATGTTATTAAAAAATCATTGTCACATCTGAAACACTAGGTATTTCTCTGCTTTTTGATCAGTTCAAGTTGTCAAGATGAGTTGCCAGCAGCAAAACAACTAGTGACAGGCAAGAAGTGCTCAGCAGGCAAGGATGTTTGTGGTACAAATCTGTCATATAAAACATAATGGGAATCCCTCAAATTCCTGCTTGTTTATCAGCTTGGAGGAGGAAAAAAATGAAAGCTATTCTTCCATTAGATGTTCACAAGTGTGTCTGTGCTAGGATTAGGCAGTATTAACTCTTTGAATGTAGTGAGGAGCAAACAGCCCTGATCCCCCACAAAAAGCCAATTCATTCACAGGGGTGGGTGAGGGATTCTGTACTGCTGGTACATTCACACAACGTGTTTTCACAAAGGGCAACACTCACAGGTGTGTCACTCCAGAAAATCCAGTCACTGAAATAGTAAATATTTGTTTGAACTGTCTTTATTATACTTCTGTTTCATAAAGAAGGTATGGGGAATTATACATAAAAGAAATAGTTGAAATACCTCCCCATTATCATTACATGTTGTTATTAATTGAGAGAAGAATGTACATTACACAACATTCTATACAGACCTCTTTAACCTATTGATAATTAGATAACAGATTAACATAGAGTGCAACAAAGTCACTGCTGGATGAAAAAAATATGGAGAATGACGTTGCTAATTTGTGCTCTTTTTCAATTCCTATGCTTTAAAAAGAAAACTCTGCACCATTTCAGGATTTTATGTGGTACCTATAGTGAAAAAAAATACAGCACGAATATCTGTCCTGAATCTGAAGGCAGGATCTAAAGAAGATTTAAGGATAGGCATCTCAAAGAAACCTGACACAGCCTGGGCTGAACTTCTGTAATGCAAGCAAGTTGCTAGTGGCTAAACTTCAACATTACAATAATACATATGGCATCATCTTGGCTCAAAGGGTTGACTTCAAAGCTTATTCACCAGAGTTCGTTCTTTCTTTGTTCAATATACTTTAGGGTCAATAAGGAAGAGAATTAACCTTAAGCCTCACTTCTTACATGTGCAGGGTCAGTATGTACATGCTAATAATGCCCTCATCACATGAAGCTTCTTCTTACATGCCTACAAAAATGGGATATGTACAAAAGTCTGTTATCTGGTTGATATCAATTATTCTTATGATTGCTAGTAGTCAGCACCAACTATAAGACAAAGTCACTCTATCTTCCAGTAAAAGAAGGATCAAATTATTTGTTCTCTGTCAGGACCTAAAGAGGAAAACATGGGTAGCTGCCATGAAACAACTATGTTGATAATGTGCATGAAGGCCTGAGATTTCAGCTCATGAGATTGCACACATGTAACTTGATATTAAGCCTAATAACTTGTGATTGATTAAAACACAACTTGGCATCCTACTTTCATTTGAAGATTCTAATAAATGGTCACTTTCTATTGCATTTTTACGTCTGTGGTTAATCACAATTATCCTCTCAGTGTTAATAATATATTCACATTTGAAGTTGTCCAACGTCCTTTAAATTTTTTATCAGAATGGAGTTTGATGTACAGAATAGGGTCAAATAGAAAAAATTCCAATGCCTATCTTTATGCATGACAAACTCCGTATAATTTTAGAAGAGCGTCTCTCTCTCAAGACACAGATGAGAAACATTTAAAACTATTTTACATCCTGAGAGTCGTTAGCCAATTCAAAGACAGATGCAAGATCTTTTTTCTTTTATAAACTAACTCTGCTTTCACCATTACTACTTCATGAATAATTTAATGCTGCCTGTTTGAAAACAATTAAACAGGGGAAAATAAACCTTGCAGTCCCCTCACATTATTTCCCACAGTCATACATCTTCATTTCTTTAAACTTTGTCTCCACTAGCTTACATTAGCTGGTGCAAACTTTGGGTGAACTAGAAGAAATGGTGCCAAAGGAAAACCTCATTAAAAAAAAAAAAAAGGAAAAGAAAGTGCAGAAAACAAATGCACTTTGTTTATAACCTAAAAAAAATGGTGTAGCTTCTGTTTGTGTTAGTGAGGGTGGGAAATTGAGGAATAAGTAACAGATTTCTCTCTTCTTGACTTTTATGTTTTGGTGCATTGACATGTTAACTCATTTGAATTAAGAAAATAGACATCTAAGTAGAAAATTTTTAAAAGGTCAGATAAACTAATAGGAAGCCTGACTAACAGCATATGACCCAAATAAACAATAAAGAAAAGAAGCATAATTTAAAAACTATTATTTGACCCATGTGAACAGTCACATGAAAGGAGATGCATAAAAATAGTTTTAAGACCCCTAACAGCTGAGTTCCTGTCCATTCAGCAGACATTTGGTTGAGTAAGTAAATTTCTGCAACATTCTTGCTTGCCAGACCACAAATCACATTAAGTCTTTTAAATATATTCTCAAATTTGGCTAGATGATCTGTAGTCCAGTGTTCACAAAAGTCAATAGAGTTGTAACTATACTCAAAAAGGTAAAAAAAAAATTCAGATCTTATGGAAAGCCACAACCTACCTTCAAAAAACTCTAAATTTAAGGAATTAGAAAGTTTATTAACTACATTTAGCAGTACAGTGTTCCCTCAAGGGCAATTTTGTAAGCTGCAGTAACAGCTCCTAACCATATTCTGAACAAAAATTTATTATTTCTTTTCTTAAAAATTAATGACATCAAGATGTTGGTTTTGGAGATAAGGTGAAAAGAAGGAATGAAAACTTACGTAAATTAGAATTTCTAACACTAAGTTCATTTGTGAATGAATTGTATATTGCTTGCAGCAGTTCAATGAGACTGCATTCATTCCAGAAAAATTTTAAACTGTAAGTATCTTAATGAGACAGATTCAGTCTTCTCCCCAACTGTTGAATAACAATTTCATCACTCATGTAGTGGAGCAGAAAATGTACACATCAAATTAGAAAAACCTTCTCCATTTGAATATAACAAGCCCTTAAATGCATAATAAATTTTGGAAAGAAAATTAGCTATATAAACACTAATGTGCACTGTGTATTTAATGGTTTTTATCATGTGTGGAAATGCAGTACTCTACTCAATTGATCACTTTATATTCATACAAAAAAATTAGAAAGTATGAGCATAGTTCAAGTGAAATGTTATAAAATGAGCAGTGGTAATAGACGCCCAACTTAAGATGCCTAAGGGCCTGGTTATTTTCTTGGTTAAAAGTTCCTTTTCTACTTACTTTAAAGTGGGTCCAAAAATCAAATATATTTAAAAATTGGTGTTGAAAAAATTATATTAAAACAATTGATTTTGTCAACTGGTATCTATCTGAAGGACAACTAGTGGTGAGGTATACATAACTTGTAGGACCTTATACCACTCAATCTGGCATTGGTGAATTGGCACGATCTGTGAATTTGTGCATTCAAAATCAAAACAAGGATGAGAATTATTAGACCTCCAATTAGACAGAGATATCATTACCTTTGCCCTCAGGAAAAGGTGGAACCTTTGTGTTCTTATAACACTTAACAGACACATACATTATTTTCTTAAAGGATGTTGCTAGTCCTGATCCATAAATTTGACTCCCTGGACTGACCTTATACGACCTCCAGGCTTCACACATGAAGACTTATCTGGCAGGCTGGACATTCAGCTGCCCCAACCACATCTCTGGCCTTGTCCCACACTGCTTTTCATAGAATCTCAAGTTGTAAGGGACCCATAAGGATCTAGTCCAAATCCCTGCTCCTTGCAGGAGCATCTAAAACTAAGTTATATTACTAAGAGTCCTGCCCTTGAACTCTGTCAGGCTTGGTGCTATGACTACTTCCTTGGGGAGCCTGTTCCAGTGCCCAACCACACTCTGGGTGGAGAACCTTTTCCTAATGTTCAGTCTGAACTTCCCCTGATACAGCTTCATTCCATTTCCTGGTGTCCTATCACAGGTCATGGAGAAATCAGCACCAGCCCTTCTGCTGCCCATCTTGAGGAAGTTGTAGACTGCAATGAGGTCTCCCCTCAGCCTTCCCTGTTCCCTTCTCCAGGCTGAACAGACCAAGGAACCTCAGCCACTCCTCACATGGCTTCCCCTCAAGGCCCTTCACCATCTTTGTAGCCCTCCTTTGGACACTCTCTCATAGCTTCATTTTTTTCTTATACTGTGGCACCCAAAACTGCCCCCAGCATTTGAGGTGAGGCTGCCCCAGTGCAGAGCAGAGCAGGACAATCCCCTCCCTTGCCCGGCTGTGCCTGATGCACCCCAGGACACGGCTGGTCCTCCTGGCGGCCAGGGCACTGCTGACTCATATCCAGCTTGCCACCTACCAGGACCCACAGATCTTTTTCTGTGTGCTTCTCTCCAGCTTCTTGCCTGTACAAATATCAGGATTACCTGGTTCCAGGTGGCAAATCTGGGAGTAAGTTACTGCCTTGCTCCCTGGATATCCAGATGTCTCTATAAGGCCTCTCTACCCCAGAGAGAGTCCACAGCTCCTCCAGGTTGCAGCACTACATATTCCCATACAAGAAATTTATACATTCGTTTGAGGGGACAGAGCAGGGCCTTACATACCCTTTTAAAAGGAGCAGTTGTAACATAAAGTATTTTTTGCAGGGGCTGCAGGCCTGTCCCCAAGATCTGAGGGACTGCCCTGCCACCAAACTGTCCACTGCTCCCTGTGCCCCTTCTGTTCTTGCCTATTCCTGTTACTCCCTGAGGGTTTGCAGTTTCAGCTCTATGCTGTCAGGCCACCCACTAAGCCAGAAGTGCTTTGTCTCAATTCATATAGCTCTAAAGCACTACAAGGACCTGATTAGCAATGACAAAGTGGCTTCAACATAACTGAAATAAATTTTTAATCACTTTAATTAAACAAATGCAAATTCCCCAATGCAGATGAGTTTAAACCAGTTTAACAAAGATCTAGTTCATTTCCATGCATCTTCTCAATTCTTCTTCTTTGCCATCCCTTGAGGATGGCAAAAAAAATGAAAACTTCCATGTGTTGAATAAAACAATTGCTTCCGTAAGATCATTCCAAAAACTAGATGAGCAGCTCAGGACAAGAAAGAAAATTGCTACTTTGAGCAGAAAAGTGGAAGTTTCACAGGTTTTGACATCTCTTTGGGGCAATGAGCAATCCACAGGCTAAAATCTAGACTGTCAGTGAGCAGGAGACTAAGCTTCACTAAACTGTGGAATGGAATGGATGGATGACAAACAGGACTGAAGGACAGAAAGAGTTTTATCGTGCAGAAACTGGCCATGGCATGGCTAGACTATTATGACAGGAGTGGTTTATGAAGTCACCAAACTTCCAGGAGAATTAACAAGCTTAGGCTGGAAGTAACTAAGTAACTAAGAGCATTCACAAAACTAGTAACAATGATTTGGGGGGGCTGGGGGGGGTTGCATCTTGTTTTGAGCATTACTGTTTTGTTTTGTCTTTAATTAATGCTGAGAGCAGCAACTACTGTAGAGTGATAGTAATTTTTTTAATTGCTAGAACTCAAATCTCTGTAAACTATCTGATTACACTGAGACAAACACAGTCTTTGGTTAAATCAGTTTAAGCAATTCTGAGGTTTGGTTTACTCTAGTTGGTGAGCAAAGTTAAAAGTTAACAACTTTACTAGAACCAAGAGCCTGTTATCTACCAAGTGTAGCTTCCTATATGGCCATCACAGGGCATGATAACTATGGTAAAACCCAGGGAAGGAATGGGTCCTGATATTCTCCTGCACCAATGCCTCTGAGTTCATCATCATATGGGTAGAGCTTAACAACACTGTGTCTCAGATCACCAACCCACTCCCTCCCTCAGCTACATTCCTGCTATTTTCAAGTACTCTGCTTCATTAAACCTTAAAAGGACTCTGATTGCAGCTGAGAAGTGGTTATGCTCTTTTTTTTTTTTTTTTTCTCCACTGTAATTATTACAAGCCTGTAGGATCTTACTCTCACATTTCCAAAGTAGTTCCATTTCGGTTTACCTTTTTCTAAGAGAAGGAGCAATTCATGTCTTCTCCAGCTTGAGTAGACATTCAGATTGGGTTCCATCTGCCCTTATAAATGAGAGGGGGGATATTTTTACAGTTTTTACTGTAGCACTAAATGGCCAATGTGGCCACAGGTAATTTAGCAGATTACAAAAGGCAATGAGACACTTCTAAATACATTTTCTCACTCTGACTTATACTTGCTGAAGTAAAATCCTACAGGAACAAATAATTTTGACAGATAACATATATACAATATCCTACTGCCCAATTCTATTGTTTGCACAAATAGGTTTACAATGGATTTTTTGAAAGATGAAAAATCACATAAAGGTGATTTACTGTTTTCAAGTTTTTGTAAATTACAGGCTATCAAGCTACATTTAAATACCTAAAGAAACTAATCACCTCATTAAAAAAGTATGTATCATTGAAATGTAAATTTCAGAGATGTCTGCAATTAATCACTGTTTACATGGAAGCTCACTTGTCAAAGTGACTTGCCAAGTATGAGAGACCAAGAACGTTTTTAACAATGTGTTCAACTGTGCAAGTGCTAATAACTCTGTCACTTTTTCAGAAAAGGTACAATCATGTAAATAGGCCCACTGACATCTAAGGCTGAAGAATGATCTCCATATTCAAGAACAGATTATATCCTGTCCTGCCAATTGTCTTTTTGGGAATTACCTATGTGATCCCCAAAGCAAGCATGAAGCTGGAGTACCAGCACACCAACCCATTCCTACTCCGGAGTGAGAAAAATATTGAATTCTAACCAAGTAACTCTTTAAAGTGAAAGGATGAAGTGATATCTCAAAAGATGTCATATTACCTCTCTTTTCTCATTGAGGCTTCTGTCAATTTTTTTTTCTTTTTCAATGTAATTTTTTTGTTTCTGTAGTTTCACTGCAGTAGGTCTATTTCTTTTTTTTCCACATACTGGCAACTGCCTATATTTTTCCTCTACAAAGATGATATTTACTGAGAACCTACATTCAATTAAGCTTTTTTCTAATTTTGAGGTACAGTGAGATTCTGTTAGGTAGAATGGGAAACAAAAGGACACACTAGAAATCAACAGACATCAAAAAATGATTTTGTGATACTGAAAATATTTTCAACAGTGTATAAAATCAGCAGAATGCACAAATATAATTAGCAATAATACAAAGAAAAATTAATGTCTTCTGTTTTGTTCATTATAAAGGGATCAAGAACTACAACGGGAATTTTGCCTCTATTCCTGAGAAATTAGCTGCTCTTAAAAAAACAAAAGTCAAACAGCATGAAATTACAGAGACTCCCTACCTATTGTGAACTTTGGCTACTCAATTCCAAATAAGCAGCTTTTTACTGTTGATGCTACATATCAAAGGCAATTTGCTTGCTTCTACAAAAAAAATATCAAACTAAGATGGTATTGTTTTCTAGGTCAGAGCAAGTTAATACAAAATCAGTTACAGTACTTGGTTAAGCTTCCATGGAAATAAATGTTGGAAAAACTTCCACTCATCAAGCCAAGCCAAAATCAAGCCTGTAGTCCTCATTTGAAACCCTAAAGACTATAACAAGAAAAACTGTAAGCAACTATTGAACTACAACCTATAGTCCTGTCTTCAAATGCAGCTCAAGATTTGAAGTTTAACCAACCAACTCAAAAATTTTAAAGATTATGGTACAGGGATTTTTTTTTTCCTAGGATGTTTATCTTTGTATTCAGAACCTGAAAGGTGGCTTTCGAGACAAATTTTGAGAAAAATAAATCACATCAGTCCTGATGCAGACTTCTTTGAAAGGACATAGAGATTCTTTTAAATGCTATCTGTCCCAAAGAAGAGAGGTTTAGACCTCCTGGGGATCTACCTGAAAAATCCACAGACAAGTGAATTACTCTTGATTAATTTTCAAAACATAATTGAAATACAACAATATGTTATAGCATTTGAAACCACAGACTTGCATGTTAGTAATAGGTAGAGGAATTATCCCTTCACTATTACTGTAAGCGTGGTGTAGATGTTTTATTGTTATCTAACAACATATCAAGTAAAACATCTTTAAGACAATCTGTTTTCACCAATGCCTTTAAGAACAAATTTGAATGAAACAAGTATGGGTTTTTTTCTGCAAAATAACTTCTGTCATTACACCTTTCTGTATTAATTAATTGAATTTCTAAATGTCTTGGCAAGAATTTCATAGTATACAGCAGATTCATTAGGCAGCTCTAATAAGATCAGTCATGCATTTGTTTATATGAAAAGTTCATCCAAAACCATCAAAATTCTAAGACAATATCATGAGACTTATGATTAAGGCATACATTCAGGCCTACTACTACTTTTTATATTTATTCAGATTACCAGTTTCACAGTGAATATATTGGTGTTGTCCTTGTATGTCACTTGCATACATTACCCAGAGTTAAACTAATTTGGCTAACATCCAGCTACATATCACATAGTTAAAATTATCACTCTCTTGGTGAATATTCAATGGATCAGAAAGGAAATAAAAATATAAAAGATAATTATAAGAAACTTGTTGCTACTTGAGCTTTAATCTAACCTTGGTGTTATCCAAAAATTACTGGGTTTTTTCTATTCATGGTTAATAATCTCTGCACTAATAGCAATAAATATATAAATAAATGTTCTACATAAACCAAATGACTACTGAATGATCGATTGCAGGCCACGCCCACTAAAAGCTCTAAGTGAATTTTTAAGATAAGATCACCGAAAATTCATTGAATTAATTTTTAAAACAATCAAAAAAACAAGCTGAAAACACTGTGACTAGCTAAAAGAAAGTGATAACAAAGAAACAGTCTCTCACAGACTCTGAGGAAAACCTAAAAGGTTTTCAGTAAATACTTTGCCAATTATATGCATAATATATAGCGACCAAGGAAAACAACAATTAGCTCTGTTAGCCTACTCTGTACTTAATTCAAATTGGTGAAATATGTTAATATGTGAATTTACTGAAAAGAACAAATATTAGGGACATCCAGACATAAAAGTAAAGGAAATATAACTTCTTATTTGTTCTTTGGATACCCCTGAGTTTGGGTACACTGCAGAGGCTAGAATTTTCAATACAAGAATGTCAAATACAGTGTCTGTTTCAGATAAAATCACATGAAAGGGTCTGATGGAATACCATCACCACTACTGGTAAGACATTTGATTCCTGCAACATCTTAAATGAGAGCTGCTTTGGATCCAGGCCTAAGGCCATCTCCTACAGAACACAACCCAAAGAAGGAGAATGCTATCAATTTTTTAATATATATTTTTTTTAATATTTAAGCTTCTTAATCAAAGGGTTCAGAAACAATTTTTATCCTGAAGATCTCTGGTTACTTTTATATGCACTACTATTCTAGCAAAAGAAATGTAAGAACAGCTACAACTAAGAAACCTCACTGGTATTTTCACCATTTCACCAAATTTAAAATATCATCTTTAGCAGACTAAAACTCTACATATATTCCTTTTCTGTTTATAGCTAGTATTTGTTGTTCATTGTGTTGGTTTCTTTTATTTTTTATTATTTTAATAACAGTGTATATTTCTGAAGGGTTGAGGAAAACATATGATTTCTTCAGTTTACTCATGTAATTTCTGATGATGGATTTAATGTAAGTCTCTACTAATAATACTAGTGATTGGGGAATAAACACTTAAGGGTAACAAATAAAGAAAAATAATTCTAATTTTTTTACCACAGGGTATAACATCTGTGGATGCTTTCAAAGACTTGTATTTGATATAGTAAAAAGAAGTGAAAAAATTACAAGTGGTATCTATGCACAGAACCAACATCTTTATCAAAGCAAGTCATTTATGACTCAAGGATTACCTCCTACACAATTTAAATTAACTTTCTTGAGTAATTATATCTAAGTACTATTCTTCCCTTTCTCAGCATCTTGATCTCTTTGCCTTTTAAAAGAAGAGAAAAATATTAAGTTCTAAACTTACCAAAGCACTAACATTTTAATCTGAAACCCCACACTTGTGATACTGTGATGTTCAAGGGAACAAATGAGTTGGCCTTTGATGATACTTGTGGGTCCCTTCTGACTCAGGATATTCTAAGATGTCATAAAACATTAGTCTGTCATAAACATTTCTAACAAAAAATCTACTTGGCTTGGGACTCAGCATTTATCATCATTATATGTTTGTAAAGGGAGTATTATTGTCTTTTCATCTAGTCTGCCTCATTTATTACTTTTTTTTTCACTTGTGATTCTTTAGGAATATTCACCATCATTACCATATTAGCTATTACAATGTTATTTAGTACCTGATCTGCTCATCATATTTAGCGAGTACATCAGTTCACAAGCAGCATTTACCTATTCCAATTCTGATACATATCATCGAATACTACGTATTTCACATCATAGAACTGTCATATTACTGGGCACTCAGAAGTGGAGATCATACAGTTTACGAGGTGATTCTAGTAGTGCTATTTCAGATGTAGCCTTCATAAGAGGAGTCCAAATGTACTAAATATATCTGTTTATAACAATTTTCTGGTTTTCACATTTTCTAAGTATAACTCTGACTGTCATTTAAAGATGATTACAAGTTTAAATATATTTTTGTTAAATTCTCTGATGGTTAATCAAGGAAATGGAGTTGGCCACATTTAATTTGGGCTCAATCAGTTTGGCTTCATGTGTTATTGATTCGTCAGTCTGTTTATTTACATAGAAACTCCATTTTATTCCGGTATCTAAAATCCCTTTCTCTAACTCTTCATTCTGACTTCTTACATGAATGAAGAGGTATCTTTTGTGGATACAGATAACCAAATTTTCCATGTCATGTGCCAGGCTAGAAGATACCCTGAGTGCCCCTTGGAATCTCTTTCAGGAAGGGGCCAGAAGTCAGATTACAGAACCCCCACATTTGTATATATATTTTAACAGAAATCCCACATTCTAATGAAACACCTATTTTTCTTTTGATAAGAGCTAAAAACTTCTGCTTGTCATGCTAACACAGGGAGGAAAATCTTCCATCTTATTTTCCACCATACCCTGATTGCTACATATCTCTCAGGATAAGTATTTCTGAAAGGATAAAGAATGAAAATTGAAAGGTGGTGGCATTCATAAATATTTTGACATACAAATATGTTAAAGGCCTTGTCCTTGCAGGATTTTGCAAAGATGACATGAATGAATGAATGAACGAATGAATGAATGAAATCAAAAGAGGAACACATGATACTGACCAAAGGTAATAGTGCAATTATACAACCAGGAGTACTGTGATTAGGTTTGCTTAAAATGAAGTAAACAATATATTTTATTTTCAATTTTGGAAAACTGAACTGACTTCTCAATCAGTGTTCCCAAACAAGTTTGAAGTAATATCTTCTATTTTTAACAAAAAAACTATTCCCAAGGCACAAAATAAATGTAGCATATATTAAATTTTACATTTTTGTAGGGCAGTAGACAAGGGTAACTTAATTAAATCAAATCAGTGGATAGTGCTCGTTTTACATATTGTTTTATACTTTACATTTTTATGTTAAATCATGTATGCAAATATGATGGAATGTCACTCTTTTCTGGAAACTTCAAAGTATCTACAAGTTTCTTGCTAAACAGAACATATAACCACTCAGTAAAAGCACAAATCACATGCCTTTACTGGGATTCACGTTTTATTCTCCTTTCTAGTCCTTTATATTCTCCTTTCTACCCACTGGCACCGTATCTCCCCAAAGTCCATATGATTCCACCACTTTTCCACCATCACATTGTGACCCATTCTCTTAATCTTCCTCCAGAACACATCCAGATCTCTCATTCTCCTTCAAGCTCCAGTAATACCTCCTCTAAACATGCCTTTCTCCACCCAAGTTATTCCTATACCATACATCTGAATAACACCTCAGCTGCAGTTGTGCCACCTGATAACTATCCAGAGTATTTACATTTTTATTTCCAAATTCTTATTCATTCTAAAGACACTGACCTTACAGTGAGATATAACTTCTTTACTTGCCTTACCACTGTCAGAACAGATGGTGAGGAAGATAGGTTGATCTTCTCTAAATCATTTCTTATACCAAATATCTCTTCTTTTGAAACGGCAGAGCAGTAACTTCCTTTTCCTCTGTCTCTTCCATGTACTCATATCCATGTACTTATATCCATGTACTTATGCTCAGCTGTTCACTATCAGCTCCCCTTTCAGTTCTTGTTTCTATATACTCTTCTTCCCTTGTCTTAGCCTTAATTTATATGTTAATTGAACCATCTACTTCCTAACCTCCTCACATATTTGTCATTTCCTTGCTGACCCACTGCAGCTTGTCTCCAAATCCACCACTTTCCAAAAAATGTTCAGCAAACTTGATCTTCTCAAGACACATTTACTTCTCCAGCTATGCTGCTGTGCCTCATTTGCTTGTTTCAACACAAGACCATACAGCCCTTGTTTATCACCTCCTTCACCCTCAAGTGAGATAAAGTTTGGGTATTTTCTTCAAAACAACTTCTCCTTTTGAGATAGTCTGTTCTCTACTTCTGTTCTCTCTGGAAATTCACACATTTAAAACTCCCAGCTGCACACTCAGCATCACATGTCTCATTTGCTGCAGCATCAGTTTCTCTGCCCTTAGCAAATGCAATCTTGTTCCACTCAAACCCACTCAGAATATTGCTGCAAAAATGATTGTCCTACTTTGTCACTTAGATCATGTCAGTGCTGTCCCTGCTACATTGCAGCCAGCAGACTATTGCTCTACCTTTTATGGGTCCTCAAAATAGATACAAGAACCATCAGGTTAGCATATATGTAGTATTAAAGACATGTGGCTGGACAGCAGGGGAAAACCTTCTGCGTTTTGTGATCTGGGTGGCTGCATGCTGACCCAGTTTGGATTCTCTGAAAATCAACGATTTTCCCTCCCAAAAAACAACTGCTATGCCACGAAGAGAAACTTCTCTAATCCTGGATGGGGTCCTTCCTACAGCCACTCTCTCTAACACACAGACCTCAGACACAAACAGTAAGAGATGAAAACTTTTAAGGACACAGAGGGCACATGCAAGTCACTTATGAAACCTTGGGGCAGCAACAGGAGTGCAGGAACTGAGAGGGAGAGGAGTTAGGGCTGCAGGTTACTTTAAGGAGCCTGCAAAAAGTGATGGTGAAATACAAGACTATTTTCAGTAGACTGGGAGATCTATTCTGGCATCTGCATGTCATCAGAAAACTGTAAAAGGCTTTCACATTTTGAAAATGCAGGAAGTTACTTAGCTAACCAATTCTAAGATGACTCATAGGTTTCAGTCCATGTGCAACATCTAAGTGTTCTGGTTGCAGTTGACTCTGACAGGGTCTAAGTGAACAACTGAAGGAAAATAGCATTGTTCAGTCAAAGTCAGACAAACTTCAAAAATAACGTAAGGAAAACATATAGCACTCTTACTGCAAACTTAAAATTATGTCGTTTGTGTGCAATGCTGCAGGCACTGAAGAGATACTAAAAATAAATTCTGAACTATATTTGTGTACTGTGTCACTGTTTTAAGGCAATACTTATTTTTAAAAAATATTCTTTTACTTGTGTAGAAAATTAAGAAACAAAATCTCTGTATCATCATGCCCTTTATTAAGCCAATCTAGCCATAGGCTGACTAGCAATTTACTTCTAATTGGTCAGTTATAGATTTAACCCTATTTTCATGGCTCTAACATCTGTAGATGAGTATTCAAGACATTTTCCACAGATGTGAGTGAAAAAAAAGAACTATTATTTTCTGAGGAAGGCTAGATCCAACACAACATAAAATAATTCATATAAAAACAAGAGCCTATCACAACAGTTTCTTTCAATAGAGAAAAAAAGGTACACATGTGCCCTTAAGAATTTGTCAATAGAAAAATTACTACTGTTAAAATTCTACATTGCTAGAATAAATGTTCTTAAAACTATTATACAAGTTATTAAAATAGTTTGGTTTAAAACCTCATCAGTAATCACCAGCTTGTTTGCACTTAAAGATGTACTAGGGTTTTTTATTACAGTTTATAAACTACACATTTGCAGTCTTGCCCTAAAAAACACAGCAAGAAAATTAAATTCTTCCTTTCACACCTACGCAAGGTGAACATACATCCCAAAAGAACAAAAAAAAGCAGCAGAATAAAATGTGGCATAATTGTCTGTCGAGATGACTACAAGTCATCACCATGATGCAGCTGTGAAAGACACTTGTGTAACCTATTTGCAGTAAAGAACAGAAAGTTCCACTTTGATACCACATACACATCCCGCTGTCCATTCTGCAGCAATTCAGAACACATGACAAGGAAAGGTAATGGTGAGACTGAAAGTTACATTAATTTCACAAGAAACAACTAACGGAATTTGGTTTGTCTGACAAAGAAAAACCAGAAGCCTATATGACATACTATACACTAGGGGGCAGAAATTGAAGCAAAAAGCGGAAGAAGTGTTTATTACTTCATTTAAGTACTGTGAGTATAGAAAATGTTAGAAATTACAAGAAAGACACTTAGCTTGGGATTAGAAAAATGTTGCATTCATTTCCAAAGAGGAGTCCTCATATACATCAAGACAAAAAATCCTCAGAAACCTAACAAATTACAGGATAAAACTTGAGAATTTTTTAAAGTATATGATGTTGATCCTGGACATAGCCAGAGAGAGTTTTTTGTGAAGCAAAGGGTCTATTTAGCCTCCTTTTCCTATATGTGTGGGGAACAAACTTTGTACTATTGCCCTAGAAATGCCAGAACACTACTGATCAACACATTTTGTGACAGTACCAAATTGTATTCATTCTCATCACTTCCTCAAAACTGCAGATAGTTATTTGATGAGCACAGTTTCAGCTTCTCTAAATGCTCTATTCAGACAAGAACTTAAGGAAGAATATCTGGTTATTTCATCAAATAGTAGTTCATCCGCTGTATTCTCAGATAAGAGAAAATCAGCTGAAATATTCTCCGTTTTGAGAAGTGGAAGTAAGTTTTATACAGCTGGCATCTCATGTAGCAAACACACAAATAATGAACTGGATACAACTGTCACTCCTGAGTCACCACTGTACACTTCCCATGCATTTTTAGACACTGCTGATTTGCGATACGGTAACTCACATTCTGCAAGTCACAGAGGTAGGTGTAGTATCTTCCTGTAATCTAATCACATTGGCAAACTGCAAAACCTTTATCAACATTGATGAGCAGTTATACTTGTCTGCCCAGTGAAATCAATCTCTGCTGAGAATGAGCACTCACTAGTAGTATAAACACTGTACATCTGAACACGGTCCTGCAACTGCACTACTAATCTGTCCTGCGCTTTCAAGCAAACAAATCAACAGCAATATAATAAAAAATTTCAGCTTATTTAGACCTCCAAGAAAAAATTAGTATATAGCTATATACATACTGTGAAAACAGATTGTTAACCCTCTCCTTTCATTAGTGAACACTTCCTCTCCCAGTCAATCATTTTTAAAACAATGAGGACATCCCTTTGAGTTTGTCAAGGGAAGTCACAATTTTTGCTTATTTCTTGACAAGTAAACATTTATGATTATGACTCTTCCAAAGGAAACCAGTAACATTGTTTTAAATAATGTTTTTAGGAACCTAGCAGGAACCTAGGTAATTTCTAAAATTACATTGATTTAAACAGGTTTTTTTTAATACCATCTTCAGTGTGATTTGACTGGATATTGAAGATGCTAAAGTTCAATATTATATGTTGAAATGTCCATATTTTATCATGTGCCATTTCAGTTTTCAATCTGAAGGAAATGGACATGAATTATATAAATGCAATCTATGCAGATATCAATCTCACAGCGCACATGGTTTATTCTAATCAACATCACCTACTGATATGCCCACACTTGTCAATGTGGATATCTTTTATCATCTTTACCCCTACTCCAGCTACCTCTTTATTACATCCCGCTTCTTTTTCTACAGTGTATACCCCCATTAACATAATTTGATTTCCAGGATTAGGAAAATGTAGCATATATTGTATGGAGTCACTCATGTGCTACCATTGGTCAACTATGTGGGTCAGTCTATCACAAATTAATATGACATACAAGACTGACAACAATTTTTAATTCCTTGGCCAGCACCACACAAGCGTTACAAAAGCTTACTCTCACAAAAACAGTGGGATGACACATGGACACAACCTCTGCCACTGTTCTCTTTGGCAAGTTGTTGCTAACTGAAAGATGCCCACTGATGGCATAAGGGAATGAAGTTGGTATTAATGCATATGCTTCCTCTTCAAGATCATGTACCAAAGCAGTATTTGGGCTCTATGCTCTATCAGAGAGGCTACTAATAAAGCACTTGCAAAAATTAAGCCACCCTCAAGGATGCACCCAACGGATCAAGGTAAACATATACACTATCTAACATTGGTGATGATGTGAATAAATAAATATAGCCTCCAGTGACATCAGTATTTCTTTACAAATATTACATACACACAGAAACGGTGGGGGAAAAAGCATGTATATATATTTAAAGGGTAAAAGCATGTATAGATATTGAAAGGGTTGCACCTTTCAACTAGATTAATACAATTGAGAGCATAGCCAACCTCAATATATAAAAGTGTTTTTCATTGGCCCACTGTACTCTGCTCTGATGTGTCCCCCACCTTGAATGCTGTTTGCAGTTTTGGGAGTCAAAATATAAGACATTAAGCTATTGGAGGGCTACAAAGGAGGGCTACAAAGATAGTGAAGGGCTCTGAGGGGAAGCTGTAGGAGGAGCAGCTGAGGTAATTTGGTCTGTTCAGCCTGGAGAAGAGACTGAGGGGGAGACCTCACTGCAGTTACAACTTCCTCATGAGGGGAAGAGGAAGGGCAGACACTGATGTCCTCTCTGGGGTAACCAGGGACAGGACCTGAAGGAGTGGCCTGAGCTTGTGTCAGGGAAGGCTTAAGTTTGATATTAGGAAAATTATTTTCATCCAGAGAGTGGCTGGGCACTGGAACAGACTCCCCAAGGAATGGTCACAGCACCAGGCTGAAGGAGTTCAAGAAGTGTTTGGGAAAGGCTCTCAGGCACATGGTGTGACTCTTGAGGTGTCCTGTGAAGAACCAGGAGTTGGATTTGATGATACTTGTGGGTCCCTTTCAGCTCAGGATATTCTATACTTCTACAATTCTAAGTGAATGCAATTATTACAAGACTACTTCACATGCAAATATAAAATAATAACCATTCCTACTTATAGACCTAATTTATTTTTACTCTTGTCAGATCCAAATTTGATTAAAATAGCTGCAAATAAAAGACTAGTAAATCCATGGTACATTGGACAGTTATTGAAATGTCATTTTTTTTTACTTGCTTAGTTCTATTAATTATATTCACATATCAATGAGGAATACTAAATGCTTTTCTTGGGATAACTTGTTATGTATTTCTGAGTGAATGTCTGTGTAAGATAAAACCAAAATAACCTCTTTGAAATTTGTTTAATTTTTGATAGATTTTAAAGAAAGGCCAGTAAAG
The DNA here is from genome assembly GCF_029207755.1 of Chamaea fasciata. NCBI lineage: Eukaryota > Metazoa > Chordata > Aves > Passeriformes > Sylviidae > Chamaea > Chamaea fasciata. The sequence goes on along the minus strand of NW_027094090.1, from coordinate 27,270,513 downwards.
AACTTGACACATCTGCATATTAACTACTCTTCCCAAAGCTTTGGGAAACAAGGACATAGCATATTACACCACTTCATTATTATAGCATTACAACAATTTTAGTATCTTGAAGTACTGAGGTAAATATAACATATCCAGTGGTGACAGCATTTGAGTGGTTTCCAGAATGATTCCTCTATTTATAAACAGATCTTGTGGGTGACTTGCAGGATATTTTATTTAACACAATAGACTCAAAACCCAACTATAGCTAAATCAATGGCTCTCTGTCACATTCTCCTTTTCTCTAAACATTCAGGAAGTCATGGATTCAACTACCTCTCCAGGAGGTCAACCTATCTGCTTTTATAACCTACAGAGATTTTTAAGTGGGCCTTTAGATTAGCAAAAAAAGCAGCATGTTGGTACTCCCTAGTCAGCTCTTAACAGACACCCCTTGCTAAGGGAAAGGGAATAGTGAGGTCTCATCTCTCTGGAAAAGATCCCTGACTCAGGTGAAATCTGAGCTGTTCTGTTTGGGCAGCTTTAGGCTGCACTGTGCAAAACCACAGGGTGACCTGAGAGATATACCCCACTACTACTAATAAGGTTCAACAAATGTGTGCATGGCATATTACATTACATATACACGTATATGTACACATTACATTAATTTAATAAATATATAGATACAGATACAAAGAAAATTGCATTTCAGTTTCTGTTTGAATTCCTTCCGAGATGGCAAACTTGTATAGGAAAGTGGAACCTTCTCAGCATCGCATAAAGCTCCTATTAAATTTAAGGCTAAACTGAATAGTTTGCATGTAAAAGAAAATAGACTTAAGCTTTACGAGTCTCACATAACAAGGGAAAGGAAGAGAAAAATAAATCAAGGAAGAAAAGCAAAAAGAAAAATCAGAAATTTGCTGCAGTCATGCAACAGACTAAAAACCTGATGATTCAAGAAGGCCAGCTCATGGAAGTGTTCAGCCAAACAAGAAATCACAACTCCTTTCAAATTTCACAAGGCCAAAACTGGTGGGCATTTTATCCCCATCATTGCTATGAATAAGAGTTAGGTTTTCAACTCCTAATAATAATATATAATAGGAGTCAGTTAGTGACGGAAGGTTTTGTTCAAGTATAATTGCAGGGTTCCCAAGACATTAAAGACTTCATAGGAATAAAATAGACAAAATATTATTCACCAAAGAACTTGAAAATAAATTATTAAGATTTAGTTTCTCTCACTTCTGTGGTTTATCACTTCATTATCTTTAAACTACATATATATTTTTACTTCTTTAGTATTATTCTAAAGAGAAAATAGCTTCACTCTTTTTATTCTGACACACCTTTTATATATTTTCTCTATTGGAATGGCTTATACCTGTAATACAGTCCTGTATTGCCTATGTAAAATTAAATTACCCAAAAAATCCATTTGCCTTGTATAATATACAATCAGTCCTTATTTTCCAACTTTGTATAAACCATTCAACACAGAAAACAAAGGTTTTACCGGCTTGAAGGGCTTATAGTCTCTGACTAGAGTGACTTGACTGTACAGAACGCGAAAGGAAAATTGAACAATGATTAACACCATAACCACACCAACACAGAAACACACATTTCTTGTGGATACTGCAAAAGCAATTTTTTTTTCACCAGAAAAGCAGAAAAAAGGACAGGATGCTTTTTATTTAAAGAAACCACTGGGAAAAATGCTTTCTGCCTTCAAGCAGAGTAGCTATGCATACTATAATACAGAATTCCAGACAATGCTGGAAGAAGGAATTGAGGGCATCTTTGAGTATAATAATCTGCTTTCTTTTTTCCTAAGATCAGGCAGGGAAAAAAATCTTCTCAGCCTACACTACAGATGTAGATCCATATGTATCCTATTTCTAGTCAGTATTTGGAGAGTTTATTATTAACTAGTTTATTATCAGAGAGAGACATATTTGGTGTGCTCATTCTGCCATTTTATTCTGATTAAGACTGACACAACCTGATCATCACATCTAGAGCACAAGAGTGGGCTCTGCAATGGTCCTGAAGTTCTGCCCTCTTGACCATTAATAGTTGGTGACATGCAGATGTCTTCTCTGGCACAGGCACCCAGGTTTCCTTTCTGGGGAAATTAGGACTAAAATATAATGGGAATGTGCCTGGAGTGTGTCTGTCTATGTTCCACAGTGGGAGGCAGCCCCCATAAGTCTAGTCAAAGAACAAAACCAGACTAGGAGCACAGCACATCAAAAGTAGGACAACTTGTGACTACACAAATAGTGAACTGTTGAGTCTGCAGTAAGAAATTGATTTTGAAATATGATTCTGGCCCTGAGAAAAATTGTGCTCATTGGCATTAAGAGTAACATAGGACAGAAACCGCAGCAAGTAAAAGGGTAATAATATTTCACTAGGAAGAAGAAAATATTTACACGTGGTAAAGACTTCTAAAGATAGTTTTATGGGTTTGCTTACCTTCAAGGCACCAAATGCATTTATTTTAAGAAAGTAATGAAAACATTTATTTCAGTGCACTGAAAGAGCAGTCTCATACTATTACTATACTGTAGTGAAGTTTAATCCATACTGACCTCAGCTGTGGCAGTTCTGATAATACATGGAAGTATATTATCAATGCCCGGAAAGCAGCAGGAAAGCAGCTAGTCAAAATAAACCATGTCAGTTCTGCAGTTTACATACAAATATGATTGAATTTCTTCTCCTGTGTTATTATAACTGTTCTGCTACAGCAATTGCTTGGGTCTGACAATGACAACATGGGCAAGAAAAACGAAAGTAAATGAAATAAAAGCAAGATGACCCAGTAACAAGAAACATAAACCTCCTTCTCCCCATAATGAAAAGATTATATTTAATCAGCAACTGTGTGCTTTGAATTTGATTCAAACTACCTCAAAAGACTCTTGACCAAAGACAATTACAGTCAGTGAATGGTAGCTATTTTATGCAATTTTTGAATTTGAATCATTTTCTATTCACCCAGAGTCCAATAATTCTCCATTAAAATAGTCTTAATAACATCATGCTAACTAAAGGTTTGAGGAGAGTGAAGTTCAAGAGCAAGATATGTTCCTGTTTTCCTATTTACCTGTCACTTAAGTTTAAAGCTCTGCACTGTGCCTGCTATTCAGCTCAGAAAACACATTACAAATGCACACTAAACTAACACTTCTGTTCTGAGTTTCCATTAATATTCTTTAATATAAGAGGTTCAAAATTCACTCAAGAAAATATATTCCTGGGAGGCATTTGATCTCATATCAAGAATGGATATTTTGATTTTTTTTTTCACAGCAAATATCTGAGGACAAAGTTTTTAAAAAATCATTTTCTGAAAACACAGAGTGAACTAAACATCGATTTGAAGAAGGTCGGTCTGACAAAGGAGCTCCCAGGGGGCGCAGAAGGGGGGCGCCCTCACTCCAAGCCCCTGATGGGAGGAGGCTGGAGCCCCTGACAGCAGCAGCAGCAGCAGCCTTGGCTCCTGCCCAGTGCTGTCACAGAGCCCTGATAACACGTCTGCACAGAGTACAGATGGATCCCCTTCAAGCATATGTCCCTAATGTGAAAGGCTCAGTCCGCTTACACTCTGCCATAAGCTTCCCACATCCTGTTCCGTTCTACAAAGAGGAACCAGATTTATTTTGCTTCCTTCTGCCATATGTGCATCTATAGAGAAAAGAGGATTTGTCCTAGTAAATGAGCACATCATAGAAAACAAAAAATATTAGTCCCATTTCTCTCTCTCTCTGTCATGCACAGACTTGACAGAGAAAACCAAAATTATTTAATATCAAGAGTTTAATGTGGAATCCTGCTTCTGATATTTTAAAATACATATTCCTGCTTAAACCTCCCAAACATTTAACACGATCAATAGAATTTTATAAGGATTTTGGTTTTTTGTTTGTTTGGGGTTTTTTTGTCCACTTTTAAGCAACACAGTGAAGGAAAACAAAAGATTTCTGATCCTTGTTCCTAAGACATGTTCTAGGAGCTTTTTCTTCAAGGTACCATTTGAAACCATGTTGTCATTTCCCTTTAAAGTTTATCAAGCATTGCAAGTCTCCCTTTGGAACCTAAACATCATTGGAGGAGAAGTAATTACAGAAAATGCCTCCAACTGCTGCTATAATGAACAGAATTTTCCTAGTCAGAATAATGTTTTCAAGTTTGTTTTGGCAAATAGTTCTATGTGAACTGCTGCTATAATGACACATCTTTGAGACAAGTGATTTTGATAGATCCTTATAATAATAATACCACAATAACCCATATAAAAACTCAAGTTTTATTTAATTTCTTCTGGAAAGGGTAAGCTAAAATATGAGAAAACTTAAATGCACAAAATTTTCTTTGCATTCTCTTCATCAGCCCACACCCAAAAGCAGCTTTAATTTATTTTATACAACAAAAATATCTGAAGTTGAAAAATGGTGTCAAAGAGCATTTTCTAGGCTCCATGGCATTACTTTCTCATTAAAGAAAAAATAGTGACAATTTCAGGGCAACAGATTTGACTTTATACCACGGGAAAATGACTTCTTAACCTAAAAGAGATCTTTTTGGACTGATCAACTAGCTTTAGGGCCAGACTGTACAGGTGTTTGGCACAAAACAGTTTCTCCACAGGATCTAGCTAAGAAGGCTTCTGTGGGAAAAAGAAAAAAAGGTAATTACCCGATTGATGTTAAAATAGAAATATTTCCCATGGATGAGTCTAAAGAAATTTTGGCTGTGCATTATTCAGAGTGGAGCATACATGTTTGTGCATTACAAACATAAAGCATCTTATCCAGCCTCCAGAACTGTCTTCTGTGCAAGTCTCTCTGACTACCAAATCTTACACAATTTGTTTCACAAGTATGGGAGCTGGAATGTACAAATTGGCAGAAAAGGAAGACACCTTTGGGATAGTTATTAAATATGCATATATATTCATGAATACTTCACACTTCTCCACTGACCACACTACATGAACATTCACTAGAATATGTAAGAGTTCATGAAAACTGCATGAATGACAATGAACATCAAATGAGACATTGTGTATCACTTTTTGATATGTGACATCTAGACCTTCAGGGATACTATCTCACTGTCAGGTTCTTCAATATCTGGCTTCAAAGTTCTGAATTACCCTCTGCAGGAAACTGCATTGTGACTTAACAGGATGTAAAGACAACATGCAATATCAAAGTTTTAAGCTTGTAATAGGTTAACCTTAACATGTATCAATCTACAAACACTGGCACTGGATATCATCCTTCCATTCAACCTTCAGGCAATCATTCCTCAAAAACTTTCCCATCCTCTCCCATGCTTTTTAGTCAAAGAATACTCTCAATATTATGTGAAAAATTCAACTTTCCCACATTTCAAAATGTAACTAAGGCTCCACTATCAGGAATTACATGCTAGTTCCACTCTGTTCTAGCATATACATAGAATCGCAGAATAGTTAAGGTTGGAAAAGACCTCTAAAATCGTCAAATTCAACCATCAATGTAGTGTCACCACCATGTTGACCATTAAACCAAGTCCTCAACTGCCCTATCCACATGGTTTTTGAACACTTCCAGGGATGGTGGCTCCACCATTTCTCTAAACAGCATGTTCATGTGCTTGAAAATCTTTTCAATTAAGAAATTTTCCCAATAGCTAAATCTAAATCTCCCTGATGCAACTTGATGTCATTTACTCTTGTCCTGTCACTTGCTACCTGGGGGAAGAGACTAACCCCCACCTCACTAGAGCCTCATTTCAGGTAGTTGTAGAGAGCAATCAGGTTTCCTCATTTGCCCCAGGCTAAACAATCCCAGTTGCCTCAGCCCTCATAAGACTTGTGCTCCCTCCACCTCAGCCTCTTCCTTGCTTCTGATTTTTGCAGATTGCTCTCGTGGTTCCTCCCTCAATCCAGCATTCCCTCCTCTTATGACACTGAAAAGCACCAAATCCAGTAACACTTCTAAGTGAGAGCTGTGACACATGACCAATAAGGTAACTTGAATCTACCCTCTGAAAATTATTTTTCATGCCTCCTACACCCTCTTCCTAGAGGAATATGATAGACTTGTCCATCACTTCCTCACTGTACATACAAAATCACATTGTGGTGTCTATACACAAATGACATGAAATAGGCAACTGGCCACATTGTAAACATATTTCCTCTAGATCGGTTGCAGTAGATTCAAATGTATACATGGAGAAACTTGCACCAATCTAATGAAATTGATTTAAATATCAGTGTAATTTAGATCAGTATCACTTCTTTTTCAGGAAGAGCCTTAAACAGGCATTTCTTTCCATTCAATATAGACATTCTCGGGATGGAACATATGACTTTCCTCCTTGTAGCAGCACAGATACTCTTAGGTTTTGGGTAACTCATTCAAAGTGGTTGAAACTGTCCACTGACTCTGAACAGTTCTGAATTAGTTCTGTGGTGGAAGATATGCCTTTAAGAATTAAATACAAAAAAATTACATTCCAAAGTTACTTATCTGTCTGATGTACACTATCCTGTCCTTGGCCTCTCATCTCTAATAAATCCCACTTATCTTTCTTTCCTCTTCCTAGGCCTATTTGAAGAAAACTATTTACGTCCTCTTTTTTACCTTTGCACTTATTATTTTCTGCTCCCGGTTCAGTTGTTGTCTCATGTCTAACACTGTATGCTTTTAAAAAATAGCTGTTTCTAGTCCTCAAAACAAAGTTTCTTCTCTTATCTATAATAATATAACAAAGTAATGTTGACGGGTGTATCAAACTGTTTGCCCCCAAATGCCATTAGCAATGGGTCATATAAAAAAATAAGTTGCAACCTAGACTAGGTTTCAGGGTTGAAAGCAGGCTATTCTAGTGGCAATTACAGAAAAGTTACTTACTTGTATAAAAATAGCCAAGAAATTTCAAAATATCTACCTTAAGACATAAAATTAGAAGTTCATACAGGTCAGTGGTTAGTAAAGTGATTACCACGGCCATAAATCTAAGAAACAAAACATATATAAAGTCATTATAAAGTCCTTATTTGAAGAGAAAGAACCATGAATTCTTTTAAAAAAATAACTCCTTCAACAAACAGAGCTCCACTACCATGAACACTTGACTTTCAATTCAACTGTTATTTTGAAAAGTTCAGTTCTAATGTCAATCACTCTTATATAGAGAACAATACTGAGAACATATTTTGGACACATGGCATCTCTCCTTCTGCCTAGGAGTACTTTAATTATAGCCCAGGGCTCAGTCAGTTGGATACCTACGATTAAAGTCAGTGGTCCCTTACTTTTTGTATATTCTCTTGAGAAAGATGGCAACAATATGAACCTCACCAGATCAGCCTATTTCCTTTTCTCAACAGTTCCTGCTGATGCTTTGGTTCCTGTTGATCTCAGCACAAGGAGTACAGTGCACAGGTTAGATCCAGCAGTACTTATATATGTGGAATCCACACTGTTCTATGGATTTATTACATGCCATTAAGATGAACCCGCCAATTATGAACTACTCAGCTCACATGTACTGTACGTAAATGCTAAATATATTGAACAGTCCTATGTGAGAAGGGTCTAAGATATGATACCTTGCTTTACATATGAAAAATGACTCAGTGACACTCATCTCAATCAGAAATAAAACACTAATGCTGCCATTATGGTATGGCTGTTTGCCTATTTTCTTTTAATTTTATTCAAACTGGGCTAATTTTTAAAGATAATAATTGTGGGGTTTGTTTTGTCTGCTAAGTTCTGAGATTTGTGGTTTAAGCAATAATACTTCTTTCCTATAAAAAAAAAAGCCCTGAGACAAGGCAAAAGCATTTTGGGCATATGTTCTATGCACAATCAGATTGAACATTTCCCAAACTAATTTCACAAAGCTGGGAAGAAAAACATTTTCAAAGTGAGTGAATTTGGATTTAAAAAAAAATCCATATCCTGTTCTCCAGTTTAATACATCTGGTAATTGTACCACAGCTTTTAGTGAAACAGCATCACTCCATAGTCTTCCTGAAGCCATTGTGGTAGAAATAGGGAAAGAAAGGGTAGAAATAGGGTAGAAATAGGTCCTGTAACATTCTGCCATGTCTGGACTCCTTTAAACCACTTTTGGAATGCATAAAGTTGCAATAATGCTTATGGACATGTTTTTTCAGCAATCTCTTGCTGCCAAAGAAAAGTGGTCCTATTTGCAATAGTGAATAATGTGATCAAAAATGGTGTCAATTACCACAAGGGTTTGAACCCCAGCTGACTCTGCACTGATCATTCTCTCACTCAGTCGTCAGAGACAACCCCGACTTCAGACATGACCAGATGCCAGCTCATAGCTGTTGTTCAATTACTTTCAACAGTCTCTAAAGGATGCTGAATTTTGTCATTAGGAAGAGGGTGACCTCTCTCTGGAAGTCATAAATTCATTAATAGTGACTTGACACTACAATTTGAAAATGAATAACAACAGAAAACGTCATAAATGCAAATGAGTGGAATATAAGGAAAGAAAAGAAAGGCTGAGTCTCTTGAAAGGAAAGATTTCTGCAACTAAGCTGCCTAAAAAAAGTCCAAGAAGAAAAATAAATAAAGGTTTTTCTACAAATGCAATGTACTTTTATTCATTGTAACTAAACTCTAGGGAGACCTATCTAGATGAGCTTTGCAGAGTGTCAGGCTAGATACGCTATGTAAAACAGTTCTTTTTGTCTAATCTTGAGCAGCTTCTGTGCTGTTCATAAATCCTAGTTTTAATTAGACCACTTGAGTCTCAGACTTTTTAAGAAAAGTTTCATAGAGGTTGTCCCACAGAGACAAAACTTTCAATCACAAAAAGGTAGTGTAAGAAAAGTGTCCAACAGTGATTCCCAGACAAAGAGGGCAATTTCGCACTCCTTTTACAGAGCTATATTACTACAGCAAAACTAAGGTCATAGGCATTCTTCTTCCACTAACCAAGTACAAGAAGAAAATTCAAGCCAGCAAAGAACAGAACATCTATATTCTTTTTTCCTTTCCCTAACTTCAAATACCTAGTCAGATATAAGGATTGATTAAGTACTTGCATGACTACCAAATGACAAAACCCCAAATACAAGATAGTAATTTCAGAGACTAAAATTGTGAAAGGATTTTCAAAGGCAGCTTCTGATTTTATCAGCCTTTTTTTTGTCCCAATTTAAAATGAATTAAATAGATCACCTTTTTTTAAAGCATCAAGAATGCTTATTTAGATTACATTAAGTTTCAGTTCAAATAGCAGACCTGTAACAAATAGGGAAAGTACAGAGAGCTTTTCAGTCAATAGAATGCTTAAAGACATCTTTAATAGCTAAAGAAATTTAAACTGAGAAAAATTTGAAAGATCAGAAATTTAAAAACTTTGACAAATCATGTGACAAATAACAAATAGCTACTAGTGTGAAATAGAAAATATCTGACAAAGTAAGCTGTTCAGCCACTCTCTAATCTCCTATAATCTTCTTTCCTTCATGATTTGACAAATACGCACAAAAGAAAAAAAAATCATGTTCAATATTGTTTGATAATAAATTTCTGAATATGACTCCTGAAGTACATCTTGCAATGATAAAAAAATGCTTTGCCAGCTATAATACGTGTGGTAGTTCTACTATTATAATAGTTGCTTTCTAGTCACTCCCTACTTTGCAAACAGTTCCAAATATCGAATACTAGCAGCAAGTTATATTGCAGCAAGCAAATTGTCACCATATTTTCAGGATATATTTGGTCAGCAAATTTCACAAATTACCTGTTGCAATCAGCAGAGGCAATGCAGCTGTCACCACCTTTGAATCTTAATAATTATCCTCTAAAGAATACACAAACCAACACAAGAAATTAGCCATAAAATTCACATGGAAAGGGAGCATTGCAAAATGCAACTAAAGCATTCTGCAAGCATGGCTGTAACTACCAACCTAACAGAGGTTCTTCCAAAAGGAAAACAGCATTAAATAATTATTTCAAATTTCCCATATGCATCTCATTCTCTTAGAAAATTTTCCTCAGGGTTTTTTTTCCCTTTTAAGGGAAAGATTGTAAAACTATATGTATCAGTAATATAATTCTTTCCTTTTCTCAATTTAGAAATACTTCTTTTTCTTTAGTTTTGAATTGCACCTGTTAAATGACACACTGCTGCGGCAAAAGTTGTGCATACAAAGGTTGTAAAAGGAATGTCCAACATGAAAGACAAAGAATGGTCTAAAATGGGATGTCAGTGACAATAGTCTGACTCAGTGGAAACTAATTTTGGGTTGAGGCGGGGAAGGAGAGAGAAAAATCAAAGCTTTTCATGTATTTTTCTCTTGACCTGAGAAAGAACATGTGGGACACTTAAAAAAATCTTATGATAGATAATGAAGTCCTTCATGAAGACTCTCAAGTTCAACTGAAATAGCAACCTGTTCAAAAGGAAGAAACATTTGTCTCCCTTTTTTCCCTATTCTATTTATACTCTATGGAGCTAGTGACCGTTTCTGCTGTATATGTTTCCTATACCAGGAAAACACCTGGTATAGGAAACATATATAGCAGTATATTTCCTATATACCACCTTTGCTATAACCAAGAGAGAATTATATGTAAAATACATTCTACAGGTGAAAATGAAACAGCTAAAAAATAAAGTAGGGTAAGATGTTACAGAGATACCACTCCACAACTGAGAATTCCATGGTCTAGCCCAACCTTTTTTTAATTCAGTAAGATATGTGAGACAGAGTCCATGTGCAATGAATATATGGTTTTAAGAAACACTGATATAGTCAATGTCAATACTCAAACTATAATGCCTCCAGCTACTTGGGCACTACAATTCTAAAATAGAAGTGTTAATCATACTGTGAAAATGCCTTATGTACAAGTAAAAACATGTTTTGAAGTTATGATTTTGCACCCACATAGACCTTATTTATCAAGGAAATAAACCAAATTGCAGTGTCTTTATTTTTAGCACTTGAACACCTACAATAGTTGTGGGGTTTATGTATTTATAACGGTTTTTACTGTTTTCTTTGATACTACAAGGTTTACCATGCCATATAATCCCACTGAAGACTTGCACTGCATTAAATCAGCAACTTCATTACTTTTAGAGACCAAAGCCATTTTCTTTTTCTATTTCTACTGCAACATCAATCATTTAAAGTATATTTTCAATTGTGTTTATATTATGAGATATAGAAAGCACATGAGGAAATATATTGTAAATAAATTATTGCTACATTACTAGATAGCAATAAAGGTTGAAAGCAAAAAGAAAAAAAAAAAAGAAAAAAAAAGCACATTACTCTCTGATAGTGAGACTCCAGCAAAGAGCAAACTGCTTAATCTATAGAGACAGGACAAATGTCAGAGTAAATTCTTGAGCAAGACTATATAGCTCCAGGGAAAGATAATGGCATACTGTGCTCTTCACTTTAGGTCAGGGCCTGGCACCAGGCTCAGATCATTCCTCTTTTATGCAATGATCCACTGCTTGCATACAAAGATGTCAGAGTTGTTGGTTAAAGGCTCATGAGGGATGTTGGTAATAAAACTCACCTCTTTCATTTCTCACAGCATTGCCAGGAAATCACAGTGCAAGCCAAATGGTTTCTATCATGTTCCAAAACCAGCCACTAGCTAACGGGACCATCTATAAATGTTCGAGCAGGTATGAAACAGCTGCTGGAATGAGGGATGGAGATTCTCCCAGGCCACATGATGGCTCTCTAGTGCCCCATGTGAAATGAGCGCTTGACTCGCATTTCCCTGGTTCCCAGTGGACCAATAAGCAGCAATACCCAAGGAAATCAGTGACCTTGGCACTACAGCCAAAAAGAATGAAAAATTCTGTCTTTCTCACAGCACCTAAGAGTTGAGAGATGTTACTGGAATACAGAATAGAAACATGAACCATCACCAAAAACAACACTGTTGTGATATCTCTGTGTCAATGTCAGTCATTGGATGCAATTACAGACAACAACCTTTGCATTCAAATTACAGGAGAAAGCAGCTCATTTTCATACATGAGAATTTTCACAAAATTGTCTACTGATTTTGACACTAAAATATGTCCCTGAGAGGTACTAGAAACACCTCTATGAAATATGTCACATATACCACAGAAAATAACTTTTTCACTACTATCAAAATTCTTGAAAGAGCATTTCTGGCAGTTTCTAAAGGAGTTATAATAGCCACAGTTTCATAAAACAGGATTCATGATCCAGTACCACCTGACAGCTATTGCTATCACCATTGCTACTAAGACTGTCAACTTCTGTAATGTTCAATGGCACTATATCCCTCATTAAGAAAACATATTACAGGCAAATGTATGGCTCTGCTCCCAGTATACAGCAGAACAACTTTGACAGGTCATGATAATAAACATTAAAAAATAAATTGATATTAGCAATGGTGGGATGAAGTTTATGAAGATTTTTGCCAGACAGCAACTAGCCAAATGAAGCAAAGGACAAGCTTTGGTGGAAAGATGGCATCCCAACTAAAAGGAAAGGTGTTGGGAAAGAAATACAGGAAAAGGTATAATGGCCAGCAAAGTCTTCAAAAACACCGATGAGTTTTAAAAAATACTATTTTTTAAAGTTATACAGACTCACATATATTTAATATTTGCAGTTGAACAAGAGCTAGAAAAAATGGAGGAATGGCTGCTCTAGAGGTGGATATCAACCCCAAGGAACTAGCTGTTTGAAAATGTCATGGTGGGTGGAAGGCAACTTGTATGACACTGAAGAATAACTTAGAGTCCTTATTCCTTTAAAAGGGAAGCAATAAACAGCAAAATAAAACAGTTAACTTCAAAAAGGCAAACAAATTCAGATGAATTAGTGAAAAGACAGCAACAGTAAGTTAAAAGAGTAATTTTTTTTCCAACGGAGACAAACACGGGAATTGCACAAAATCAGATATTTCACAGATCTTCAACAACCATAAAGTATGACAAGCACAAAAGTACACAGTGGAAAATAAGAAAAGCCAACACACATTATGGAATACAAATAAGAAAGCAATAAGATTAATATGAATACAAACCCCTATAAATACACTGGGAGTGAGAGAACAACAAATAAAATATTTACCTGCCATTCTAAAGAGAAGAAAGGATATTGACTGAGGGCAGAGAAGGGGCCAAAAGATTTAATGATCTTTTCCACCAATTGTCACTACAATACTCATTTGCAAGCAAATGGTCAACCTGGTTTCTACCAAAGAGACCTCAATTCTTAACTCTGGTAAGTTGATCTGAAGATGTGGGCGAGATTCATGACTGTTGTGCCAATCTTTGCAATCAATCACCAAAAAGGAAGGTTAGGGACAAAAAAGCTATTAGCAAATTTGAAAGTATGCTTTGAATGGGCAGTACAGTTGGGATTCAAGGAGGAGTACTTGGGTAGAAGTATCTTTTGGTTAATGCAGTAATTAATAAAAGACTAGTATCCAAATTTTTTAAAAAAAGGCATTGAAGCAGAGTTTGAACCATTCTAAAACTTCAGTGATGACCAGCAGTTCACAAGAAACATTTCTGCTATTACAGAAGCTGTCAATTGAGCTAAATCTGATTCATCTAGCTCATAATTTAAATAAAATTACTATGTTTCTTTTAACTAAAAGCCAGCAGATGCTATAATGAAAGAAAAACTATTATTTATCTACCTCAAATCAAATAGTGTAAGCAGAAAAATTCTGTATTGAACAATCACTTAATTTTACTATTCAGTTTTTACCATGATTTCTCTTTCTTGTTTCTTCCAGGTACCTTATTGCAGGATGTCCATATATACATTATAACACAACTGACATAGTCAAGACAAAATGAAACCAATCTTAAGATAACTAGGATCATGGGATCCACTGAATAAACAGTACTTCTAGCAGTGGTCTAAATCTCCATTCTTTTTACTCTTCACAGCAAGAAGACATGAGGGAAAAGACTTTAGAGGTAAAAACACACAACTAAACACAAGAGTTTTGACCTGATGCTGAAATCTAACAGAACAATAAAGCCTAAATAACTTCAAGACAAGAGCTCAGTCTCCTCAGGAAGGAACTGCAAATATGAACACCGCACACACCAGATTTGCAGGGAATTCTTAAATATAAAAGGATTTTCTGCTACAAGGTCATAATCAGAAATCTATCATGTTGGCAACAGCAGATTTTGTGTTTGTTTAGTGTATGAAATTTCACTATAAATATTGCCCTCATTTTTTTAATTATTAAAAGCAGCAAATTTTATATTAGGAGAAATAGAACATATTTTCATAAATTTTATAAAGAATAAAGGTCAAAAAGAAACTCATTATTAATTTAAAATATGTATAAACAAACAGTCTGCATTATACATCAGTTATATTTTTATAATAAAAACAAGTGTGGGTTTTGCAGCTAGAAAGAAATACCTATTTTTAAATTTTATTTTTATGACATTGTTTTGCAGAGGAAAAAGTACAGATATAGACAGAGAGAGAGGTACCATTAATGACCAGCTAAAGGTAGGAAGAGCATATTTAACTTCCATCTACAAACACTGTTGTCAGGTTGATCAGACTGAAAATGCAGGGGGTTAACTGTGGAAAAATTAATTAATATTTTACAATCATTATGTTGTTCTGCTTTTGATTCTCTTGATCAAGCTGTTAGTTGCTTTAAAAGACTAAGATCCTCAATTACTACACATAGCACAGAACATTAATCATATTCCTAACATTTTTCAAACCTTGGTGGGTCTGTTTTGTTTTATATCTGTATCTGGAGCATGTGATTCAGATTGACTTAGAATATCACCAAAAAGATACTGAAAAACCACAGAAGAATGAGAAGGGGGAGAGGAGAAGGAGAAAAAAGAAAAGGGAAGGGAAGGGAAGGGAAGGGAAGGGAAGGGAAGGGAAGGGAAGGGAAGGGAAGGGAAGGGAAGGGAAGGGAAGGGAAGGGAAGGGAAGGGAAGGGAAGGGAAGGGAAGGGAAGGGAAGGGAAGGGAAGGGAAGGGAAGGGAAGGGAAGGGAAGGGAAGGGAAGGGAAGGGAAGGGAAGGGAAGGGAAGGGAAGGGAAGGGAAGGGAAGGGAAGGGAAGGGAAGGGAAGGGAAGGGAAGGGAAGGGAAGGGAAGGGAAGGGAAGGGAAGGGAAGGGAAAGAAAAAGAAAAGAAAAGAAAAGAAAAGAAAAGAAAAGAAAAGAAAAGAAAAGAAAAGAAAAGAAAAGAAAAGAAAAGAAAAGAAAAAGAAAAGAAAAGAAAAGAAAAGAAAAGAAAAGAAAAGAAAAGAAAAGAAAAGAAAAGAAAAGAAAAGAAAAGAAAAGAAAAGAAAAGAAAAGAAAAGAAAAGAAAAGAAAAGAAAAGAAAAGAAAAGAAAAGAAAAGAAAAGAAAAGAAAAGAAAAGAAAAGAAAAGAAAAGAAAAGAAAAGAAAAGAAAAGAAAAGAAAAGAAAAGAATCATAAGATGAAATCGAGGTAAGAAGCAGAAGCCATTAATTTCACAAGAGAGCTTTGGATGGTATAACAACCCACTTCAGATGCATTAGTTGGATATCATTTTCCGTTTCAATAAGAGTAAGATCAAATCAAGGAAGCCTTATAGTAAAATCCTACAGTTACACTCTGAAAAGAGGGGTCATTTTAATTTCAGGGTCTTTTATTACACAGCAAGATAACTGATTGAACTGTGAAATAGCATTAACAGCATAAATATATTCTGATAGCCTCTCTTTAATGCATTTAGAAATTAGAGAGATATTTTGAGGTTTTTATTTGCAGGAATTATGATGAATCTCCAATTCCTTTTCCTTAGCTACAAAATATTTATATGAAGACTGAACTATTGCTAAATCTGCTGCCACTGCTAAATTTTGCCCTAAATATGAAATTAACTTTTTTAAGGGCTGTGATGATGTAACAGTTTCAGGGGTTCAAAGCTCTTGACCAAAAGTGAACTTGTTTGCTATAAACCCGTTATGTTTTTCTTATTTTTGGAAGCCTTTTTCTAGAACAAAATATCGTTGTAATTCAAAATAAAAAAGTGGAAAGTGATGGGTGTTTCTATATAAAGTGAGAATGACTCGAAAGGAAGCTAGACTCCTTACAGCCTTCAGAGGATCTACTGTCAACAGAAGAACAGCCTGGTACCTGCAGAAGAGTAGTGTTTCCAAAAGCCAAGCAAGTAGCTTCAACTTAACATGTAAGTTGTACTAAATAACTCACACAGAGGGTTTTGGTAAGCACAGATGTTTTAGTGTTTAAAACATGCAAAGATCCTGAAGAACTCAAAGATACTAAGTTCAAGTAAACCAGCATTCATTCAGAAAAAAATCTGAAGCGTGTGTTGATGTTACTCTTATTCTTACTAGACTGTGTATTATATTCAGACCTTTTTATGAAATTGAGTAGATGACATGATATTTACACACACTCAAGGAAGATGAAACTGAGTCACTTTTGTCCCAAGACTCTCAAGTTCCTGCCTGTAAATTTACAATTCACCTGAAGACAATACAAAGGTTTTTGGAAAATCTCCCAAGTTCATCTTATTATAATAATGACAGAAATCAGTGTGTACTGTAATGGCTTAGAATCAGTGAGGCTCCATCCTCCTCCAGCTACAATCCCATTAGTCTCAACTAGGATACTGATACCAGATAATTCAGGCAGGTATTATACTTTGTGGAAACCTTGATGAAAACCTCAATGCATAAAACATACTCTATTGTTTTTAATTCAAGGTCTTAGCCAAGTATGTGCAACACCTCTCTGAAAAGATTATCTATTAATGCATGAATGTGTGCTGGGACACAACGCTTTACACCAGCAGATTCACAGTTCTGAACGTACTTAGCAAGAAACAACCTGACACTTTTATTTACATGCTACCAAAAATACCTTCAGGAAAATACATAAACATGAAATGAAATGAAATGTAAAGTTGCAGCTGTCAGTTCAAACTTACCCATTGCAACTTTGAGCCACATGAGTTGGCTAAACTGAATATTCTGAATCCAAGTAACCTCATCTCTACTCAGATTTGTTCACACCTCAGCCTCAGTGCCAAACCACCACTGACTACGGAACAGATTTGTCTACCGGAAGAATAGCAGATTGTAGGAATGAGGTTAAATACATTTTACTGTTACCATAAGTACCTACAACTAACAGAACAAGGAATACATTTATTTTACAGTCAAGAGCGGGTTACTATTGTGTGAGAAAAGTAAAAATAAAATACTAAGAACACAAGACTTGATGTAATACTTTTAGTATGACGAAGAAGAACAAAAAGGCAGCTCAAAACTTTCAGCGTAGGCATAACACTGCAGTATGTAGATCAGCTACTGTGTTTCAATCACAAGACTAGCAATAATGGTAAATACGTCTAGATTTTAATTAAATTTCCCATAGACTTGAGTATTTCTGACTAGCAGTATTTAAATTTTTCAGTCACACAATGTTTATACAACATCACAATTGTTCTTTGAGGTATAAAGAACTACACATAATCAGTTTTTCACCCAAGAAAAGAACTATTGTATTATAAACAACTCTGATTATATTCCATATATAATCACCACCTACACTTCAAGAATATTGTGGCTAATCTGGATCATATTATTAGCATACTCTTGGTCAGAAATCTATTATCTTCAAACATAACCAAACTTCGAAATAATAATTCCTGTTTCCTGCTTTTCTGCATGTGTCCCTAGAGATGCTTATGTCTTCATTTAAAACAGTCCACATATATTTTAATGCCACCTAAAGACTCTTCAATCTTTTTAGTTCTCTATGTGTTGATTTACTCTATCACTGCCTTATAATATTTTTCCAATATTTTCACTGTAGGTTTTTAAACAAAATTTCTACTCCAGTCCAGTTTTAATATGTTTGTAGAAATAACTACTCCCTCATAAATACCTCAATAACAGAAAGAACTTTTCATCATTTCAAATTATATTTTTAATAGAATTCATCCATTATCCTTTAAAAAATCCCTCTTATCAGGAGCACTACCTTCTTATTTTTAATGTTTTGATCTCAAGATCACTTTGCTATGCGTGCCCAGTAATTAATCATGATTTATGCTCTGGAATTCTTCAATTCATTTCACTCAGCTATAGAAAAACACATGAAATTTCCAGTAAAGTTTTCCCTACAAGTTTTCCCTGTAAGCCTAGGGAACAATCCAAAGGCAGCACTGGCATGAACAGTTATGTGTGCTAATGTGGAATTGATGCTAATCAAATAAATTTTTGAGTCAGGATAGCTGCACTTACAATTCTTAACATTCAAGGGCTCAGATGTGTTATTCACTTGTTAAACCACTTATGGTTAAGAATAACATAAGCCCAATGTAAAAAGAAAAGCAACTCAAGAGTTACAGAACAGACACTAAACAGAAAAGAATATTATAATCTCCTTTGTCATTCTATTTATGCAGAAGAAAGGTGGTAACCCTTATTTTGACTTCCTAGTCTAAGGCTGATTACTAAGTATGCTAATTCAGCTGTAGTTATTGGGTAATATAAAACCCAGATAAATCCTTCAACTTAGAGATCCACTTTTAACAGTGCCTTTGTGATTTCCCAAGGAAGATTTGACTAAATAGTATTGCTGAATTAAGGCGGAACACCTTCCAACAAACACAGTTTTAGTGTTATTCTACTTGAAACTCTGCAGTAGACACAGAATCAACTCTGTTGACCAGCTAAAAGAAACAGCCTCTGAGGTTCAGAAGCTGAACCTAACAGATAGAACCTCATATGGAATTCTATTAGGAGCAACAGACAGCTAAAATTTCCCAGTGTGATTCTTATTCCATTTTCTAAGGCAGTTCTCATTGACCAGACATTCTGAAATACATCATGAAATCATTCTCTACAGAGATTAAATTATTTGATCAAATGGCTCAATCAAATTATATGGAAAGCGTAAGTGGACTATACTTTTTTTTCAAATTACCTGTACTCTGACTTCAAGATATTTTTCCTCTCACTTATAATGTACCAGATAGTACAGCTGAGTATTTAAGATCTAAAAAGAAAACTGAAAGGCAAAGGTTGAATTGATTCATCAGGGTAAATGCAACAAAGAGGAATACTACTCCTATTACAAAGAACTATGAAGACAGTCTTCTGACAATGAAGAAGAGATGCCTGCTGCAAACACATTTTACATCTTTCCCAAATATAAAGAAGGTATCCGTACTGTGTTATACTGTTTGGGAAACATCTTACTTGATCTCAACAATAGCCAGTGGGCCACAACATACCAAATTACATCAACAATTTATTGACCTACTGAAATCAATTTAAATTGCCTTGTGCTTAAGGGTAGATAAATTGGTTTAATCTCCTATCAAATTAAAATTTCAAACAATATGTTCTTTATACAATCCCTCTAGTTTCTTTTATTTTTATGTGCATTTCTGGTGGCTTCCATTAGCTCATATTAAAATAGCTGTATAAAACCTAGATGAAAATTCTTCCTAAGGATTTAACTCCATTTAAAGCAAAGCAGTGTACTCTGTACATAAATCGTTTCTTTCATATTCTCGATTTTTTTTATAACCTTTGCCTCTGTGTAGGGAAGTAACAGTGTTTTTCATTGTTGGGAAAGTACTAGCATACTGGGTACATATTTGATTAATGCACATGAAATGAATACTGCCTTTTTTCTACAGTTCTTGCTTTCCCCAGTATACCCTTTCAGAATAGTGCCTACAGAACAGGCTTTTTTGAAAAGAGGGGCTTAAAATGTGAACAGAAAAAAAAAATAGAATCATATGTATTACAGATAAAATTGCCTAGTAGGCCACCATGCTCTCTATGCAGTAGAGCAAGATTGTTCTCCATGGTACATTTTCTAGTATTCCACCAGTGAGAAACTCTTAACGTGCTAACAACAGGACTTTCATCATTCTTCTTGAAGATAATTTCCACTTAACATATACTTCTGAAGATGTTTTCTTCAAGATTCAACCCATATTTTCTCTTTTAATTTCACCATATAATATCTTGTGTGAGGATACCCTACATATTCCTTCCTGTCTTTGGTCTTAATACCTACAAAATACTTCACAGTCATTTCTTTAATCCTCTCCTAATCTATTATCTTATATATAAACATTTATATCTAAAAAACCCAACAAATTATAACTTGACCATATATATAATTTGAACACATAATCTCAAATATATATATATGCGTATATATATGCAATACATAAACACACAGAGAGAAGCATATATATGTATAATATAAGCATGTATTTCATGTTTTCCTCTTAAAGCAAAACTTGCATTGTCCTCACTTTCACTCATCATAGAATCATCTTCAACAACGTTTTGGGCTATTGATTTATGTATGTTTGGATGCATTGCATCTGCAGTCTGGTAAGGAATGTGTTTCTACCACATAACAGTGAAAATCTGTGTCTAATAGATCTATATAACAATGAAACATCTACAAAATACTGAAATATAAACTATCTCCCTTATATAACAGTCTGTAATCATAACAGATTTTGTTTAAAAAAAGGGGGGTTTTTTCTTTAAGTCTAATTACGGAAAAAGTGCAATCTCACTCTTAAATGTCAGTAGCATAGTTTGAAAAGAGATAGCATGGTTTAAAAAAAATCTACAACTTAATGACATTTGACTTGTGCTACTGACTCCTGTGCTATCACAGAAGTTAATTCAGGAAATATGTTCTAGCTTAAACCACTCAGTAACTGAAAGCTATTAAGTCTGGGTTAGGCAGAAAACTGTCAGATATAATTTAGATAAAGCTGATTCTTCATTGATGAGAGGTAGCTATATTAGAAGCAGCTCAGGCATCAGGCAGTCCTGTTTTCTGTGGTTCATTTAATGAAATTATAACAACTGTAGCAATTAATCCTGAATCATTAAAAAGTTGATGACATAGTTTTGTTATGTATTAGCAACTATATACATGCTAATTTAAAGAATAAATATAGGATCACTAGACATACAACTGTAGAAATCAAGATCCACATTTCTCATGTATACATAAAAATGGACATCTGATATTACACAAGAGTATTTGCTTTGGAAATAACACAAGGACAAATCTTTTATGCCGTTTCTATATATTTTTACTACTTATCAAAGCCACACTCAAGCTAAGTGAATTCATAGAAAATAAGGAGGTGAGAATTCTTAGGCACCATTAATAATTTAACTACTATTTTTCCTCATAAAAAGAATATACTGTTGGAGACATAAGGCCAAATTAGCATATTTTTTTTCTTTTAAATATTTTATCAATCTTGTTTGTCAACTAAAAGTCTTAGACTTGCCATTTCACTGTTCTGTTTAATAGATCAAGCTGCTTAAAGTATCAGAAACATTTCTAATGTAGTGCAGAATTCTATTGGTCATAGGAATGAAAATTTCACAACAGCAATTACCTGTGGAACAGACCCTGTACAGTAGATAAAATGCTGTTACAAATCCAGGTCCAAGCAACACAGCCTAGCAGATAGAAAACACGTGGTTTACTCAAATATGAAAATTACCATACATTGATTCACTATATGACTGATCCGATACCTAGTTACAGAATTTTGGATTTCAAGCAATAAGGAAAGTTAATAACTACATTATTAAAATCTAAAGATGTTTAAACCCCTCAAATTCTACTTTATAATGTCATATTTAGTATCCAAAACTTATCTTTACAGCTTCTGATGTAAAGTGATCTAAAGGCATTTCAATTTTAGAGTGAAATGAGATGTCATCTATAGATCTTTAGTATCAGCAAGAATCAATGAAGTGGTAATTTGCAGTAATAGGCAAAACCTAAATATGGCACACCTGGGAAAGGAGCAGCTCTGAGGACTAGAGCAGACTCATCCCAACTGTCTTTATTCCAACAAAGGCTGCATTAAGCCAAGCTCTCTCACTCTGTTAAAGTTTTAGCACGCAATAAAATTAATGTTCCTCTACATATTGATTTTTCACTTCATAAAAATGTAACACTCTGCAAAAGAAAATTTCATCTCATTGCAAGTTTTCGTATTTGTTTCTTTCTTTGGCCTAATTTCAACTGGCAACCAAAGTGCTTCGCACCCAAGGCTGTCCCAATGTCACTGATCCCTCTGTTCAGACAAAGTAATGCATTGCAGCTATCATGTCCTTGTCACAAGAAAAACCCAACACCAGAACTCCTACTTGTAGTGACACAAAGTCAGTCTAAATGCACATTTAACTATATACAGTGGGTAGCTTCACTAGCCTCCAGTAAAACATTTTTAAGTCAGGGGTTCCCCACACCAGTTTAACAGCAATGTTTTTCAATTTTCTAGGAAAAAATTATAATACACCCAGACAGAAAATCTGGTTCTTGTCTTAAACAATACTGAATTATTCTATCTGTTTTGAAGAATTTTGGAATGTAAAATAGGATAAGTAAAAATAGGATATTAAGTCTGAAGTATCAGCACAGAAATCAAATAACTGCCATAAATTCAGGCATGATGCCTTGAGATGAAAGACATGCCACAACTAAATATAAGTAGTTGAGATCATTCTTAGAAAGATTTCTTAAGCAGAGGGTACATCTAGGAACAAAATAAGACCTAGTGATCTCTACTTCTGTTGTAAGAGACTTGGAGAGTTACAGATCTCACTTTAGCATTTCCAATATAAGGTGCTTTGCACAGAAATTTAACCATTGGAAAAACAAAAGAAAATATTTAAATGGTTTGAATTTTATCATACTTGCCCCAAACTATGTGTATTAAAAATTATTTCCTCTCTCTTAATCTTTTATATAATTGTTTTAATGGTATAAATGCTCTGTCAAGAAAACCATAATATAATTTCTCCTACTATCTTTGTGAAACTCCCTTTTATGAGCATTTGCTTGCCTTTACTGAGTTTCTGTGACCTGGTTTTTTCATTTGAATCCTAGTGAAAGGTGAACCTTAGAACTACATAGATTTCATATTTTAGATTTCATATTAGATTTCATCATTTTCTTCCTCTGTATAACTCTTTATGACAAAGCATTTAGCATTGGATTTTATAAAAACTAGACCAGTAATAATATAATTAGGAATGCTTAAAATTATAGGCATCTTAGAACCAGTTTGCAGAGCAAACTGGAAGCAAGCATTATTTCTATGTTACAGATTCAAAATTTAAAGGTACAAATTAATTAAGACACGAACAACAGCTGGCACATCACACAGTGAATATAAAGGACTTTGACCAATCCTCTAAGTCCACTGAGCATGGTAGCAATAATGCAGGTGGCCACTGAGTTCTTATTCCCCCTGGCTCAGCTTCTCTTATTGCCACTGCTAGAAATATGAAATCAAAATAGTATGGCAAGACCTTTGAAAAAGTAGACAAAATTTCCACTGCTTCCATAAAGCAAAGTATGCTTCTCAGTGGCACATCTATATTTATCAGTGTTATCAAACTTAAACATTTTGTTCAGTTGCCGTAGAACAAAATTTATTGTTTTATGGTCATAATAATGTGGCACTGTAGTTTGCAATTCAATTACTTAGCACCATCTGAACAGAAATCTTTCTTTGTTTAGTATAAAATCATTTTGTCAGAAGTTTCTTCTCATCAGTCCCTTGTTTAATTGTTTTTGTCTTTAGCAACCACAGCATTCAGTTTTTTAATTATATGTTTGGGTAGGCCCTGAATACTGCAACAGACATGGACAGGACAACCATCATTTGCTTCCATGGTAAAGAGCTGACTGTGGCTAAACACTGTCATCTGTAGAATTTACATAAACACATTAATTAGCCTTCCTTTGTTTCTGTTCAAAAACCATTATAAAATACCAGACACAGCTGCCTCTACAAAAGATTAAATTCGTGTCCTTTCTAATTCATGATGTCACCCCAGTCACAAGCAATTTCCAGTAGTTTTACTTTCAAAGGAAAGACAACTAATGAAAACACCACTATAAAATTTTACACATGAAAGTTGTGCAGACATTCTACAAAAAAATTTAGTATTCATTTGAGACCTCTTTCCCATAGTGATTGGCAAAGATATAAAGGCCAGCATTCCTGAAGCTAAATCAAACTTCTCTTCCAATAAAATAAGCAGTTACTATGACACAAGCTGAGAGCCTGTCCTTCTATTAGAATATTGCTTTCTCACATACTGTGCTGGTTTTGCCTGGGATAGAGTTAACCTTCTCCACTGTAGCTGGTGTCGAGCAGTGTTCTGGATTTGTGCTGGAACCAGTCTGGGTAACACAGGGATGTTCCAGGTGTTGCCAAGCAGAGCTTACCCAGGGTCAAGGCCTTTTCTGCCTCTCACCTCACCCCACCAGTGAGGAGGCTGGGGGTGCACAAGGAGTTGTGAGGGGACATAGCCAGGACACCTGACCACAACTGACCGCAGGGTTATCCCAGACTGTGTGGTGTTGTGCTCAGCATATAGAGCTGATGGAAGAAGGAAGTGGGAACATCCAGAGCGATGGCGTTTGTCTTCCCCAGTCACTGCATGATGCAGCTCTGCTTTCCCGTGGATGGCTGAACAGCTGCCCACCAATGAGTAGTGCTGATGTAATCCCTGGGTGTTTCACTTGAGTGCATGGTTTTCCCTTTACCTGTTAAACTGCCTTTATCTCACCGCATGAGTTTTCTCACCTTTACCCTTTATCTGATTCTCTCCCTCATCCCAGTGCGAGGCAAGTGACAAAGCAGCTGTGTGGGGCTGAGCTGCCCCCTGGGTTTATAATGACACAAACATAATAAAATTAATTTACAGTGTAACACTTAAGGATGAGCCAAGTCATTGTGGCTTTACTTTTTCTGATAGGATTGATCAGTTGTAGCAGAACACTTTATGGAAACGTATCATATTCAAAGCATCATATGAATTTATGGAATAAAGTAGATGGTTTGATGTGGTGGTCAAAAGGGCTATTCAGAGACTGAGAATGAAAATCTCTCAATCTGAAGAGCAATAGAAACACTAGAACAGAAAAAATTAGTAAAATGATAAGATCTTATATTAGAAAATAATGACAAAATTGAATTATTTTCTTGCTACAGCCACAGTCAATATGTCTATGTCTACAGCGTTGCAACAGACGAGGGCCAAAGGAAAAGGACAAAATACATGGCAAGTCCCTCATCAAGAGACTGAGCCCACTTGTTCTAATAAAGCCCAGATCTCTTACACTGTATTGAAATCCATACAACTACCTTTATTCCTTACTCATTATTAATGAAAATACTACAGTTACAATTAAATGCATTTACACATCACATGACATTTGTGACCACAGATAGAAAATTTAAAGGGTAAGAAAACCACTGTGAGCACTCACTTTCTCACCCATTTCAGCATAGTACTCTGTTTAAGAGAAACAAGCAAGAGAATGTTCACAAGTGAAAAACAGGATTAAAACAAAATGTTGTTAACAAACTCTTAATTGCATTTGTGATGTAATATAGTTTTAGCCTTTCAATCTAATGAACCAAAATTTCTTAAACAATCAATAGTGACAGGCACAGTACTGACAACACCTACAAAACAAGGGCTCAACACTACACAAATATTATTCAGGTTAAATTTTTCCCAAGACCAAGCCTCAAGTCTCTGTCTACAGAGAGTTATATTATCATTTCTTTGCTTATTAAAAATCCCTTAAATGCATACAAAGGGTTTATTATACTATACACAAACATTATAATCAATATTATTTTTTACCCTCACTATGGAATTGAGAGTTAAGACTTCACTCTGGAAGAGACTCACCTCTCTAACCTCCAGCGACTCGATATTGGCCAGCATTGATGCTTATTAAACAATTAGTTCAAAGGTTTTGAATACTTAACATAAAATAATGCTCATCATAAACTAACTTCACTGTGCTGCCAAGATATATTTTGAATACAGAAAGACAGCTTTACTAAAATACTAGTTTTCAAATTTAAATGCATTAAATTAGCAAGAGGAAAAATATTAAAACAGCCTTGGTCACCCAGCCCCATAATACCTACACATTCATACTTTAAATTACTACCTAGTAATAATAGATGGTTATTACTTGGTAACCATTGAGGCCCAGAAAGAAAACTGGGGCCCCTGAACCAAGTAAAGAAAGCATGAAAGGCTATGAGATAAAGGATGTGCATTTGAAAAGACTCCTAAATGCACCTAGATTTGTAGCAGTAACTGCATTGAGCAAACCCATCAACTGCAGAGAAGGCAGATGAGTGCAAGAGTAGAGTAGGCTATTGCCCACGACAGGAAATGTTAGCAAGCTGCTGTAACTGGCCATGCTTCAGCAAAGCATTTAAGGATGGTGCTAAAGGACTCTCTTGGCTAGAATACCTTCTTGAATTGAGCCTAAGAGCCTTGTGGAGTTAGGGCCAGATAAAAACATGCACTGTTCCTTTTTTGTGCACAGAGCTATTAAAACACACAGTGCTCAGAGAACTGATGTATTCAACTTCCTTAGTATTTAACAGAAACAAGAACAGGATGTGATTAACAACTAGGAAATATACAATTTTCATATGTATTGACAGTCATATCTGCTATCTATATCATATCAGTTGACTATAAACATATTTGATACACTCTTCACTGCAAAACTGGAGTGATAGACACAATGAGGTTTATTGGAAAGAGTGTACAGTTAGAAAAATGAGAGTGAGAAGTGTATTTTTATTTTAAAGAAAACATTAGAGTATGTATGCTTTGGCTGAAACTTTGAAATTTAGAAAAACCTTGCAAAGCATCTTTATTTTTTAGAGAAATTTTTAGAGTAAATTCTGTATTTCAAATAAGTATTCTTTAAGCTGGTAATTTCTCTGAAAGCAACAGTCCACATATCAAAGGGAGGAAGCCATTTAGTGAACACTACTGTGTCATCTTTTTTCATAAAGAAAAATGCCAACATCTCTATCACCAATGGTAAAATATATTTATAGAAAAATATCTATACAAAATACTTATTTTTGTGTCTAGAAGTGTAACCAAATCAAAATATCAGAAGATATCCAAAAGAATATACTCTTCCACCTATTGTAGTGTATTTTATTACTTAGTGCTATTAATTATTAGAGAAAACACATATATAGTTTGTATTATAAGTTATATAAATACTATGAACCACTGAACAAAATTAATCTTTTTATTTGTTTACAGGCCTTAAAGAGGACTAGATTTCTCATAATAGATATCCTTGTAGAGCCTGACTTTTGGGGCTTTGAAGGCTTCAGGGAGGAATTACTGCAATACACAGCTTTCACTCAGAAAATCTGTCCTTTATGTCTTATGAAATAAACCTCGGCCTCACTGAATATTAGTAATTATACCCAATTCCTTTCCTCCATGAAAGAGGCATATTCCTAGTTCCTCTCAATCCACCTTTACCCTCTAACATTTCTACTACATGGTTGGGGGCAGATTAAAATTTTTTAAGCCATAAAGAAAGAACCTTTATTTTCTGTCTAATCTCCAGCTTTTAGAATCATCTATTTTTTATATTCCATGTAACAAAAATATCAAGCTGTTTCACAGTACTAGGAGAAAAAGCCTACTCAGCACATTTATTGATTAATCTAGAATTTTACTCCCAGATGGTTATTGTCCTTCATTTCTACGAAACAAGACATCACTGCCAGCAAATACACATTTGCTCTTCTGCTAACATTGTCTACAGCTTAAACACATTCTCACTTTTGCCAGTGCATTTCTCTTCGAGTAGAATAAAAAGAGAGTGCATTTCTTTATTCTACAAGGAGACATAATAACTCCTAATAATACCTAAGAGAATCTCTATTTCCTCAACTCTAGCTACCAATCTTGCCCTTCTTTTTGGAATTCATGTTTCAATCATATGTGACCCAAACCACAAACAGAATTTCAGATGAAATCCCACCAGTACCATGTACATTGCCTTTAATATTTTCTTTCCACTTCTAAAAATCCTGCAATACATCCTGATATGTGTTTACACTTGTCTTTTTCCATTGCCATGTCACACTTATGGCTTTAGTCACCCTGAGACTAATAAAGCCAGATCTCTCTCTTCCTCTGACACTTTCAATTATAACTCCCAACTTACAACAGAAAAATCATATTAGTTCCTAATTAGACTTTGCACTACACACTTTTTGTTTCACTCACCCTTCCTTCTCTGACTTTTTAATCTGACTTTCATATCTTTTTCTATCAGCCAGTTCTCCAGCCTTTATTTTTGCACTCAGAGAAGTATTTCGTATTGACTCCAAATTAGGCCACAGTTCAAGAAGAATTTCAGTAGCACTGATCTGAATTGAACTAATCTAAGAATGGGAAAAAGTGTGGCCCCATATTGGTTCCCCTATCCAGTTTATCATACACGTTCTACCAACAGTCAACATGAGGGTGAAAACAAGCCCAGAAGAGAGGATGTGCTTCTTTCAACTGATGTAGCACACAGACACAGAGGCACTACCCAGTAGTCCTTCACTAGCCTCAGCCTGTCTAACAGGCATTATGACTGCCATACTCTGCTCTTTGCTATTAGCCTTTATCTTTTCCTGGCTGCAGCACTTGCTCAATCCCTCACTCATTGCACTGCTTCAGGATGCTGAGAACGTAGATCATCATTCACCACTCTCCTGACAGGGCTAAGCAAAGTGTCAGAGAGAAGAGCCCGTGGAGGGGATGGGAATGCCGCTGCTGATAGCAGAAGGTTGGAAAAACTGCAACCAGGAAGTTAATCTTCAAAGGTTGTTTTACAGCCCAGTACCAGACTGGTAAGAGCTTGCTGCTCTCAAAGGACCAGGTCATTTTCACCTTTTTCCTATCTGTGTTATTACTGTTCCTCTTCCCTGCTTCCAGCCATGCACTCCTGATCTGGGCATTGCTCAGTTCCTTTGTGAACAGCCACCTGCACCCACCTCAGAGCCAAGAACTGCCTGAGACACTGGGAGTGACTGCATGTGCACGTGCAGTCCAACAGGAGCACGCAGCAGGGAGAGAGACAAGGAGGCACGACCATGCAGCTCTTTTCCATCTCTTCTCCTTTCAGCTGATTTATCAATGGATTGTAATACAAACTAAGAATCAGTAGTATCAATAATGAACAACTAAGCAATAAATTTGAGTTGCTTTTCACATACCAAGTCACTGCTGCTCCGTGTTAAAAACAATATACCAATTTAATTGTTCAAGAGGTATTTAGGAGTTGGGAAGATTTAAATTATTCACTCATCCAGACTCCACAATATGAGCTTATGTTAATTGTGATTGCCTAGTGGGTCAATTAGGAAAGTTCAGGGAAAAAAATATGCCTTTCCTTAAGAAGAAGAGAAGAAATATAGTGGGTATATTTCTGGACACCACTCTGCTGCACTGAAACAAGCATTGACCATCTTGTCACATTAGAGTGCAGGCATACTTGCTGATATAGAAATATATCATTCAATAAAGTCTCTTGTCCAAATATTTATGGCTTAATTACTTACTTGTATAAAGACAAACTTCTGCTTTAAAAAAATCATGAAAATTTAATGAGGACAGAAGGCAGTAGAGTAAGACTTGTGAAACAAACCCTATCTCCAAGGCAGTAGCTGAGAAAATGTCCCAGTTATTACATGACTTGAGAATGGAAAACAGGTTTTGACACAATTAACCTTTTGGCAATACAGAAAAGTTATTAAAAAGACTAAGTGGTGTTTTTTGAAGGCCAAAATCTGTACAACTCACAAACCCACTCAAACTCAGCACTACTTCAAAACAGATAAACACACAAGGAGCAGTTACAATTAACTTCTGTTTTCAAAAGAAGTATTAGAGGTACCAGAACATATTCTTAATCTGGATGTCAATTTTCTTTGTTTGGAATAAATGAAAAAAACAGAAAAAGCATAGGAAATACTAGCATAGGAAACAAACAACAGATGAAACAGTAATAAGGGGGAAGGACACAACTTCTAACAAGGTAACAGTTAGTACCAGGCAGATAAATTTATTGTGCTCTTAACCAAGTCTCCTGTTACAGGTAAAGTGCTGTTGTGAATCTGTGAAATGGATTTCAGGATTAAGAGTTAACAAATTTATCTCCTCCTGAGCCACCTTATATCCTTATGAAAAGATATATTTTTATTTCTATTTTAATAGCATGCACCTTACTAATGCTGTTGCAGGTAATTTTACAAATAGAAATCAAGGGCAGTTTTGCCAATCAAAATGTTGCTGTTTTTCCATTGCAATTTAGAATATTTTCAGAGTTTTTTGCCAATTCAACTCTCTAGCTAAGTACGGGGATCATCTCATCTACATATATGTTATCTAAAACAAAGTCCAGTAGAAATTCATATCACACACACACATGGATGCACACATACA
This sequence comes from Chamaea fasciata, assembly GCF_029207755.1. Taxonomy (NCBI): domain Eukaryota; kingdom Metazoa; phylum Chordata; class Aves; order Passeriformes; family Sylviidae; genus Chamaea; species Chamaea fasciata. Next base: position 27,240,127 of record NW_027094090.1, on the reverse strand, counting down.
AAAAACAGCAGGACAGATAAAGGATTACAACAAATTCCATCCAGGATGATATACAGAAAATTAAGTGTTAATGAGCTGTAGACCTCTAAATAACTTATTTCTTCAACTCCTCTTTCTAAAATACCTTTGTATTAATATTTCTTAAAAATATAATTACTGATCACACTGAAATCAGTAATTCACAAATTCTCTTCAAAAAAACTCAACTGTTGGCCTGGGTTTTTACTTACATATGTCTTCCAGTTTTATATGTATTATGCACTATGTTTTATATTTCATTATGTATCATGTATATACCACTTTTTTTTTTTTTTTTTTTTTTTTTTTTTTTTTTTTTTTTTTAGTTTGTAGGTAATTTAGTTTCCAAGCATATAAATAGAGTTTACAATAGGCCTTGGAAAAGTGACTACAGCATATGCAGTAATTGCTACCCTGAAAGCCTCCATTTCAGATTTTTCATGGCTTCAAGAGAACCAGTAGTAAATTTCTCTTTCTACAATTTTAGTTCTGAACCCAATCATGTAAAACATTTTACTACAATATCTATCTCATTCCCTACAAGTATGTTTGGGAATGATTTGCCAATGAAAGTGAGAATGATTCTATGATTCCTTGAGATGTTATCAACAAATAACTGCAAATGAACTTCCAATTAAGCTCCATGATGCTGATGCTAAATGCTTCATTTGCACAAGCTCTTCAGAGAGCCAGTGTATTATCCTATTGAACTACTGAAATACAGAATTACATGGTATTAAAGGTGAGGTATGTGTTTATAGAGCCCATTGAATGCTTTCAAAAAAAAAAGACCTATAATATTTCATTGTTTAAAAGCAGGTTCTTTCTTTCTTTAAACCCTTTTAAAAGTCTATGAAAATTTTAATATCCACAGGATTTACACAGAGGTAAAATAGTAGAAGTATGGTTCTCAGAACAAAAAGATTTTCCATGTATTATAGAGCTCTCAAATACCAGAGCTCCTCTGAAAGGGTTGATTAATCATACTATTTAAAGGTTGTGACACATTTATGCCCAAACTAATGCAGGCAAAGCTAGTAATTCACAGTTACAAACCTGTGCAGGAGACAGCTTATGTGTTGGGACACTTGGCTTTAAATTCTGGTCCTTTTTGGACCCTGCTCATTTCTGGTATTGAACTCACTTAACTGTGATAACTTAACTCTCCTGTGTTAAGATATGAAGAGATTGGGGGGGGAAGCCTAATTTGTTGTTGTTTGATTTGCTCTAAAAATCCTTTGCCACTAAGGTTGACACAGAAGAACCATAAAAACTTAAGAATAGAGATAATAATTCGCATTCCTCCTTAGTCATGATCATAAACTTTAGATTCACTTCCTTAAAAAAAAAAAAAAAAAAAAAAGAAAGCTGCAGAACATGTATATAAAGCACAGAATTAGGTGTTGATCATAAACATACAGAAGATGTCAGACCAGTTTTAAATAACTATTTAAATGGGTTTTAGTAAATTATGAACATAGACCTTCAAGCTCTGTAGAACCAAAATTTAGTAAAGGCAGAGACTTAGTCAAGGCTTCTCTAGAGAGACAATGGATATTTGGTGCCAGCAGCACCCTAGAACCCTTTGAGTACAGTTGTGCTTATCATGGGCAAAGAAAAAGCCATACTGGTATATGCCAAGTAAAAGTTCTTCTCAACAGTTCATCCAAGCCAGAATACTGACATCTCAATTTATTTCCCTTACAAGCTTCCAAAGCATTTACCCATGAAAAATTTATGTACCTTGATTCATCTCTTTTCCACCAAAAAGAAGAAAAATGGACTGCATCCATGATTTTACCTTTCCATGATTTAAACTGAGAAATGGGGTTGTAGCAGCTGACTCCAGGAGAGTGAGGGGCAGCTATTGCTTAGGCAGGACTTATCCATAAGTATTTCTTGTGCCTGTCCCACAGTCATACTTTATTGCAAAGAAGGGAAATCCACAGAAACAGAGCTATTACACAAGTCTTAGGCTGGCAGCAATGTCCTAGGCTCAGACTGGCCATGTGTTGAGTACTAATAAGGCAGACCACCTCAGCCCAGTGTTTAAACCAAGATTACAGGAGTCTTTCTGCCACAGCCAAAGGACGGAATAGATTACACTAAGACCTGCTCCTGACATCCTTGAAAGTGTGTGATGCATAAGACATCTTGAAAGAGGAAGAGGACCGGAATCTGCATCCCTCTGTACAGAAGTTAGCAAAGGCAAAGACCAGAACAGTCAGTGGCAAAGACTTCAGAGAAAAGGAAGGCGAACCGCTTTTTCTAAAAATTAGGGGCAGGGTGGGAGAAAGCAATTGCATGTTCTTTACACAGTCACAAAGAGGAGGAAAAAACTGGGCACAGGAAAGATGAATCTGTGGAAAGTGAGACTCAGAGCTGAAGGTAGTTTATAATTAGCTCAGTTAGGAATATTCATTTAAAGGTTTTTAAATGCAGTGTAGGCAGCAATGAAGTTTGGCTTCTCTCCAAAAGTAGTTGCACTCATACCCAGAACCAGGACGGTCTCAGGAGAGATCAGTGAATTTAACGGAATTACTAGAATTTCCTCTTCTGGTCAAAAGTTAGTGCTACTGCCTGATGTACCAAATTACTCACCATTTAGGTTACTCCTGAGGCACATTTTTAAATAGCAATATTGAGTCTCCTTTATGTTTAGTTCAATATTCTCCATGTGACATAACAGAAACCATGACAAAAATACGTGTCCTGAGAGTACAGTTAGGAAAATATGACAATGTATCAGCAGTTTCATTTCTCCCTCTTCGACCCATGCATTTTAACTTCTTGGGTTTCCAGTTTGAATGTTATTACTATTTCATTAAGGCCATAACTATCTGTGTTCTGGTTCCTAAAAGCCCATTTGGCATAACATTCAAATTAGCAATAATGAGAAGAATACGCTCTTCCATCATCAAGTTTGTTACCTTGATGAATATCTCTCTGTAGAAAAATATGAAATGAGTTAATGTACCTGCCTATTAAAGCCACTTCAGGAGATGGCTGAACACATCAGTGGCCTATTAGCTAAAGAAAAATTCAACCTAAGGCCCAAGGAAGAAATACAGATGTATCTAAAAAGTGGATTTATTGCAGCTATTTCTTACAGTACTCAGAGAAAAAGTAGATGTCAGCAAAATTAGAAGTGCCAAAAGATCACACTAAAAAAGTTAGACAATTTTGGGGCTTTAGGATTTTGCATACAAAATAGTTAGGCTTATATGATTTTTTTTGCTACTTCCTTGTAGCTGAACTCAGATTATCTGCCACAATAAAAATCCCCCAACCAAGAAACAAACCCTCCACTGAAAAAAAAACCCCAAACCAGAGGAAGAAACTGATGAGAGTATTTGACCAGCTGAGTGAGGCTTCTATTTAGTGATCAAAGTGGCAGAATGGAACAAAATTTTGGATAAAATCTAAGGCCTGACAATTTGTTTTAGAGAGTATTATCAAAAGGATTATTGTTTCCACAACTATCTAGAAAAACAGAAATAAAAGACTTAGATATGGATATTAGTTTTCTTTTTTTCTTCTGAACTTCCTGTAGTGCCACTGAACTGTTTTCATGTAGAGATAGGTAAACCACTACTTTATAAATATAAGTAAATGTAAAATATTAAACTCATATTTGCTTTATTTATACTTACCTGGGAAAATATTGAGAAAAGCTGTTTTAACATTGAAAAAAGATTATTCCCACCAGTTGAAGAGCTAGAAATTCCCATTGTCACAAAAATTCAAAATTATCAAAGAGAGTTTAACAGATTTTAGAGCACACAGATAAAGGACCGGATTTATATAGAAATCTGGTAAGTAGGCTTAATCTTTGATAAGCAAAAAAGGACTGGAAAGATCTTCCAAAAAATTAAGTTTAGCTTTTTCTTCTGTTGGCATGGAGTCAGCTATTTGTAAACACACCTCTTTTATAAATACGCCAATCAGTATCTTTGAAGAGGGTTGTTGTTGTTTTTTTTTTTTCTAGTGATTTATTTCACCTGAGTCATGGTTGGTTTGGATTTCTCTTGCTTTGATTTTCTACCCAAACTATTTCCACTGGAAATTTATCCCAGGATGTGATGACTCACAGGGGAAGAAAAAAAAAAAAAAAGTCTTAAATTTAATCACAGTCACACACAAATTTTGTTCTTCTGCTACCTTTTCCTCATTATGTACCAGTGAGATGTATTTATCAGCAGGAATCTTATTTTCCCCCTGACTCTCCTACACTACACAAGACAAGGTTTTATAAACCCCTCTGTAATGTGGGTTCTGCTGTCATCTGAGTAGTATTTAATTGCATGTGCTCCACTTTGGGTTCCTACGATTTTCAAGCGCAAAAAAATCATAACTGAAATTATTCTAAGTGAAGTGGCCAATTCTTTACTGCTCCTGGAAAAACTCTGAACAGCAATCCTGATGCATCCTCAGAAATATTTGCTTTTTTTCACAGCTGTGCCACCCTGTGAGCTCTCACCTTTTGGTCAACCAGTAATACAGAGATGTGTTTTCTCTCTCAGTTAGTTCTAATAAGCCCACAGTTTAAAACAGAATTATATTTTACTGGCTCCAAATGACCTTCCATCGTCAACTACTTAGAGTGTATATCCGTTTCTATTATTAAAGTTCAAGCAGCCTTTCTGAATGGTATTCCTATGTTCCCCTGAGCTGCTTATTGTGGAAAAACCACCCTCCTTCTCCCATTTAACCAGTCCTTTGCTTTCTCGCCACAGTGATGTCATCAAAAGATTTACTTGGCACTAAACAATCATTTATATTACCTACTGCATTTTACATGATACTTTTAAACCATTACCAAATAGTTAAATTTCTACAAAATGTAAGTGCCTCTTCTCTGGTAATTAGAATTCCCGATTAAATTAATAACTCTTAATTATTTCTCAGCATCAAATGGTCCCAGTCATCACCTGGTGATAGTCTCGTAACAAAACAGATGTTAACTTTCTCTGAAAGTACCTATCCCTGTTATTTTATAAAAAAATGTTGATTTCACCTCTTTTATTGTAATGCTGATGGGAGTTAGAGGCTGAATGCACTCTCTTGGAAACACATCAGTTACACTATAAAAGAAATGGTCAGTATCACCAAACACTGAAGGTCTTATTTCTTGCTGTAGACATAAATTAAAGGATAATAAATAGCAAGGATTTTAGTGTTCCTTGTAACATGTTGTGAATTCTTACAATTCAAGAGTAGAAAGCAAACATAGCCACTACAGTATTGAAATAACACAAATATTCTGAAATATTAAAAAATTGATATTTCTTAGCCAAGACAAATGAGTTCTGAAATCTTTAAGCAATCTAATTTATTTTGCTTTACCGAAAAGTATTCAACTAAGTCAAGACAAGGACATGTCAGCTTTACCACAGCTGTCATTTTCCCATACATTTAACAGTCAAGGAGTTACAGGAAAAATCTATAGGAACAGGCTGCTTAATAATTCTACACACAAACACACACATAAATGCCTTTGAGGCATATTAGCTTTAAAAGTAAACTTATGTCACCCAAAATGGCTCATGAACTATGCAACATATATTACAAATAATTATTCTTTGGACATATCATATAGCAATAACTGATGACCTAAATTCCTTAATTTCAAAGTAAATTGGCATTAACACACAAAAAACATAGGTGAAATTAATTTTCGATAGTACAGGTTTTGTTGCCACATGAGGGCTTTGTAGACCTTAAAAATGGGAATTTCCATCTTTGTTTTCAATTGTCTATCCTGTTTGGCACAAAAAATTAACTGATAAACTAATTCATATAGTAGAACATGCTGAATAAGAATATTTATTAGCCTGAAACTTAATTTCCCTACAGATCCCTGGTAATCTCCTGGATTTCTACATTTCTTTAACACATTGAGCTTATTTGTGAACAATTCTCATCTTTGAGGATACTTTGAAATCAGTTCCAAGTTATTTAAATACTTAAACATATCAAACCAGATTCATCTGACTGTACTTAAGGCAAACTTTTTGTTTCTGAGCATATTCACTGAGCATACATAATTGGTAATAGAGGGTTATTAATTCAATTGCTTGTTAATACAAGTGTTTGGTCAGCACAGATTATATGTGCTATTCATGTAGAGAAAATGTGCTGACCCAATTCTAACATATGTATAAGTATGGTTGGGTGTATATTTGCAGTCAGGTCTTACACTTCATCAAGAATTTTGCCTAAACAGACTCACTTTCCAAACAAAGGTTTGATCAACTGTTGAATGCAGAGCCATCCTTGCAGTCTTGTTTTATCCAAAACCATGGATTGGGATTTCTTTCTATTTCAATCTCACATTATGTTTTGTTTCAGGAAGTGAAAATCAGGACTCATATTTGTTGCTACCTAAATGGTACACCAGATTTTACAAATGTTATTACAATAGAGGCATGCAAAGTACAGGAAGTAACAAGATCTGCTTTCCCTGCCTAATTTATTAATATTTTCATGTTGCTTTTTGTAGGAACAAAATAATAAAAATGCAAACATATATAGACAAATCTCTCAAATATATGTAGATATGTACACTTTCATAAGCATGCAATACAACATGCTACATTCCTTAAAGATGGAGTGGTTTATGCCTCTTTTGTTTCTTTTGCCTCTTTCTCAGTGCTATAATGGAATCCTGTGTCTGAGCACCAGACTTCAAATGAGAGATCTATTCAAAACAAGCACAGACAAAATAAGTGGTTTCCTTAGTAATGGAAATTATGTGAAAGCCTCTGAAACAACTCCTCCTCCAGTAAGTCATGGTGTACATGATTCTTTCTACCCCCAGCTTATTGATTTAAAGATAGATCTACATCTAAATAAAAATATTTAATGTGTAGAGTTTTTGGCAGTGAAACTAGAGACGAGGGAGAAGACATTTACTGCATTCCTAGTTACATTGTTTGGGTTTTAATCAGTATGGATGTTTTATGTTCCAGTGACCTTTTAGTTAATTTTCTAGATCTGCAAGTTGAAAAAAATGAAATTGTAAAACTAAACTACTAAGGACTTGTACCCATTACACTCCCATAGTTTAGCATACTTTAGGTAGCCATATTCTGAACATACACTGCACTTATCTGTGCTGTTTCTTGTCATCACCAGGACAAATTCATGCTATTGATGGCATTGGAAAGCATTTGATAGTTCTCTCAGTCTCAGAGTAAAAGTAACTAAAAGCAAAATGACATTCTAGTTCTAATATTTAGCTTAGTGACTCTAAAGTTTTCCAAATCACCAATGCAGCTCTTGTGCAAATAGTTTTGAAAAGCAGATAATTTAGAACATCTATTGTTATCCATCCATTTTGATATTAAACCACACTAAAATTCAACAAGAATAGTTCATTTCATTTCATTAAAAAAGTTAAGAAATTCAAGTTGGAAGTTCTGCCCTTGAGAGACGCACACTACATATAGGGCATTTATTGCCACCAATGTGGCATTATCAGGGAAGGTGGCTAAATTTAAAATATAATTATTATAGCGAGAAGGAGGTTTCATTTCACTGATCACATACCATTTGCCACACCACACAGTGTCAACAGAAAAGTTACAAATCTGTTTCAGATAAAACATCAGTTAATGTTCCATAGACAGGCAAATAGATAGGAACAAAGAAATGGAAAATGGCTTCTCTATAAGGACAGAAATTTCAAGACCTATTACTACCCAATGACAATAAACTGACACCTGGTGGATTCCATTCCACCAGGATGGAAATTCTAGGCCTTACATTCAAATCATTACTGCTACTACTTTCTTCATCAGCCTTAGATACAGATTAACTCCAAGAGCTATGACACTATCTGCGACATTCCATGCGCCTTCTGGGTCCCGCAAACAAGGATCATAAACAAGCAGATCCTTAAGAAATCAACAAGAGTATCTCGGTCTTAAAGATCCACCACAGAGAAGATCCCAACAAGTTATATCAAATTAACGAAGGCTACAAAACCTGAGATGTCACCATAAGTAAGACATAAACTTACTGAGATGAAATCAATTTTTAAACATATACACTGAGCTTGAAAATTGCTTTACAGATATTTCATCTGCCTTATCCAGCTGCATATAAAGATTCTCTAGCTGCTTTTCACTACTCTGTCTTCATTAAAAATCTCATGTGACATAGCAAGGTTGTTGCTATGCATGACTCACTTCCAGCCTTCTGCAGATACCGGTATGCCAGGGACTCTTGTCTATTAAAATAGGGTCAAGGATGAAAAGCAGAAGAACTCAGATATCATCCTGTATTGGACCCAGTAGGGGCAAAACTTATTAAGATTTTTCAGACCTCAAGCCACCCCTGCAGAAGGCTGACTATGGCTCTGGGACCTATAAGGAGGAACACTATAGCTTTTGCCAGGGATCTCATACTTCTTGTTTCATAGAAAACAGTTGCTACATGAATAGGCAAGTTTTCTGGAGTCGGAAATATCTCCTTGATCACCAAAATCAGCTCCTCACCTCTTTCATTCAACCCCATCACACATGACTGAATATGCCTTTACTATAAGGCGCTTCACTATGCAGTTTCAGATTTTGCCAAGTCATATAGCACCTACTACCTACATAGCATTTAATCAAGTAACTGGGGCTTTGTGTATAAGTGAATTTTTCCTTATGTCAAATTCTTTACAGATTTGTTTCCATCTGCTCTTGCTCTATTGGATCAACACTTACTCTCAGATCCGATAAAAGAAATTTCATAGCAGGTTAAGTAATCTGATATAGCATTTTCCATTACGAAGTGCAACTCTAGAAATTTGAATTCATTGTTGGCAACAAGCCTTTCATCCTCAAAAAAGACAAAGAAGGAGAGCCAGAAATGTTGCTTTTGTTTATCACTGAAAAAATGATTCAGTTTAGGATAGATACATATTAATAAAAATTAGTCTGTATGGGAGCATAGCCCTTTTAGGAAAATGTCAATAGCCTGGCCAGAATATCTAAAAATGCACATGACAATGTCAGGTTGATGACATTGCAATGAAAATGCTGGCAGAACATGGTTACATGAAATGGTGGCTCTTTTTTCTCTCTTCCAGGTAAAACACACAATGACAACTGGCTAAAATTAATTAGTCAATTAATAAATTAACTGATGACACCACAACACAGATTTCTTTGAAACTGACCTTTGCTCAGAAAGGAATACCTCCCCACAACCCACATGGACGATACAATAAGGGTGTGCTTTGCAGAACTGCCAAGAATTAATCTGTCAAATAAACGCTAGCTCACCTCTTTTTTTCCCCTATGGGCACTTTACTCTACAAGAAGAAAGTGACAATTGCCACCACTGAGCCTCCTCCTTGTAGTCACAGTGCCTCAGAAACCAGGATAGGAGCACGTGCAGTCATAGGTGAAAAAGGTGTTCCAAAAGTGTTGTCTCTTTTACACATGGACATGATCTGCATGCATACACACTTCAAAAAAAAAAAAAAATTAATTGCCAATTTCTGATATAAAGTGTATCATCTTAGAATTTAAATCAAATAATTGTGGGATTTTTACTGTAACTGCATAGTATTTATTACAGTTTCTAACTATTCTTGCTGCATTCTAAACAGAGCTGTGTTCTCACAGACTGAAAACACTAGAAATGATCATGGTTAATCCTGAACCACAGAAAAGGATAGGGAGGCCCAAGGATGCTCTGCCTTTCTACATAATGAAAAACAGGAAAAAGTTTTGAAATCATTGTCCAATTTCGAGAAAAATGAAGACACAGAATCATTTTATTTTAATAACTAAGGGGTTTATGGACTGTGTTTATTGTCCATTACAAACAAATAATTAATTAGTTTATTTAATGTGCACTCAGTAATCAGATAAAATGTATGCTAAATAAATTGCTGGAGTTAGTCTGCATTAATTTCATTGTCTCTCAGTCTGAGAGAATTTTTTTCTATCCTGTAACCTACTAAGCTATATATATGATTTTCATAGAATAGATTACCTTGCCATTTTAAAACCTCCAGGCATCATAGAGAAATCAGCAGAAAAATAACTTAATGAACATTAATAATTGTAATTATTTTGGTTAGAAAAGACATTTTTCTCCTGCAGATAGCTTGAAAAAATATTCTTTAGCATTACCTAAATTATAAAATTTAAATACTTCACCTTTTTTTAAGAAACAGAATTTTATCATGATTTAATAACATTTTAACTAATATGTAAATGTATGCCTATCAAGGAAGTACTTTAATTGCATATATAGTCTATCATAAGAACTCACTTTCTTTACACAAGTATACTTTAGTTGATTTAATTATCTACCCCTCTAATTACACAGTTCATACCAATCAACCAAAATGAAGCACTTCTCTAATCTTAATTTCACATGTCAAATCACTGGATATGTTTTTGCATGATTCTCATGTTAATTAGAAAGCCAGATATCGAATGAACAACAGTGAGTTCATGAGGAGGTTAGGGGTAAAATCCAAGAAAGATTTCACATAGGGCAATGCTGGTCCCTATCTATCTACCTTTCTCCAGATCATCTGTTTCTCCAATGGATGATATGAGAAATAGCAGTTTTCAGTCGTCTTTAAAAGAACATGTTCCACTATTTCCAAACTTTTTGAAACTTTCTTGTCTCTTACTCCACCCACAATCCCACCCCGGTAGCACAGGTTAATATCTTTCATGGGGGAGAGGTAGGAGAGGGCTGAGATCAGGAAAGATTTCCATTTTTCTTGTGACAGGAAGTCTTACTCTTCTGGCTTTGGGTTGTGCTTACTTAAAACATGCTGAGCATTATCCCATCCAACACGGGACACGATGTTGTGCAGCAGGGAAGGCTTGTAGATTGACTTGGAAGTTTAAAATGGCTTGCATTTAGAGCTCATACTGGTGACCATTACGTACATCACAGGCTCCAAGAGCCATCTCTTGGGGGCAAAGGAGAAACGAGGTTTCACCAATGAGCCCTGAGGCAGCACAGAGAGTCTCTCATGTTGTAGGATATCAATAGATACATCTTTGTATTATAGACTGTTAGACACTGAGGAAAGATGATGTGAGATCCTTCTGGATCTTAGTTTTCCCTATCCCAACCTCAGGCAAGAAGACCAGAAAGGTAACTAAAGATGTGTTAGCCCCAACTTTTTTGATATAACTCTTTAAGTCACATTAGAAAAATATCTGAATATCCATAACAAAGAATGAGAGAAAATGAAAAGGCCACTTGGCCTTTCCCTGGCCCAGAGTAACGCACCTATTCTCATTTAATCAGTCACTTTAATGCTATTATTTCATGTATGAAACAGTCCCACTTAGTTGGATGAGTGAAAAATGACCAGCAGACAGCTTAGAAAAGTTTAACACTTTGTTCACTTTAGTTACCTTAAGTGCAGTATTCAAAAATTGGAGGCAGAAGGAAAAGACTGCTTTAACAGTAAAGCCACAGTGTAAGTACTGGTGAGTCTAACAGGAGTAGTTTTGTAAAATTTGCCCTAGCCTATTATAACAACCTGAAATTTATTCAGAATGGTGGCATTAATTTAATTCTCTTTTCATAATAAGTGATTTTATGAATAATAAAATTATTTTCTTACCAAAAAAAATTAAAAATAAAAAATAATGCAGTCCAAGATCTCAGACTCAAAGTGAATTGAGATGAAATTCGGTATTCATAAAATAGCGACCATTTTATTGTAAAATTTTGGTGCTATTGCTTTTGCAAAAGGTACATTAATTCACGCCATTTACTAATCTTCAGAAATTTTTCATGCTCTTATTAGACAAGACCGTGAGCCTTTCTTTCTCAAAGCAGACGAGTGTGAAATGAGAACCACATCTCCCTTCAGTCCACTAGAGGGTGGCCTGACTTGCTCAGGGCTGTGGGACAGAATTCACGCAAGAGATCCAACATTTTCTTCTTTTTGACCTGTTGATAACCAAGTCTTTGTGCTTCATTATTTATCATCTCCTATTATAAAGTCATTTCTTTTACATAAACAGCATATATGATGAAAAAACCTTTTCCTAACAACATCTCATTTACTGTTTTGTATATCTAGGAGAAGGGGTGATGATAATCACAAATTATTCTATAGGTTTTAAAACCTTCATAGTTTGTATGGCCTTTGGTCATGGGCACAGAATAAACAGGGAAAAAATAAATCATTCACCAAAGAGCATGGCACAAAGGGAGAAAGAAGAAAGAAAGGGAAGGAAAAATCTGGGTATCCTATTGTTTATATAATTGGATGGCCATAAAAGATAGACTCAAGAAGAGAGAGATTGAGAGAAACTGACTTTTTATTAAACCGATCCCTTTCACAGTTCATTCTGAAATGTTATTTCTCGGGAAGATGTACTATTGCTCTTACTTTCTACTGATAAGCACAGGTAGTAAAAGGTAATATTTGACAAAATTTGGAAGAGGAAGAATAATAAAATCTTTTCCAGTCTTAAGCTTAAAAAAAAAAAAGGCACCAAAACGGGGGGCGAGGCACAACACATTTTTCCCGAAACGTTTCATCATACAGTATCCTCTGAACTACAGCAGCCTTTGCAGAACTTCAGTGATGTCTAATAAGTTGTTCTGAGTACAGAAAACGGCCCTTAAAAGAAAAATAAATCAATAAATTAGAAAGGGGTGCGGGGGGAGCAAATGTGGACCTCCCAGTCTGTTGTGCACAGACAGAAAGCATGTCCTGTAGCTCCCACAAATCGGAAGCGGTATCTGGGCGCGCGCACGGGCTGGCTCCGCGCTCCCGTGCCCGAGCAGCAGCGGCAGCGGCGCGCACAGACCTCTCCCCGCGGGCGCGCAGCCGGGCACAGCCAGGCACCCGCTCCTCTCTGGGGAGCCCAGGGGCTCCGCTATTAACCACCGCCGAACAGCAGCACCATGTCACTGTGACAGCCGAACGCCTGAGCGATGCACCGCTAACCACCATGGAAACAAGGAGAAATAAGAGCAGCTAGCGAGCATCTCTCTCCCCCCCCCCACCCCACCCCCGCCTCCTCTCTCCGCTGGATTGCGAGCCTCAGACAGCCAGGCAGCAACAGCGCCTGGCAAACGCAAGGGATCTCAGCTGGCAGCACAGAGAGTCTCTCATGTTGTAGGATATCAATAGATACATCTTTGTATTATAGACTGTTAGACACACGCATGCACACTGACTCACACCCATACATACATGTGTGCTCATCTATACAGACTCTGGCTTTAATACAAGTATGTCGCTACCTGAACTAAGGATTCAAAATCACTGAGATGCAAGAACTCCTCCAGCTCTGAAACTACTCTTATTATAGGGTAAGTTCCTTTTTATTTTCAATTTTACCCTGGCTTTTATCTTAACTTCTAGACTCTTTCCCCTTTCTTCTTTTTGGAAAGTTATCTTACAAGTCTATTTTCACATTTTACTTTCTGAACAGAAATGCAAATGCAATATGTTTTTTATGCCAGAGATAATCTAAATATGCTTGCAATAGTATCAGATTTGTGCATTTGATAGCTTGAAAGAACATCAACGGATAAAAAATATAAAAGGAGAATGTTTCCACTGATGTTTCAGAGGCAATATCAAATTAAACACTTCCTCTGTGTTTTGAAACCCGTAAAACAAGATACAGGACAGTCTCCTTTCTTCTCTCCAGTGCTAGGATTAAGGGAAATGCTGTTTATGTCAAGACCTAAAAACCACTGAGCAATGAGGCTGGATGAGCATATCACAAACAGTTATTGAATTTCTGCCAGGCTACATCTTAAGGATCGTGGCAAAATGACTTCGCTTAAAAACATCCCCTTTCCAGTCAGAAGGGACAGTGTGAATGTCTGATTACTGATGCAGCTGGAACGGACGCGTTAGGTAAAAAGGATCACGTTCAGCAGAGGAGTTCTAATCTTCTTTGGTAATTAACAGGATCTCAGCAGGGTGCCTCTATTTACATGGAAGGAGAGTGTTTAAATCCATCACTATAAAAGCTTTGCCTGTTTTAGCATAGCAAGGCTCAGAACTATTTGTCTTTGCTTTCCATGTCTTTGTTTTCACATGTCTAGCTGGAGTTTTTGCCCAGCACTGCTGATGAGAAAGAGAGCCCAACACAGGGGGAATGAGAAGGCAGCAAATGCAGGGGGCTAGAAAAATATCAGTGATTTTCTATTTAACCAATTTAATCAACTTAAAATTCCAGGCAAGCACTACAGTTGTCTAATGTGCTTGTGCTTATGCATGTGTATGCCATTTCTTCCATGCAGTATGAGAGTACCTCAGCATTCAGATGAAAACACATTCAGTAAAGTGCATCAGCATGGATCTGTGATTCAGGCATCAGTGAAAGAGAGAGATAGATTTTACTTTAAACCATGAAAAAGACAGCTTAGCCCTCTAATGCATGCTTCAAAGTGAAAAAAAAATACAATCTGCATCTTCCTGTATGTTTTTGTTTGCTTTTTAGAGTACTACATCTGTATTAAAAACACCTCAGTATTTTGATTATTTCTCCTACCCCTTTTTCTCCCTTCAGCCCCCTCACTCCCATGCACTCTGGAGAACATCATAAAGATTCTGTTCCTTTGCACCAATGTAATTATTTGCTTGTAATTTTAGACCTAGTGTGTTCTGAGAAACAAATACTGTGAAAGAGCCATCAACAGATAGCCACTGGCTTCAAGTCTGTCACCTTTCCAAAAATGTCAGGAAATGGGTAGCTTAACAATATGTATGGTAAGAAGTCAATTAATTCAGGTGACCTTTGTAAATGGTGACAATAAAGCAGCTCTGACAATATGCTACAGCATTCGACATCCCTCTGGAAAATGAATGAGCTTAAGAAGAGGTTTTCTTTTCAGAGTACAAAATGAAAGGTATTGAAGCATTAGCTCCTGCTATTGGCAAGGTTGCTTCCTATATTTCAGAAGATCTGTGAAACCTGTTTAAAGCAAGCTGACTTATTTTATTATATGAAACACAATCTCTAGTCTAATTAATTAAATATCCTGTTGTCATTCACACTGCACGTGCACTTTAGTTGTTAAAACAAGCATTTCCAGCTCCTGGTTTGAATTTTTACAAAATGTGCTATAAAATAAGTAGAGGAAAAATCAGATTCTGATTTCTTCATGCTATGTGCAAAGGACTACTCAGAGGAAACTTTTTCTACATGCCTTGGTAGCTGCTCAGCTTTCCTGAACATCTATCCTTATTCATTTTTAATGTAGAAAATAAGTAAATATGAGTAACTTTACACAAATGCATCTTGGGTTTTGCCACATATACTCTAATGTGCTACTTCAAAATATTATACAGATATGCCAAAGAGCTTCAGAAAAATGTGGCCATTTCAATCACACATGTACAGAGTACATATGCTGTAGATGGAGCATCTCTACACAGCACAGACATTCTTAACCAGCAAACCAGGCAAAATGTATGGTGACTGTATTTTGGTTAATACTCCCTCAAAGCTCCTGCAATAATGTTGTAGTGTGAGCCAACGACTGGCTGATGTTGTTATGGTAACCCCGAAGTCCCGCCTTTTAGGGTGGCAGCTCTGAGCATGACATCGGAGCATGCCTGCTTGGAGTACCCTGAAGTGGGTGAGTACTTCATTCTTGCGCCTGAATTAGACCAGATCAACTAAGCAATGTTGCTACCTGTAATGCAGATCAAAAAATATAATGTATAATCTTTGTTAACTGATCAAGATTGAGTAGCTTATGGAAATACTCATGTCCTGCTTTTCACTTGTAAACACTTGCTCCTTGTCACTAGAAAACAAAACTAAGTGTTGGCAAGAGCGAGTGAACCATTTAGGGGTGCTGGGACCACTTCCTTTAACTCTCACCCATAACCTTTATTATATTAATAATTACAAGCAAACCAAAAGCTTTGCTGCTTGCTGACAATCACTTTAACTGATGTCAGACTGGTATTTAATAGCCAAGTTTTAGAGTATTAAAACAATAGAATATAAGCAGTAGAAAACAAAAGAGCTCTATCTACAATTGAAACAAAAGTCACCACAGAGAGAAAAATGATACCTTTTTTGAACTATATATAGATGGTTTTAGTGATTTGTGGTATATTAATGTTTTAGGTAATTCATATATCCTTTCTTCAGATATTTCCATTAAAAGTTGAAGGAAAAACAAAACTCTTGAGAGAGACACTGTCAGAAACTACCTTAACATACTCCTCCATGTCAAATACCACAAACTCTACTCAATATCAGGTAGCAAAAACTGACAATGAAAAACCAATTTCACGTGTAACACTCAAGGAACTATTTTCTGAAGACAAAGGAATGGACAGGTTCTAAAATTATTCTGAGGATCAAATATTCTAATTATTTTTTAACAGAAAAAAATGCCTTCTACAAGCCTTCATACTACTTTAAAAGAATACTAATTCTCATGCTAACAACACAACAAACAATTAAAATCCTTTGCTTCACTGAAAGAAAATGCCAGTAGAATTTGAGAAGAAACAGTAGTGACAGATGTCATTAGAAAGGTCATTAAACACATTACTATTAAGAGAAAAATCAATGCTTCTCATTAAAACTGTAATGTAACTGTAAAAAGGAACTACCATGCCTTTTACTTATTCAACTGACCAGTCCACAAACTGTTTAAAAGCTGTTATTGTGGAATAGTGTCGTTCATAAAGAGCCTATTTAAATAAACAGTATGACCTTCAGTGTTATACACAAAATTTATATATTATTTCATCATTTTTTCCTCAATAAATTCATATCCTCAACTGAACTGATAAACGTTTATTCGCACAGCACATGGAGCTATACTCATCTGCACCAGAGAAAGATCCAATATGGATGTCAATAAGATTTTTTCACATTGGGTTCTTTGTGGAGTAGCTGAATGTGACACCTTGTGAGAAAGAGAATTTTGAGGGCCAAATACAAACTACTTCCACAATTTTGCTTGATCTAATTACCCTCTCCCACCAGGATTTCATATTCTTTATACATGGAACATCAACCATATTGCAAGCTACAGGCCTGCTCTCTCCCCTAGCATTCACCAAACTGCTTGCTTTTCTTCAAAGCAAAAACAAATGCAGACATTAAAATGAAGGGGAAGTTTCATTTTATAATCACAAATTTATACAGCATATCCTCAAAACCATTATCCTTCATTTAGAAATACTTATTTTTCACAAAAGATTTATCTCAACTCTCCTTCAGCTTGGCCACAAGCAGCAGTGGTCTAATTCAAAGGAAATAAGAAATAGGATCTCTGTAGTCACATTATTCCTATTCAGTTATTGTATTTCTGGAATTCATTAAAATGTCTGCCCCAAATTTAATGGTAGCTTAACTTTACTGACCTCTGTGTTAGAGTAGAAAAGAATTTTTGCCTCTTTTGTGCTCCCAGCTCCCCGCCTCAGTCAAACTGGGAAATGCTTTTTGACAACACTGGCACAAAAGAAATCATTTACCTTTTCTCTTTCCTGAATAAGCATCTGTATTCAGAGGTAAACACTGCAAAGCAAAATGAAATCCTACAGGGAATATTTTTTCAAAATGTTTACTAATTATTAGTATTACCCCAAGAGTCTTTTAATAGACATTTATTGTTATGCCAATAGCAACCAGTCTGCCAGGAAATACTTTAAATTCTCTATAACATTTGGCATTAAAAATGTACAAATCTTAAGTTCAGCTGTACCAAAAATCCCTGAGCATCCAGCTAAGAGTATAAAAAAGTGAAGAATAAATGTTTTGATACAATTATATGTCTACGGATCAGACAGTTTTAGAAATTACTTATTTAATAAATTATGGAATAATAAAAAAAGCGTGGTGTAATAGAACACACAATAAAGAGCAAAGTTGTGCATTGAGACATTTTTTTTAAATTGCCATAGTACTCCATAGTATAGTATTCCATTATACAATCACCCTTGATAAGAAAAGATGACTCCCAAATTGTCTTTGAAAAAGCAACATGATGGTCAGACATTACTAGGGCTCTCCGAGTGTCGTGTTGAGAAGTTAAAGGAAACTGGGTTGGTTAGTTTTGTCATGATGCTAAAACAAAAAGTCGTTCTTATTTGAAATAGAATGAGAAATATATACCAGATTTGGGAGGCATTTAAATAAGTACAATTACGGGACTCATGCCCTGAATAAGGATAAATACAAATGTCTCCTACTTTACAATTGTAGCATAAATCTGCTGAAAACAGATATATATGTGTCGCTATTTATATCATATTTATGTGATTTATTCAGTACCTAAAGACCTAATAAAATTTTTTATCTTGACAGGAATAATTTTTATGTGAAAACAGAAACTTTTCTCAAAGATTTTAGCTAGTGTCACTGTAGCTATAAATAGAAAGACTAGAGAGAGAGATTTGTTTCTTCACCCCAAGCTCATTCCTGTTGCCAAGTTCTCTCAAGTCACTGAACTTCCTCTCCCCTCTGGAAAGAAGCTTTCTCTAGAGGTCATGTCAAGCATCAGCAATTTTTGCAGATGACACTTAACAGTGAGCTAATTCACCCAAGTGCAGTACAGTGCAGTGCAGTGTTTCCACCCAAATGCAGAGTTACCTGCTGAGCTCCCCACCCCAGCTGGCTCCATGTTGCATGCCATGGAAAGAGCTGAGAGACGGGAGAGCCCACTCTGGTCAAGGCTCACATGGGAGATGCGTATTCCAGAAAAAAAAACTCTTTTCTGTGTAACAGCAACTCCAAACCCACTGCATAATACTAAACTGCTCTCTTTTGTATTCCATACAGAAATCAGGCAGTGCTGCAAAAATTCTCCCTGTCTCTGCAACTGCAAAAGGATGCTCTGAAACTATTCAATCAGTTAATGAAATACAGTATTTTATCTTGACAAATTCTACACAAGTAAAAAAAAAGCCCTTTAGTATGAAAAATATAATTACAGTTAAGTGGTGCTTCATTACCACTGTAGCTTGAGGGACAATCTCTGCACAACTTCTATTTAATATCACTTTATAACAAAACATAGTTACTTAGGTTACTCTCCTAAGTATAACACTAAAAGATTTTTCTAGATATATCGCGTATATTGCACCATTTTTAACATATATTTCTTTTTTGCACAAGACGTACCATATTAACTTTCTGAAAAGACAGCTGAGACTGTAGAGCTGCTATTTCATCACACTCTCACAGTACAGTAATTTTACTATTTCATTTTAATGTGTTTGGCCAGTTACTTGCTAGTAAGCCCAATACAAGGCTAAAACTCAACAGCACTTGAGAGAAATAGAATGATTAATAACGATTGTACCCATTTATAGAGGTATCCTTATGAGGTGAGCGAAGAAAAAATGAGGTAATTGCAAATATAATGATCTGTAAGCTAGAAATGTTTGTCTGAATAGCAATTTCACCCAGCATGTATAATTCAGGTAACATATTCTTCTGAATGTTGCTTTGATATAGATTATCAAGTCATCAATATTTTGTCAGACAAACACACTTTCAGTAATGTTATTTTTATTGTAAAATAAGAGACAAAAAGGATATTCAGCATACTATTCAAGAGTTAGACTTCAAGCTCTAAGCTGCAGAAACACAAAAGGAAAAGTACTCTGTCTTCCAACAGCAGCAGCCAAACTGCTAAACTCTTTCCTGGGCAGAAAGAAGAGCTAGTCAATCTGAGGAACTGCACAGAAGTATTTCTGCATTTCTTACTTCCACCCAAGGATAATATGCATGTTGGGGAATACATTATAAAAACCCTACACTCCCTCTGATAGGAAGCAATCACCTTGGATATTAGTGCATAGAGTCATTTTAATGAGGCTTCTCAAGGCAATGCAGATCCAACTGACTTTATTAGGCATTTAAATATGGCCTTCAGCAGGTATTTAACAGTAAACTGTAAGTAGAATAGATAACTAAAATAACATACAATTTCAAAGATTTTAATGCTAAAATCTTAAATTACCTATATATTGTCCAAATTATTAAGTACATTTAGGATCTCTGGTCTTTTCAGTTCAGGCAAAGTATATAGATCCATATATCTGGATTTTGCATACGTGGAGGTCCTGGCCTTCTGCTCCATACTGAAATACCCTTTACTCTTTTAAGGGTTGGAAAATCCATAAACTTGCTGGTTTTCAGATGTTATTTTCATTATTGCTCTGGCGGCCTCTGAGGTTTACTAAAAGTTCACAAAAAGAAACAAAATAAAATCTCCATTTATCTTAGGTGAATGTGGATTAAGTATTTAATCTTTATTTTAAATTTGGTTTACGTATCAGTTCTTCAAAAAGCATCTTGTATTGGTATGCCATTATGTCAATCCTAGCAACAACAAACAAGTACAGAAAACATTAAAAATTAAGAAAAAAAGATCAAAAAGTTTAAATAAACACACAATATCTGTGCCTGACAAAAATGTGGCAGGGAAACTATAATAGTTATGTTAAGATTGTGGACTGCCCATTTACAACCACTCAGTGGCAAGCACATTAAAAGTTGTGGCATAAATCCACTATACGAGTATTTAATCTCTCACATAGAGGTTAGACAAACTTTCAAAAAGTCTGATGAAATTCTGTTAATCTACTCCATCATTAATTGCAATGTAGATATTTATTTTTACAATAGGGAGTAATCAATGCTCAGAGCTGAGGAAAATGTTCAATTCCATAAAAATTAAATTTGCATTAGCATTGCTTTAAAATAAATTTTGTTTGGCATGTCAGAGTACAATATTGAATCCAGCCTGATCTGTTTGCAATGGAATGGTCAAAGAACAAGATTTGCAAGTAGTAAGAAACTCCAGTTTAATTTTTACCTTCCATGAGCTGGTCTGGCATAAAAGCAGACTTTGCTTTGAGTGGGAGGTTGGACTAAAGAGTTGCTGAGATCCCTTCCACTTGACTATCCCATGATAATCCTCTCACAGAAAGGCTTGCTTCTCTGCCAACACTGCCTTGGGTAACAAATACAGCACTACCGGCATCGGAGGCTGCCTAGATGTCTTGGTATGACTGCATCAGATGAGAGCAATTTAGATGTTACTAGAGGTGAAGGGCACTGTTCAATCTGTCTCTAAGCTAGTTGTATGGAGCTGAAAATTCTGAAAAGGCGGACAGTCTGCTGGAGTGCTAAAGGAAATAAAACTCCATTTGGTCACAAGGCAATATTTGCTTTGATGTTACCTACCAAGAGAAGAGTAATTCAATGAAATCCCAGCAGGACACTAAAAATGGTTTAAATGTCCTACTAGCTTGTTTAAAATTTTTAAAATAACACACCATATTTATTCAGTTAACAGAAAGCAACTATTTTCTAGGAAGAGGGAAGCATGATTCCCTGAAACATTACCATCTTAATTTGTAATCTCTTTGTTTCTGCTTAGCCAGGTGTTCAGTGTTTTCCAAAGATCTGGAGCTGAATACACTCCAGTTTTATACACAGCTTAAAAAATACAGCATTAGCAATCATTAATTACAGTTAGCATTACAACCAATTCATATTAAGTGCTAAACTTTGGCTTTAACTTCCTAGAGTGGTATTTTACCTCATGTAGTGACTATACTTAAACCACTTCACTCTTTACATATTATAAACCTGCAATGAGTTTCATGAGAAGTGGTTCTGCTAAAAAACTTGTCAGTTTGAAGGTATTATTTATGCTGAGTTTCCATAGTTATCGCCAATATCAAGATTACTTCCTCCAGTATCAAGATTATCAAGATACTCTGCTGGAGCAATTTAAGAAACACAAATTGGTCAATTAATTTTTCCTGAAATTTAGAGTACCCTTTTACAGATTATTAAATGGACATCGTTTTAAGTCCTAATTTTGGAAAAAGCAACAAACTAGAACCACACAATTATAATACCTGTAACCTCATGGAAGCCATGGAGTATAAAGCAGGACAAAAATAAGCTGCAGCACTAAATTCCAGCCTTTGCTCAATCTTATCAGCAGATAACGTAAGACAGACCTTTCTGTTCTTAGTTCTGCATGTGCATAAAATCATTGTCATGCGATTAACTTAGCTCTAAGTTTAAAGGGAGGGTTGGGAAGGCCTTTAAAGCATTTTTCAAGTGTTAGAACCATCCTGTGCAGACAAGATTGCATTTCTATTCTTTAGCATGGGCAAATGCTATAATTTGATAATGTTTTTAAAGAAAAATGTTTCTGAAAAAAGTAAATTATATTGCTCACTGGTATTATATCAACTCCCTAAGTAAATATTCTAGCACTGGAATACTCTGAACTCAAAAGTATGAAGAATAAAGAAGTTTTAGAAGAAGAATTTTCAGCAAAAAAAAATTAGAGACTATAGACTATGTTTTGCTATGACCATTACATCTGCCAAAGTCTGCATGTTGGCATTCACTGGGGTTAAGTATTTGAATGTAACTCAAATCAAAATGTTAATGATTAATTATAAAATTACTTCTTCTTGCAACAAGGATGCATTTGTCATTATGCAGTAATTTGCAGAATTTATTAACAAATATTTTCCAAAACAAGCACAGAAAGGCTTGCTTTAACAAGAATTCCAGTTCAGTCCTAAATGGGACTCTTGTGAGAACAAGAAAATCTTGTCTTTTTAAATGCCTGCTGGTTTTTAACTCAGACTCTCATATTCAAGATAGAGGCTGAATGGAATTTGAGTAATTTGAACAATTACAGGAAATCATATTTATGTGCAAAGGACAACTTTTAAAATTCAATTTAATTTCTGTTTACATGTCCTGATAATCACACACAGCAAACATCAACACTTAGAGCAACCACAGCTATATCTTATTGACAGTAAATCTAGATAGTTTGACAGGGCAAAAACCAGTTTAAGCTCAGCAGTTGAATGCTTAAATGCCTTTCATAGCCATGCAAAATACAAGTGTATGGGAGATTCAGAGTAAAAGATGAAGCAGATCTAATTCATTGTTATGTAAATAGTATAAAGGAAAACCATAAAAAACAAATTGAGAATATGAGACTGTGTGTGATACTGCTTTCCACACTGCCAATTTACATGTGTTTTATTCTTGGACTTTTTCTGCAAAATGCAAAAACTGGTTACCCTAGCAACTGCCACATGTTACTCAGTTTATTTCTGAGGTACAGAGCAGCCTATAAAAGAATAATATTGTGCACTTCTATCAGGATCTCTCAGCACCACAGAGAATTCAGAACTTCATGTGCCAGCATGTGCATGTATTTTCTGAAAGTTTTAAGAAAGCATATTAAAGAAAGAATATTGTTTGTATTTTGCAAACTCATTTTCTTTACGGTTTATGTGCAAATTAAAAACAAAGATTAGGAGCTGTATGGAGAAAAAATGTATACTCTGTCCAACCTGATAGTTGCTTTCTTCTTTATTTTTTTAATTTTTAATTACAGTTCTAGTAGACATCTAAAGCAAATAAGTAAAGCTTTCAAAACTTTTTTAATGATGTACAGGATATCATCTTCCAAAGCATAACAGGGATCCAAGCAACCTGGTAGAGTGGAAGGTACCTCTGCCCATGGTGGAATGGGTTGGAAATAAAATTATCTTTAACGTCCCTTTAAACCCAAATTATTCTATGATTCTATGATAATAATTATGAAGATCTCCAATTCTCATCATCTGTTGAAGGTTTCGTTCAAAATAAGAATTAAAGGATTTTGCAGTTGCTCATTAATTATATGTCCTCCCTCCCCAAAATGCAGAACTCTTTGCTACATGTCTAGGCCCCATATAATTTATGAGGAGATGTCTTGCAATGTAGTACAAAGTAACCAGAACGATAAAAAGGGAGTCAACTGAAGTTATCCATTAATGAACATACCTTAGGGAAAAGTCTGACATTTTTTTCACTTTTGAAGCCTGGAAAGGAGTCTCTGTGTCCACTGGAGATCCACAACCCCTGGTGCTAGAGACAGGCTTTTATCCAAGTAGTCTGCTCAGGAACCAGGCCAGGACTCATAATTTATAGTTTATAGTTAACATATCATTAAGCATTTTTTCCCATCTTCCAGTAATTGTTTTTTCTGGTTTCCACATGAAAATATTTTTTAATAGAATAGAGGAAAATACTTGGATACATCCTGACTCCTCTTTCCAAATACATGATTTTCCCATTAAGATCATAAAAATATTTCTAAATTTGTAATTGAAATGGAATAATCAAAAATTAAAAAGTCTTTGGATTTAAATAAGCATTTGTATGTTTGAATATTCTTCCTGTTAGCTTTTTCACAAGGTCTAACCAGTAAATGCTGCTCTGCCTCTTTTACTTATCTCTGATGACTTCTTCTAGATCATCACATACTTGGAAAGAATACAAAAGCTAAGGAACATCTTAGCAGAAGAAAATAAGCCCAGATACATTTTTTCCCTATGGTTATCAGGGATGGGGATTTTGGCATGTAGCTAAAACTGCAAACTATAGCATTAGATTGACAAGCAAAACAAGAGCACATGTACAGCCTCTGAACAGGTTAGAAGTTTTGAACAGATCTGAAAGCATCCTCTTGGATTGGAAGGGTAAACTAATAGAGGCTCATTCTGTATTGAGGCTTCGGGAAGCATTCAAACTAAAAGTGTCTCAGACATTACTGCTATGAGCATATGCTTCCCTTTGGATTCTTGTGATGCTTGGTTTAATCAAACTAAACACAATAAGAAACACAATAGCAGGGAACATATAAACAGACCTTTTTTTGCATTCCCTTGGGACATGCTATAGAGTAATCAATTGTAAATTAATTGGGGAAAATTTGTTTTGCATAGCATAGAGAGGAAAAACATTAATTCAGAATCATTTGCTTAATGGCAATTCTAATATGTTATGCATGTATTCAACCATTTGTGAGATGCAAAACAATTACCAAAGATGCAAACATCAATAAACTGTAATCTACACCTCTATTAAAAGAAAAAGTAGAGTCAAAATACTAGATAAAATTTAATTTCTACTAAGAAATATTGAGATTAGTTATTTAAGTGCATCAAATCTTCCATCAGCTTATGAGAATTTATAACCATTTCATTACATTTAGGCACACTGGGTATAGATATGCAAAGCCACTCAACAGCACAGAGGTTTCATTTTGTACAATCTATCTGTATGTAAGCACTTGAGTCAGTACTATCTCTCTATCTGTCACTTACTTTAGGTCTTATGTAAACAATACCTGCTCTAAGTACACTTTCAAGAGCAACAAATACTGAGCTATTAATGGTAAAAATCTAAAAATAATTTTATTTATAAACAAAATCCTGCATTTGTGGTTTGTCTTACATTGGTCTAGGTAAATAAACAGATAAAATAAGTCTATTAAACATATGTGATAAAGGGACAGAAAGAAACTTTTTTAAAAGTCACTCATTGGTTGAAGTCCCAAAGCACATCTTCAAGTGAAAGCACAAGCCCACAAACTAATAAAATAAAAATATATTAAAAAATAAGTATTCTTCAGTTTATTTGCCTTAATAAGTAAGTTACCTTAATTTGAGACTTAGTGAATGTGAGATTTAATAAATACCATTCTTGCTCTGATTGAATGTCAGGCCATAGGCTTGTTTCAAGATGAGAGAGCAACAATTTTGTGTCTGTAATGAACCCTCCAGATGATTTGTCTGTGCAATGCTTTTCTTCTCAATAAAACATCACAGTCAGTCTCTTTAACTGTAGGTCCTTCATTAGGATGTGCTTTGGTTAAATAGAAATTCATTTTTATTCTTAACACCAGAAACAAACTAATGCAAATTTGACCTGATTGTTGACTAGATCTCTGACAGAAGGCAGAGAGGAAAGAGCAGTCAGAAATCTTATTGCACATGTGGAAAAGAGTGGCTTGTGATGATTTTTGCTTTTCATACCATTAATGAGGTTTGAGACCCCATTTTTGAAGTTCCTGTCCTCAAATCCACCATTTCCACAGCCAGAGGCATTGTAGGTCAATGTGGTTATCTCAGAAAGATAAGGTTTTTGTGACTGTACAAGCCTAAGCCCCAGAGGCACTCTTTGTCCATGTGGTTATCTTAGAAAATAAAGCTCATCACCACACAATTCTACAATCTATGCCTAACCAGACACAGTCAAGCCCTCAAGAATTAATGGACTTTCCTAAGTGGCATAAAAAGCATCTCTCAGCAGAAAGAAAAACTGTGCACTGGATCATTCGGTTCAAATTCCTTGCATTTAAGAATTCAGTAAATAGCTTACAAGTAGTTCTAGAAGTATTCCTGGTATGTTGAGAACTTACGTCTATAACATAGAAATATAAACATCAAAAAAATGCTAAGGATTTTTGCAAAAGTTACATTGCGTTCAGAATCCAGACATTCTGAATCATATTTGCGCTCTCTTTTTTTCTGCTTTTCAAATTTGTTTGCAGGAATAAATCTGTGTTCCCACAAAAAGCTGTGCAAAATGAATTCTGAGTCTATTACTTGAAATTGTTCAGCTGTAAAGCATATTCTGGCTTGGATTCAACGAAGTTCATAAGCAACAGTTTATGAAAAGTGAGTCATTTACTTTGAAAGTACCTCCAACACAAAGTATTACACAGAGGTAACTGTAAATGCAGAATATCAAATAACAAATATGAATTATTGTGTTTTTTCAGTCTGGTTAAATGGGAAAAAGAAAAAGTGTTGAAAAAAACATGCAGTTAACTACTGCAATCAAGAACTGGTACATGAAATCCAGTACATATGACAGCACACTGCAGAAAGGAGGGAAAAATCGATGACCCAAAGAAACATGGAGCTTGGCCTAGAATTTGAGACCTTTCAGATTATGTGTGATAAACACTGAGCTCTCATAACAGGTTGATGGCATTGTAAATGCTGGTTTCATTCATCTCTTTTAGGCCTAAAGGACTGAGAAGTCTAATTCTTACCACATGGGTCCCTTAGTCTTAGCCTGAGTGGAAAAAAAGCCCTCAAAGGACAAAGCAACAAATATTCTTTTTTTTTTTTTTTTTTTTTTTTAATGAGAAGTGGTAGAAATCACTGGGTAGAGCAGAATTAGAACTGAGTTAATATCAATTTAGTTTTACTTCCAACTCAGTTAACTTCCAAAAATGGTGACCAAGAGAATGGAAAGGAGGAAAAAAACCCCAACCCTTCTCTTTGCCCTCATCTTACTCTCCCTTCTGCCTCTAGCAGACAAAACTTGTTTGTACCTATTCCTTTCAGCATAAATCAACAATTACGTGTAGTAATATTGTATTATCATTTTAAATTGTGCTCAGAATACTAGCCATCAAGGACACAGTTAACTAATTCCTTATCATTCCACAGCAATTTTACAAGCATAAGGTGCAACTGTGATGAACAAATTAAAAAAAAAAATCATAGTAATTCTGAATACTTTGACAATTTTTTTTACCAAATATATTTCTTTTAAACTTTGAATCTGGCTGGCAGGGAGACCATGAATATAATGAATGGTACATAGCAGCATCCCACAAATTAGGATGTGAAAGGCTGGGAGACATACATGGAGCTACTTAAAGTTGATTTCCAGTCAAGAAGTATTCCGAATATTTTCCAGGCACAAAATTAAATGAGACCACAATTAACCTGAGCTGGATTCTGACACATGCCCACACTGCAGAATGCTCTATCTGTATCCTCCTTTCCTGCAGCCAGACACTGAAATTTTATCTTTAACTCTACTGACAATGTCTACTTTATGAAGAAATAGTTTTGCAGTGAGTGTCAGTGTCCCCATAAATATTGTCACATCAGACAGAAGTCACTGAAAGCTAATAATTTTGAATATTAAAATAAAAAAAGGATATATAAGTAAGACTATTAGAGCAACTGTTGCTTTAGAAGTATGTTGCCTGATAGCCCCAAAGAATTACCTGTAATTGTGCGGTATCATTTTGTAACCCTGGAAAATTCTTTCGGTAAGCAGAATGGAAGCCTAACACTTGTAAACACTAAAATATCAAACTAGCATGGGTAGCCTCTGGAACTAAGGATTTTTCTTCCAGTGAAACAAATTCTGTTTCATGCTGCTTAGTTATTATTATTTTTAAAAGAGAAAGCAATTAAAACCTTGGTGGAAAATTCAAGAGCGACTTTCATAACAAAAGTATTACAGACTCAATAGCAGTAAGATAGGAATAAGCCTGTTCCAAAACAATCTGCCTAAACTAATTACCAAACTAATGAAGGCTAATCATTTCAAACCTTAATAACAGCTTGGAAAATATGCTATTTCACAATTAAGCAAATGAACCAGAAAGATTTTTTCTTTCACTAGAATGTGTTGATTTATCTTTCCATTGGATTTCAAGGATCATATTTGTGTATAATCTACTACTTTATTTATAGAGTAAAACAAAATAAATTTTAAAAAAATACTTTCCCATTCATCAAAAATACTTTGTTGTAACTTTCTTTTACATTCCATTACAAATTCAGTGGAGAGAAATGTTGCCTCCTTCTCCGTAACAGTTCTAGAAATTGAGATCATACATAAGGAAGTATTTGAGGACATTAATAGGAATATTTCTGCTTTAACAGAATAGAATTCTTACTTCTCTGACATAGGGGGGGTCTAATAGAAATTCCTGAAAGAATTAAAACCCTGAAAATAGCTTGGAAGACCAGAAAGAAAAAAAAAAAAAAAAAGATGCTTATCAAGATTTCTTCACTTTTGGTAGCTATACAGTATTAAAATGAGATTATTCAGCCTAAGAAAAAAACAACTATAAATGCTTATCAATTAAGCATAGCTAATAGTCAGTGTTTTAACTCACAAACATTGAGCATTAGCTATAACCAAAACATTCTTGGTATTTATCTTATGTATTGGGTCATCATACTGGACAGTCATGATAAGGAAAAGGATGTCTAATCCTTCTGGAGGAAAATTCAGATGTTTTGCTAACTCTCCACAAAATGACAATTGACTTCAAAGCATTAGTTCCCTGGACAAAAAAAGGGTTTGGTAATAGATCAAACTTTTAAGAACATAACCTGCTCAAAATTCTTGGACTGGTGCAGATCACTACACAACAATGTTCAAAGGAATACCAAGCCTTGCTATGTCAACATGTAATTGTAGTCTTCCATTTTTATTTCTTTCAAGCTAATTATAGGTGTTTGTAACTAAGCACCTATGTCTCCATCTCCACTAGAAATTCCATCTTTCATTAAAATATTAGGCTAGCGAATATTGGTTTTCTGTGTCCAGATGACTATAAACTACAAGGACATTAAAAAGAATTGAGACATCCTGACTTTGGAGAGAACACATCTCAATAAATCTTCAGTATTTTGTTCCAATATAGGCTTCTATTAACTACCAAAAAAATGTTAAAAACGTTTTTAAAATTGACCCTTGAAAAATAAGTATTTGTGGAAAAAAGGCACCTAAACAGCAAAATTATTTGTATCTTATCAATTTACATTCAACTTTAATTTTTAACAGTAACCTGGGAATTCTAATGAAACTAAAACCCAGTTTTCAAGCCAAATATTTTTATAGCCTTTAGGGTATTTTTCTTACTGCTTGAAATGCAAGTCCTAAAAGCCTGCTCCTGAAGGACTGCCAAACAAAGCTATTCTACCTCATAACTACTCGACTTTCTACTCATTACTTCTATAACTTTCAAATGCTATTTCATCTTCCCTGGATGTTGCTCACATTATTACTCATGAATACCAAGAGACAGAAAAAAGCATTCTGTCACCTTCAAGGGAATGTTTACAGGATTTTTCAAGTTCTCAGGCATTCAGATATGATGCTTTGCCTATTCATTTTATCACAGAATAATCTCAACCTTTAACCGACTGAAAATTACTGGATGGCACCAGAGATTCAGAACTGAAATTTCAGAAATACATCAGGATCATTCTCCACAACCCGTAGTGGAAAGTGAACCTGATTGGTCAAGGTTTGAAAATAGAGGAATTAGAAAACTCAGTGCTCCACACTTCATTTTCCAAACCTGGATTTACTTTCAAAATTTGCACTTCCCACATAAAACAGGATACGATGACAAGGACAGTTTACAGCATACTTAAACAAACCTAAGGACTGCTATGGATTTTGATCTTTCATGTTTTATTTTCTTTGTATTAGGAATGTTAAAGCAACTTAACGTGACATTTCTTAGCTCATTAACAGAGGACACAAAGTCATTTGCAAGGAGACAGACAGGTGGTTTATAACTTCCATCATTATAATATCAAACAAGGTGACAACTATTGCCTGAAGGAAGGATAATTACACTACAAGAGAACTTAAACTATTTTTTAGTTCACATACATAAGAACTGGCAGAACAAAGCCACACACCAAAGCTGAATTATTCTCATTTACCTGTTCATATTATGATTAACCATATTAACCCTCAATTCCATTTTATTGGTATTGGTTTGTGCACTGCCTCAGCTAACTCCATCAAGTGAATTATCTTCAAAGTATCTGCACTACATGTTAAGCACTGCTGCAACACAGAAGACCTATTAATATTTTTAGGGAAACAACTCAGCATCTTCATCTTATTATTTAGATGGCCGATCAAATGCTATTGGGATGCTGTCTGCCTGGTTTTAACATACTAGTTAAGGAAGGATGAGTTAAGAACACAACACACCCTTTTAAATATCAGTTACCCCTGCTTTAAACTCTTCCATGGTATTTGCATATTTTTCTCCTCAACTATAGCAACAAATATAGTTTTAAATACTGCAGATTGCTTGTAGGATTAAAAAAAAAACAACTTAGGTCATCACCTTCAGCATGTATCTAGAGATTTTTCTATGTATTTTCTATGCTTCTAAACAACTTTTCTAGGACACTAAGTACTCTCTGATTATGTTTGCCCACAATGTTTTCTCTATACATACTCCTAAATATTTTCCATACATGGCAGTATGTTTTTTCAATTAGTTCCAGTTACTTTCCATATATACTCCTAGTTAATTGGGGAGAACAATTTATTCATCATTTATTCATCAACAAAGATCACCAGCAATTAATCTTCATATGGCCCCTCGTACTTGATATATTTTTCTATAATTATGATGCACATACAGGGAGAAAACTCCACATTTATTCAATAAATACAACTACTCCTTATCTAGCTGTAAATGATTTCTCACACTACTAAATATTTGTACAAAGAACTAACAATTCTTTCTACTCTGTTGTCAACAAATCTAAAACTGTTTTACAGAGGAAGCAACCTTCATTTCCCTAGTCTCCCTCAGAAAATTTATTATAATTTTCCTCATACCAACTGATTCTGCCCTAAATCCAGTTTGTTGTATTGAACCTCACCAGTGACGTATACCACATTTCATGAGGGTTCTTACCTGTAGCCAATAAGCTAACATGATTTTTGGCACCTCCTGGTTTCATAATTTTTGTTTCACAAGCCTTCTGGTGCCAGTGAGTGCCTCTACGACTAAGGAAGCATACCATGGCTTTCTTCTTACTTCTGATAATCACTCTGATGACTTCCATCTTTGAATCAGAAATTACTGCTAGACCCCGAAAGCATAACTTGTCATTTTACATTGTTGAAATATCACACTATTGAAAGATCTATCTTTACTTATTCAAGTGGTTTTATGGCTGAAAAAGACAACCATGCCATTATCTGAAAGCATGAAGGCTGAAGTCAGGCTTAAAAAAAAGTCTTAGAATAAAAATGCAAGTTACTTTGGCATAACATCATTACAAAATTATACCAAATCCATTTTTGGAAGGGCAAACTGGAAGGACAGTTTGAAATGGTTTATCTGTCCCACTTTAATACATGTGGTAAAAAAAAGCTGTTCCAAAATCACCATTAATAGCATCTTTTCAATGTCTTAATCCAAACTTGCCTTTTCTTCAGTCTGAAGAGCAACTTTTCCATAGCAAGAGGCATTTCTTTACACAAACTCATCTGTGCATCTCCATCATTCTGACCATATGTGAGGTAGTGTTCCTACATGTCTGCAAATAAGCATCTAGAGCAGATATGTCTATCCAAAGTCTTGGAATCATAAGAAGGAATCACAACAAAATGCAAGAGAAATTATGCGTGCCAAGGAAAATCTAATGCAAACTTTTGAATATAGTGATTGCAATCTGGTTGATTGGCATGAATTCCTGAACAATAAATACTGGTCAAAATTCTTTGGAAGATCAGAATGTCAGATATGGCATCCAAAATTCAGAAAGGTGATGCAAAGAGGATAGATTCTGGAAAGCTAAGAAAGAAATACAAAATCAAGATGTGGCTATATCATATAAGTTTCATAATTGAAGTAATCCTATTCAATGCTAATGAGCCAAATAATTTAACATTAAAGAATTGAGTCAATCTTTCACTTCGGACTAAACTTAAAAGAATATTGTAAAATAACACTAAAACACTAGAAGAGTTATACATTGGGGAATGATGGAGTGGGATCGGTGGGTATTATATCTAAACATGCTGAAAAGTTTTAAATAAACTTTCAGTTTTGAAAGGAAATGAAAACACTTGAAAGAGGATTCAGTTAATATTCCAGGAAATATAAGATTATTTTGCTGCAGTGACACACACTGTTGAAGGAATTTGATGCTTAATTGCAAGTATTGCTGTTTATCTGTATTGTATTTATCGTCTTCTGGTCTTATTTTACAAAGTAAGTCTTGAGAAGATTATACTATCATTTTAATGTATGTACCTCTGGGGAAATAAAAAGTGAACCACAATAAACATATACTGCAGATTAGAGCAAGCGATTGGGTTATAAAAAAATACCCCATAATTTTAGGTCTAAATATAACATTAGTTTTGAGAATCACATGAAAAAAACCCTTAACATGTAGTATTATTAACGACATGCTTAGTTGAGGAAAAACTGTAATTAAAACTGAATACAAATCCAAATAATTTCTGCAATCAAAACAGTACATGACAGTACCTCTATAAGTTTGTAATTTATGAGTATGCCTAAATTACTCCAACTGTTATAAAACACAGCAGAAAAGAGAACTTTTATTTCCTGATCTTTACAATAATATTCTGGTTTATGCATTGTCAGTTCTTACATCCTGAAGTATTTTTTATCAATTCATTTCTCTACACTGCCTCAAGCAAAAAAATTACAAAAATTATCCACTTTTGTTGAGCAATACATTGTGAACCTGGTTCCCCAGGTATCTCTGAATGAAAGTAATCACCCAATATAGTCACAATTATAAAAAAAGAAGTCAGACTAATTTGGTAGGAATATTCATGACATAATAAATATCTCATCCACTACTGGCACTTCAAAAATAAACCATTTTTTGGTTTTTAGTTTCTGCTTACTATAATGATAAGCAATAAATGTTTTCCCTTCATGTACCTCAAACCAAATTTCATGTAATATGTTCTAGGTATACATGAATTACTGGCTGTGATTGTAGCAGAATGTTGCTGATATAAGTGCATTCATTAAACCCATTTATATCTTCGGATTATTACAGTTGACATTCAGTCCGATGTATATTGGACATCTTTTTTTTTAAGTTATTATAAGAGCATTTACCTTGATGTGACCATGTCCCAAACAAACCATAAATATACCAATAAACTAAAAGGTGAATTCCCTACATATTCAGAGGCTTCCATTAAAGACCAACAATTTAAAGCAATTTAGGCCTTCCAAGCCTAATATAAATATACCAATAAACTAAAAGGCAAATTCCCTACATATTCAGAGGCTTCCATTAAAGACCAACAATTTAAAGCAATTTAGGCCTTCCAAGCCTAAATTTCTGTTATTGACAAATTATAGAATAGAAATTATAACTCCTAAAGTCATCATGTTTATGATTATGCTAGTTTTATTACAGTGACCTTTCTCCCCAGGAAAAAAAAAAAAAAAAAAAAAAGACAAATTAATTACCAAGTAAAATATCATGCGGTAAGTACAGCCACTACCTGTTCTTTATTACAAATATCTGAACACACCTATTTTTATTGTTTAGGCATATTTAGTATTTACATATTAAGAGCCCCAGAGGAAAAACATATGCAGATTTTGCCAGTAGCTTTGCTGGATTTTGGCTAGGTTTTTACTAGTCAAATGTACCACATACTTGCAGAATCTGTATGGTAGCTTTCTAGAAAATCAAGCCAAAACTGGTCCGAAATCTTTAGTTCTGGCCATCTGCTAGAAGCATCTGGTAGCTGGGTACATGCACCCACATCCAGAACGTGACTGCTCTCTTGCCAACTATGTGCCTAGGTAACTGCCAATATGTGCTTCTCCACTGCTAACATGACAACTGTCAAAAATGAGCTGAACATGTACAAATAAATCTAAATTAAACTAACATATTACTTTCCTAAGTTACAGCCATCATTTTTGTACATAATTGCTTGATAATGGCAATGATAAATAAGTTGCAGAGTGAAATCTGTCTAAAGCTAAGAACTACAACAAGAATACCAAGGATCTAAGTATTTTGAAGAGTTATCGGTAACATTTTAGTCTGTTTTCTCTGACAACTAGAAAATATATATGTAATACTAGCGATGTGTTACATCTCTATATAGAAACATCAGAATTATACATGCAATATCTGATTCAGGAAGAAGAAATAAAAAGCAGTTCAGATTCTTTTTAAAGTTTCTTTTTCTTCATCCAAGCACATAAAATTATATGTAGCCTAATGGACATGCACTGAATATCTTGCAAGAGGATTTGGAAAGCAGTATTACAAATGAGAACATAAATAACAAGTTAAAATACAAATGGTAAAGAATGTTTGGCTTCCATTGAAATTCATTCTCTTGTCCTATAAAGATAATTTTCTAAAATCTTTGCTCACTAAAAAAAATAAAAATTATTTTGTGCACTTTACATTAAGAAAAGTATAAAATAGGTGGTAACCATAATTACTGAAATGATTAATTCCTTTGTGAGATCAAAGTAAATTTTCGTCATCTTTTGCTGCGACATTTGTGAAAAGGAGAGATGTATTCAAAGGCTAGGTAGTTTATGATGAAAAGCCAAAAGCACATCAGAGACAACAATAGAAGGACAATCTAAAATCAAAGACTAGAAAAGTAATGCAGAATCATGATAGTAAACTACTAGACCGTGGCTAAAGGAGAAGAACAAACCCAAGGATATTCAGAAATTGTCACAGTGACTTTTTTCTCTTACCTGTCTGAATCATCAGTTGTCCCTTTCCTCGCATTTAATCTTTAAGCTCCATGGAGTAAAGATCATGGTTTGGTTTAGCAGCAAGTGAACACACATGGTGATGTGGTCCTGCTCCACTGCTTTAGCTCCAATGTGCAGTGATGCTGCTGACACCATATTAATAATGGTAACAAAAATACTATTTCTATTAAGCTTTTTGATTTTGATTGACAAACATCTTACTGCACATACAGGTACTCCTGAAGTTGTCTGCCATCCAATGGTCAGTGATGGTTATCCCATTTAAAATAGGCTAGTAAACATCCTAATGTTTTTCCATCCTCCATGTTTTAAGAAATGTTTTACTAAATGTTAATTTATATCCACTGAAAAGTTACTCTAGAATAGCTTATACAATAAATTAACATATATTCTTTTGGACTCCATTTAACCTTTTGCTTTCATCACATCTACTTTGAATACTGTATTTTCTAAGCTGTAAGATTTGATATATTGCAATGTTTTCCAAAATACTGGAATGTAATTTTTGATTGATCCAGGAATGACAACTATAGTAAGATCTTAATGAATCGTACGTGGTGATAATTCCTCTGATATCTGCTAAACTCCATTAAGAGATGGTAAACAAGAACAATAGAATAGTAAGCCAGACTAACTTAGTGAGAGAGAAAGGCTAAATCTCATGTAAATGTAGCTGATCATAATGTTTTTCTGACTCTATCTGTGTTTGTAGACTAAAATAACCTCAAATCACGCAATGTCCATTGACATAAAAATTTTTCATGATTTATAAAACCTTGTCATTGTTGCAGTGGTTTAAGGTATGAGAACATGTCCTGTTTTAGAGGCATATTAAACATTCCAAGACTGTGGCTTTCCCTCAGGCAAATTTATTCTGCTTAAGGAGAAAAATTAACAGGAGGTGTAACAAGTTCACAAAATAAATATAAACACATATGCTGAAATAGTTATTCAGATAGTTCCAGTCCAGGGTTGAATACCAGCTTTGCCATTTCTTTTACATCTTACATATAATGCAATTCAGGGCCAGCCTGAAGTTCTAAAAATCAATCATTAGAAAAAAAGTAAAGTGGATTTCCAAAATTAGTCAAGGTCCCAACAGAGACGCCTACCCAAATTTTTCACAAATGTCCAGATATTTCAGGTACTCACTTTTGAGATTTTCAACCTAAGACATTTTTCACTCTCAGCTGCCCAAGCTGACTACCTCAGAAACACAAAATTTCTAGAAAATCGTCATTTGTCTTTCAGTGTGAGGTCATATCTTAGCTACATGTAGGAATATAAAATATTAAGAGCATATTAAAGTGAACTGTTAATTTGTATTTGTAAAGAGAAACAGAATGAAATGCTTTGCTCCAGAGCATGGAATGAAAACAAGACTGCATAGGCTAGCAGAAATGCTTTCCATTTCTATAGTGCCTATATAATTTTCAGGAATCTTCTCAGATCAGGTAGTATAGCTTACTTCTATAAGTATTATTTCAAGACCAATTCTGTTATGAAAATGTATCTATTATATTAACTTTTTGTGCTTTAATGAAATATGTCAAATATATAAGATTTTGCATTTTTTATTAATTGTAGTGTAATAAAAAACTCCCAAGGAAAAAAATGCCTTATAAAATTATCAGAAAGATATTAAATGTTCAAACTTCAGTCTGTATGTTTCCATAACCAACATTTAGAAAACCTAAAAAACCCTGAAGTGCCATAACTAAAATCGAGTAAATTATGGAATGTCTCATGCCCAATTTTTGGTTAGTGACATTTCCAGATTTCTGTCCATAGAACTGCTCAAAGTGGCTATAATGACAAGAATTGAGAAGTGCTCATTCAGTTGATGTGTTTGAAAGGTAGCTTTGTATGAGCAGCTGTGTTTTCAAAATGCTTGCCACCTCTAAATTGGTCCTTGTGAAGTGCACTGTTTGCCTTATTGCCAGCAGGGCACATTGCACTGTAACTGCTGCATTTTTAGTTTTTATCACTGTCTCTCTAACTGCTGAAGTGGGAAAGAACGATTGCCAAAACCTGACGTGTTTCTTTTCCTTTCTGCCCACTCTGACTTGGTTCTTAGCTGTATGTTGCTCCAATGATGAGAAATGTTCCTCAGTTTATTCATTCACTGAATGTCTTTTCCAGCTCAAATGGTGATACCCTCCTGTAAATCAAATCTCCAGCTGTCAATAGCAGTAAATCAAAGAAACCTAATTAAGGTATAACAATCATTGTTTACACATGAAATAATTAGGCTGCAAAAAGTGACACACGTATTAGGGTACATTTTTCTAAAAGCAAGACATAATACCTTAAAAGCAAGAGACACACCTTGTTTAGTAAGACACCAAGTATGGGTGGCAACAGGGATGGACCTCCAGAAAAAAACAAATAATCTGTTCACAAATAGTTCACAAACCATTTTAGTGCATAAGTCCTAGTACATGAAAACAATAGCAAAAATCCTGAGGCATTAATAAGAAATAGTAATTTATTATATATGAAATATTTAGCCTTTTTATTTACAGATACTAGGAAGCAAATCCCACTGTTTCATCTGGATGAGGAAATACAAGTAAAATCAGAGTGCACACAAAGATTTGTAAATGCAGCTAGGTAAAGAACGACATCAAAAATTCCAAAACTATGATGCACAGTTCTTCCTGCTGCTTGTATGGAAACATCTATTCCACACCTCAGTTACTGGTGATAATCTGCTGTGGAGCCTTACCTGTACAAGCATCTCTACTGTGAGAAAGTTCTAAGAACAGTACTAGTTCTAAGAATTGCTCAGAACATCACACCAATAATCTTGAGAGGTCACCAAAATCCACTAACAAAGAGTTAATGCTGACATACTTGTATTATTTGAAAGAACTTTTTTAAAATAAGAAAGAAAATGGTTTCTTGGCACAGAAACATTTATGTGAGTAAACTTTAAATACTAGTCAAAGAAACAGAACAAATAACTTTCAGGTTGTCTGTGTCCTGTGCCTTTAAAACAGGATGTTCAAAATACAGAACTTTCACATAAAATTCTAGATAGCTCAAAGCACTCAGATTTAAAGCACCAGAACACATTAAAAAATTCTGCAAATCACTGCTAGTAAGAGCATTTACATTCAATTTCATTCAGTATTTACTATTACTAGTACATTGATGATGAAAAGGAATCAATGCATTCCAGAAGTTGAAAGTAAATGCTTTTTTTCCCAATACAAACACTTATTTCTGTGACACCACATTCTTCAAGGAAACTGAACTTCAGATACCGTTTATGCTGCTGAGTGCAATTTACATGAGGTTTATTTTGTTACAGTGAATGACAGCTCACTTTTCACTTCAAAATGATTTGAAGACATCTTGAGGTTGGAAATTAGTTAAATACACAGAGACACTCACATAATCAGTGCAACCAGTTAAGCAGTTATACTGCTTATCTTGGTTCTGGGCCTTGATCGCTTCAAGTGGGATTGAAAAACTTACATAAACAATCTAAGTTTTCTTATATTCTTAGTCAAGACGCATATGGGAGTCACACTATAATATTGCTACCAAAAAAAAAAGAAGAAATTGCCACTTGAAGCATGATATACAATTTTTGCTGTTGTAATATATTGCTTTTTTATGTACTCTGTCCTTTGAAGAGTACTGCTGTCATATCATTTAGTTTTAGGTTGTCCTGCCGGAAGCAGGTGATCCTTATGGGTCCCTTCAAACTTTACATATTGTATTCTACAATTGTATGATCTCATAAGCCACCATGGATGTCCATTCTACTACAGAAACATTATTTTATTTCACGCCTTGAATGACAGTTAAAACCAAATGATTTTTATATAAAGCAATACATAGATGTACCACTATTTAAACAAAAAATCTTTCTCAATTGAAACAGTGTATTTTGGAATGGTGGCTGCAGGCTGGAAATGTCAAAATTATTCTACAATCTGTTATTCAAGCCACTCAACCTCAGTGAATATTTTACACAAGACAGAGGCACTTTAACTGAAGAAATAAGAAAGATTTATGTCAGAACACCATATGAGCTTGAGCTGGTGACTTATTAGCAAAATCATTCACCATAAAGAGAAAGGACATCAGATTAAATCATAACAAAGCAGAATTTCAACCTGGATCTCAGCTCTTCTTTTTTCTTCTGCCTTTTGCAGAAAGCCTTTCTAATATATATGACATGAAGATATCCTCTGGTGCCCTTACTTTTGGTTTGAGAATCCCATAGAAACTAGAATATAAAAGCAGGAGTATAAATGCAAATACAGGAGTATGTTGGCTCAAAAGTATACAAAAATGTAGTTTATGTACTTTAAATGGTACAGCCTCTTAGGTGCCTAGAACACACATGAAAAGTCCATCTTGGTACATATTTTATGTTTCACAGTGGCCAATAGCAAATTTCCAGGGAGGGACAGAAAACCAGGTCAGCTGTATTGTTATGCTTCCCCAAAATGCTTTCACAAGTACCTCTGCTGAGCAGAAGTCCCTGAGCATCATAGTGGGATCAAAAGGCTGTGATATCTGCAGTAGCAGTCTGTTGAATCTCAATTAATTTACAATTCAGTTAAGATTTTCAATGATCTTTCAATTATTTGAAGCATACATTTTGTATTTGTCATACTGAAAATACATTTTTGATATACAATCCAATTGAAAATACAATAGTCAGTACAAAATGTGCTTCAAGAATATGTATCAAGAACATGACAAAAATATTCTCCCCAACATGGCCATTCTCTTTTCCCCTTACACAGGAAATTACATCTGTGCATTTGGCATAGAATGATTTCTACCAAGACCTTTGATAAATGTGACAATACTCCACAGAGGGGTATCACCTTGCCTCCTGGTGGAAAAATTAAGAGCAATTTGCAGGCATTAACTTTTCAAGACAAACCTTTATTTTTCTGCAAGCCTCATCTAATTTCCCAGAACAAAGGAACAGATTATATTTTTACTAATTCAGTCAGTATGTCTTAGTATTTTAGTATAAACTGGGCCATGTGCATAAAAACATACTATTGATCCTCAAAACAGCAGAATGTTTTCTGTATGTTTATCTCACACATTGTCTGTTCACACTATTAATAAACTTACATGTTAAAAAAAATATTAAATGTCCTTAAATGCACATAAGACAAAGAACAGCCTCAAAGACTTCCCAAATGTACTTCAAATTGGCCCATGCTCGTATTACTTTACACAGTCCAACACCTTTCCTCTGAACTGTTATGGAATGCATAGGTGGTCACCATGCCAAGTCGTCCTGGGCCTGGAAAGGACACCTAAAATCCAAATGCTTGACACTTAACTTTTGCAATTCTGTCTATCTATACCAGTAACCCCTTCAAAGTTATCTATCAATGTCAATTAAGCATTGATCTCATAGTTTGCAAACAATGTCAATGTGAATTTTAACACTAAAGGCAAGGAAGGGGAGAAAGGGCATAAATGTGTATTACACATCAGTCTTTGGAAACAAAATCTGGGTGAAGTTAAGTGTATATTCTATATTCTGAAGTAAATAAAGCAGTGAATGTGTACTACTTTATATAAGAAAACACAGAAGCTTTTGTATTACATGCATTGGAACAAAATGTACACTCAAAGTCGGATTTATTTTACTCCACAAAAAGAAAGTACATATCAGAAATCTGGGAAGAACACATTTGATCCACAAGTGGCATTGGTGCCACAAGGTTTTAGCCTTTAGTATAATTTGGCAGTCTAGAGACTTCAGATTCTTGCAGAGCTACA
Organism: Chamaea fasciata; assembly: GCF_029207755.1. Lineage (NCBI taxonomy): Eukaryota > Metazoa > Chordata > Aves > Passeriformes > Sylviidae > Chamaea > Chamaea fasciata. The sequence goes on along the minus strand of NW_027094090.1, from coordinate 27,199,180 downwards.
GAGCAAAGAAGCAATTGCTAGTGTAATTTTTTTTCCTTATCACTCTGAAGACACTTTTTTGCTAATATTCCTTGCAGCAGAGGTTATTGAAGCCAGAATAAGAAAGCCAGTGATTAGCCTAAATTTGCCAAGATGACAAGCTATTTATTATAAAGTACATATTTCTTTCTAAATAACACTTAAAAGAAAAACGTTTTCTTTCTAAACAGCAGCTACAAAAAGTATTAAGAATTACAAAACCTATGGATTTTCAATTTCATATATTTCTGTATAAATATCTCACAGGCTTGCCTAAGAACGTCATTAGGAATGTGTATAAATCAAACCATTCCATTTCCCTTTGATTATACATAAACTACATTCTTTATAGTTACAAACTTTATGTAAAAAGTTAAATATTCATGCTTTGTAGGATTTTTCTCAGTGTTTACATTTTCAAAGCCAACAGAAATTAGTCTTCTTCTAGTGATAACTGAAAGAGAAAAGAAAATATTTTAAAGGAGGATAAAATATGTAGAAAAATCTCACTGATATATTTTGCTTTATACTCTGTGGATCTTCATGTTTCTGTAGAACAATGCTCCACTGGATGTATGACAAGCTAAATTCTAAAGACATATTACTATATTAACTTAATTTATGCTATCTGGATACCACTATAATACTCCAGACACCACAGTCATTTTCTTTTCTTACTTGCAATAATTAACAGTAGAGAGCAAAAGATGGCTAAATTAATTTATAACTTTATAGTTTCTTATACTAATTATTTCCTCTTCTTGTATTTTAGGTCATCCTGTCATTCCTGCAAACACTAATCAATCATGGGATTTGAAGTTAATACTACTAAATAAATGAATTGTTTAATCTCCTATGACCATCTATACATACTTCATCTTCACAAAGCTCATCAATTTTATGTCATCAAGGACAAAGTGACCTTTGTTTCCACAAAATGCTTCTTACTACTGGACAAGTTGTTTACAAATTTATCACTTATCCTCAGGAAGGAAGTCCTTCGTGATCATCTTTTGATAAATGCAAGATTGTGCATTATTAATTGACCAGGTCATACTGAATTCCAAGACCATAATTGTGGAATACTAAAGGGTCTGTTACTTTCCTGAACATTTGAGCTAAGATGAAGGAACTGCAACTCAAAATTAATTTACTGCTTGGTCTAGTTACCACTGCTCTACTACAAGCTGTAGGAAGAAAAGCAGACTGCCCAGAGTCATGTATATGTGAAATCAGACCATGGTTCACCCCCAGGTCTGTCTACATGGAAGCTCCAACAGTGGACTGCAATGATTTAGGCCTTTTTCATTTTCCAGCCACACTGCCTGCTGACACACAAGTTCTACTTCTACAAACTAATAATATTGCAAAAATTGAACACCCAGTAGACTTCCCGGTGAATTTAACTGGTCTAGATTTATCTCAGAACAACTTGTCCTCAGTGACCAGTATTAATCTTAGAAAGACCCCACAGTTGCTTTCAGTGTACCTTGAAGAAAACAAAATTACTGAACTCCCTGAAGAATGTCTCTCTGGACTCAACAATTTACAAGAGCTTTATATTAATCATAATCTGCTTTCTGTGATTGCACCAGGAGCTTTCATAGGCCTCAAAAATCTTCTCAGACTTCATCTCAATTCAAATGGTCTGCAAGTGATCAACAGGGAGTGGTTTGAAGCTACTCCTAATCTTGAAATTCTCATGATTGGGGAAAACCCAATAATCAGAATTGAAGACATGAACTTCAAGCCTCTTAGCAATCTGCGCAGCCTAGTTTTAGCAGGTATAAATCTCACTGAAATACCAGATAATGCTTTGGCTGGCCTTGACAACTTAGAAAGCATTTCCTTTTATGACAACAGATTTGTCAGAGTTCCCCACATCGCTCTTCAAAAGGCTACGAATCTTAAATTTCTGGATCTAAATAAGAATCCCATTAACAGAATACGACAAGGAGATTTTAGCAATATGCTGCACCTAAAAGAGTTAGGAATTAATAATATGCCTGAACTGATTTCTATAGATAGTCTTGCTGTTGATAACTTGCCAGATTTAAGAAAAATAGAAGCAACCAATAACCCCAGATTATCATACATTCACCCCAATGCATTCTACAGACTTCCCAAACTGGAATCACTCATGCTCAACAGCAATGCGCTGAGTGCTCTGTACCGCAGTACTGTGGAATCCCTGCCTAACCTCAAGGAAGTCAGCATACACAGCAATCCCATTAGGTGTGATTGTGTCATCCGTTGGATTAACATGAATAAAACAAATATTCGTTTCATGGAGCCAGAGTCACTGTTTTGTGTAGACCCTCCTGAATTCCAGGGTCAGAATGTGAGACAGATACACTTTCGGGAAATGATGGAAATCTGTCTTCCCCTGATAGCCCCTGAAAGTTTTCCATCTACACTGGATTTAAAAGCTGGCAGCCATATTTCTTTGCACTGCAGAGCAACAGCAGAACCAGAACCTGAAATCTACTGGATAACACCATCAGGACACAAACTTTTGCCTAATACTATCTCTGATAAGTACTACATTCATTCCGAAGGAACATTAGACATAAGTGATGTAACACAAAGAGAAAGTGGCTTATACACATGTATAGCAACAAATTTAGTTGGGGCAGACCTAAAGTCAGTCATGATTAAAGTGGACGGCTCTTTCCCTCAGGAACACAATGGGTCTTTAAATATTAAAATAAAAGACATAAAATCTAATTCTGTTTTGGTTTCATGGAAGGCAAGTTCTAAAATCCTGAAGTCCAGTGTTAGATGGACAGCCTTTCCAAAAGCTGAAGACTCCCGGGCTGCACAGAGTGCTCGAATACCATCTGATATAAAGGTATATAACCTTACACATCTAAATCCATCAACTGAATACAGAATTTGTGTAGACATTCCCACTATCTATTCTCAGTATAGGAAACAATGTGTCAATGTAACCACAAAAGGACTGGATGTGGAAGTGAAAGGCTATGAAAAGAACAACATAATAGGATTCCTTACCTGCATTGGTGGTCTTTTGGGAATCATCTCTGTGATATATCTCTACAGCTGCAGCTCTCAAGATATTAACTATGGCATTGGACACAGTTATCTAAGGAACTATCTGAAGAAACAATCCTTTTCACTCAATGAGCTTTATCCTCCTGTAATCACTCTTTGGGACATGGGCAAAGAAAAAAGCACAGCAATGGAAGTAAAAGCAACTGTAATAGGTGTACCAACAAACATGTCATAAATATGTCAGTATAATTTCTGAAGTAAAAAGCACATGACTTTATTTGTGCTGAATATAAAGGCAACAAGAAAAAAAATACTTCTCTTAGGAACTAGATGCCCGGACATTGTTGTTGCCAACAAATGGAATATATATGACTCAGTATAAAAGAAGAATTTTAATTAAATGGCTTCTAAGGGTATTCTACCAACCAAATAAAATTAACTTCATATTCTAGAACTTTCATAGGACTTTTAAGTCTGGAATACAGTGGAAGTAGCCAAGAACATTTTCTGGATTTTTTTTTAAATTATTATATAAAAGTAGTGGAACTGAGCAATACCTCCTCCTGTGCTGTATTACACAAAAATAGCCACGAGTTTTTGCAGTGAACAGATATACTAGAATTGACATATGGTGTAATGAAATGGACAAATTCTGTAGAGTAGATGCAGTGAGTATGTGAATTTTTTTTAATGAGAAAATACATTTTTGATTAAAATCAAAATACTTTTTGTCTTGTTTGTTTCTAAAGAAAACACCCCACTCTTCTGGGAGTTCTTGTCTGACAATAAAACAAACACATTCCAAAGTCTGATAAAATATCTCTTTGCATATTCTCCTATTAAAATGCTAATCTGAGCACAAAGGATATTTTTTTGCTGACTTTAGGCTGTATAATGTTTCTAACAGAAACGTAAATTTAGTGATAGTTTTTTATCAAATTTTATTTACTCTAAGAACATTATAAAGGCAAAAGAGATGATGGAGATGAGGTCACTGAAACCCACTTTAATTAGATTTCAGCATGGATATTGGTTAACTATTCATTAATAGTTATTTGATCCTTTTATTTTATACACTTTTATGTATCTTTGTGAAATAATTCTGTTCTCTTAGCAACATGTAAGCCTGCAGATCTTTATTTCATTATATCTGTATTACATAATTTTATTAGTCGACAAAAGTAGTCCTTCTAGAATACACGGCAGCGCTTTCCATGGCAGTACTGTGAACCACCATCCATATAAACATAACATCTTTAAGCTCTATACAGAAACATCTCCATTATATTAGCCATTTTCCATGGCCAAAGACATTTTTCATGTCAAAAACCCCACAGAAGCAACAGGTGAGCAATGAAATTCTTGTGTAGCTGTATATAAAAATGGACAGCTATTCCTTCTACAGATATCCTACATAAGCCTCAAGTCCTTAAGAAGTAATAAATCCACCTTGTAGCTTTAATAGCATAATGCATATTAACTTCCATTTTTGCACAAACATGCAAAAAAAAAAAAAAGAAACAGCAGTTTTTTCAGCAAAGTAGAATCCCTTAAAAATCATAGAAATAACTTAGTTTTGCTAAAGTATGCTTCTTCATAATCTCATTTACACAAAGGTTGCTTTTTTATCTACACAAGGCATAGGGCTAAAATTGTCATGTATTTCATTAATTGGGATGTTTACTCTCTTTAATGGAGGTAGAAACTGATAAGAAACTATATTTAATTTCCTCAGAAACAGAAAAATACACACCTCTGTTTCCATTTATTTCATAGTTTTCTCTCAGGAATGCATTAATAATGCTTTATTTTATTAATGCATTAAAAGCAGTACTTACTGGTTATTCAAACCAGAAAAGATTACAAATAGATTAACTTTTCTTTGGCATTTCACAGTAAAACTCATTCTGACATGTATCACTAATGAAAGAGAGAAGGCAAACATAAGTATTTGAAATATCTGGCTAGGAAATACTCAAAATACCACCCTGAAAAAACTTTTTAATCAATTTATATTACTTTTTTTTTTTTCTATCAGCTACTAGAATGAAAGAGAATGTTTTATTCATAAAAAGATTAAGCATTTACTTTTTGGTAAAAAATTTGCTGCCATTTAAAAAAACAAACTGCAATATTTCATCAGCTAACACAGTCAAATGCTTTCTTATATAGGAACATTTCAGTTTCTAGTTTAGCTAAAACACTATGAAGTCATAACTCCTAAAAGTACCCATAAAACCTAGATAAGAGATTGGAGAAAAATATGTTGATGTATATCCTAAAAGGAAATTTCCATTTCCAAAATTCTCTAATAAAACTTATTCTGCTTGTATAGTTCTGAAGTAGTGACCTCAAGATAACTTAAAAGAGAAACTGAGATTCTTCCCATAATCTTGTGCTGGCCAGTAAGAAACAATGATCAAAAATAATCTTATAAGATATTCTTTTTTATCTGAAGCCAGAAGAGATATTTCTGAAACAGGTTGCTATATAGTACAGAAAATAAGTTCATACACCAGACAATTCTAGAAGAGTTGCAAGAAAAAACTGAAAAGCAACACAGTGTCAGACATAAGGAAGAAAATAATTCTTATTATTGAACTGAATAGAGTGGATGTGTGGCACTAAGAAGACAAGAAATTTTACATGGAAGTATACAGTAAGTATGAAAAGTTCATTATTAAAACTTCACAAGACATTTGGAAAGATATAGCTAAATGGAATATAGGAGACAGCCATTGAACACAACCCAAAAGAGCCAAAAAGAGACTTAAAACTCACCTCATGCTAAAGATTAGAAAACATACTTGAAAAAATATTAACAATTGCATGTAGCTTTTATAGAAGTCAGAAGCCAGATGACTAGAAATATATCCAGACTAAAAAAAAATCATGGTATTGCCTGCTAAGTAGGAAGAAAAACCCCACATCTTTCTGGAATATAGGTTGGCTTTCCAAACCCAGTGTTCTGGCGGGTCAGTTGATTGATGTACCAAATGTGTAATTTGAATATCTTGTCCTTTGATACCATTAAAAATAATTGGAACCGATTTTCTCAGGAAAAGGCTACATAGATACTCAGGGAAAATGCTAAACTACAACAAAAAAAGAGAAGGATTATCAAAACAACAGAAAGATAATCTAAACATTCAGTAAACATGAAATCAAGACAGAGAACAAAAATTAGGCTAGATGACAAAGTTTGTGAAAATTAAAGAAAAAAACACCAAACTTCATTTCCGCATATGACAACTAAAGAAGTTAGATAATAAACAAGAGAACTGCAATTACTCATTTTTATGGATAAATTCAATATATTACTGAAACTTGGCAAGTTTGCATGATTGAAATGTTAAAATCACAAAAAACCTGTCTAGTCAGAACTGTGCTTTGAAACTGAGACTTGAGCTATTCACTTCACCTTCAATAAAAATTCTAAAGGAGTTGCGTCCTCTTCAATGTTTCCATTATAGGGTGGTGTGAAAATGAAGTACCAGATTATATTCCATCCATGATTATCTGCACTTCAGTATTCTGAGACAAAATGTACAAGCAACCTTTGTAAATAGCATAGGAATATAGTAAAACTAGTAATGAATAATGAAAACGGACCCTATGATGTGTGACTGACTATGGTTATTTTTCTGGTTACATTAAGTAGTGTTTCATTTCTACAGCTGGGGTGATCAAAAAGAGATAGAAGGTTAAGCCAATTGGACATCATGTTTAAAAGACTTGTTCTTTTGAACAATCAAGAGAAATTTTAAATAAAAGTGTTGTACATCTACCTACTCAGTTACAATATTCTCTGAGAGTTATAAAGCTGCAGGTATATTGAAGTACCTTCAAAGCAACCTTTTATTAAATCATTCCTTCCTTCAGACAAAGCTGAAAACTACAAATTAAATTCGTCTTTCAGCTAAAAAATGCTTTTTAAAAATTTCTCTCACTTATCTTTCTGTCTCTCAGCTTCAATTATTTTTAGACCCTTTTCCCCAAAGCCCTTTTCTTTGCCTTGATGCAAATTCTCTGTTGCCTTCCATGCTCCCTGTGGGTTCTTTGCTTATTTCCTGCTACTATTGTTGCCAGACTGTCACATCATTTCCAACACTTCCAGTAAGGACAGATGTTGTCTGACTTATTAGAAAATTATCAATGAAACATAATACTTGGAGGCAAAATACTTAAATAGAGAAATAAAATTATTAAAGAAAGACCTGGCATTGTTAGAGAAAAACCTAGTTGTAAAGCTGCTCAGGTAATGAAATGAAGCATCTCTCAAGGAAACAAAGCAGAAATAATGTAACAACATTCAGATGAAAATAATAATATGGGAGTTAGATAAAACTGGAAGGGCACGCAATTTGGGCAGATGGCCTGTTCCTGATCCTAAAATAGCTGATGTTCTTTTTAACATTACAGTTTAGATAAGTGGAAAACAACCCCATCTGCCTCACCCTCACGTAGCTATTGTTCGTTATCCATGTTGATGACAATTTCACACTGTGCTCCAAATAGCCATAATGCTTTTGTGAATCACAAAAATACATCAAATTCAGTGCTGGTGTCTTCATCTATACACATTTCATCTAGTCCAGACCTAGATTCTATAAAGAAAGCCTTTCAGCATTCATATACTACACTTCACAGGTCAAAGAGTTTACAATTTTGTCATTTAGCATGTGAGCACAAGTCAGATTCCTTGAGATGGCTGTTGGGAATAACTTTTGAGGGCAGAATCTTGTCATACAATTTTATTTTCTGTATGAAATTTTACTCTGTGCTGTTATTATTTATAACTTCTTTTTGTTTTGTCTCTAGCATGAATGTGAGCTAAACTTAAAAACATACAGCTGAATACTTTATAACACCAGAGAAAGTGGGTTACTGTCTGAAGTCTACTAAAGACAGCTAAAACACCCTTTTGACATAATGACGGAATAATTTCATAGGACACAGAAACAGATTATGAAAATCTTAAAATTCCACTTAAATGAAATACAAAGGGGCTACAAATAGAGTCAGAATTATCACTTTTAATTAAATGCAAAGTGCCCATTAACTATGCCAAAAAAAAATCCCCCAACCATTTTAAGTTAATCTCACTATAGTAAAGCAACAAACATATTAAATTAGAAGTAACCAGCTATGTTTTTCTTTATGTACCAGGTAACAAAAGGATTAAGTTAAATGGTTACTATCAATTATTGTCTCTTAGATTAATCTTAGCTCAGCACTTAATATTAAATGAAATATTAAAGTCTTACATAATTTATTTCATAAATGTTGTGAAGGTATTCATGATAAGTGCATGCCCATTTTTAGCAAACTAAGTGCTATACTGAATATTCATGTGTTACACAATGTATTCCAAAATATGAAATTATGCTTTCTCCTAAAATACCTGCTTGCACAATTTAAACTATCAATACCTAAAATATATAGCACATAGCCCACCACTAACCCAGCTCCATTTATTCTGCAGGAATGTAAAAGGATTTCTTTACTCAAGCTAGGATGACCTGTATCCCCAGGACTTCCAGACTTTTAGTTTGACAAGTTCACAATAGTACAGACAAATGTCACAACACTTATAAATGTATCATGTCCAATTCACTTAGTTGCCTTTCAGGCTGTTCAAGTCCAATTAAAAATTACTTCCTTTTCCACCTTCCATGAAATTCAACCTCTCTTGCACCCTTAAAATTTCATTCCTTCACTCAGCAACCATCTCCTGTTTGCTCTTACACAAAACTTTATCAGCAGCAGCCATCCTTTTTTACTACTTTCTGCTTCATTAATACTTCATCTTTTTCCCATCCTCCTATGAACTAGACTACTTCCAGAGTATCCTACTTCCTAGACTACTTCTAGAGTATTCTTCTCTATTATATTTGTTATAATTTTGTAATTATCAATGACATGGGAGAAAAAAAAAACAAACCAACAACATAAAAGCTGAATTTCTCTATGGATTTGAAGGCAAATTTCAAGTGTAGATAGAGGAAAATTGCAACCCTGAAAACTCTGCAGTCTATTCCCCAACCTACTTCAGCAGCCAGCTCTGTTTTAATAGTATTATGGTAACTAAAGCTCCTTTTCTCTCCCTTGGTCTTAGGAAAGCTGAGTAAAAGGGAGGATGTCCATTACAGGTAGAGTAATCTGAAGTTATTTGCAGCTTTTGCAATATCTGGATTTTTAGAAAAAGAAAACAGAAAGAGATTAATCTTGTTATTCATCCAGCATATTAAAAGCTTACAACATTTTATAAGTATATAACAATAAACACGTCACACCAAAGTACATACACCAAGGATTAAACATCTCTGCTATTAACTAAAGTTTTAGAACAAAAGAAACAGAAATATATTGTCAAAGGGTTGTAAACCTTTCCTCTGCCACACTGAGAGGTAGACAACTACCTATCAGTACTTCCTCATATAGTGAAAGCATTTAGGTGTAAAATTTCCCCTGAATTTAACAGATACTAGTCTCCAACCTGTTAAGGGGGTTTGAACATTCCAAAGAATGCCCCTGGATGACCAAAAGGCTAGCCATATGAACCTATCCACCTGACTGAGAGCCCTGAAGGATTTTCATTTGCACAGCTCTACTAAAGACAGTATAAATGCAATATACATCATTCATTTAATTGAAAACATTACATATATTTTTAATTAAGACAAAATGGGAAAAGAACAATATTATTTATTTAAAATGCTGAGAATAGAATATTTTGTGGAGAGCATCTGTTTCAGGATTAAATAATTCAATATCCATCAAAGAAATGCTGGATAGTGTAGAAAATTAAACACCAGCAAATAAATTTTCTATATGTTCAAATATTATCTAGCTACAAACAAAATAATAGGCCATACAATATATTCTAAATAACTTCATTTTAAGATACCACACACAACATAGGTTTACCTTGGATTCTTACTCCTCCTGACCTAAAAGGTTTTCAAGAGTCTCCTTCTGCTATTCATTTCTAACTATACATTATCATCCTACAGAATTTCTTAGGCTTCAACTTGTCTTCTCCTTCCTTTTGTCTCCTTCCTTTGAAATTTTTTTTGCTTCAATTATCTCACACATGAAAATACTCTGTTCCTGTATGTCGTGCAACACTGTGATCCCAGTATCAGCATTTCTTTTTTATCATTCTAGCAAAGGACTCTACTTTTCTCTTGCCAAAATTTATATTCCACTACACCGGTTTTGTATAAACCACCTAAATGCTTCTTGCTAGAACACATACATTAAAATGACAGACTCTATCTATAATGCGATGACTTTACAGTGAGTAGGGGTTTGCCTTAAACAAGCACCTGAAAACTTTCTCAAAAATATTCAGAAAATTGACAAAATACAAGAAGAAAACAACCTTAAAACAAAAAATGGTAAATTAGAAACCTTCATATGTTGCTAAAAAATAAAGTGCAGACCATGTAAGTATTACAGGTAAAAGCAAGGAAAAAATGAGAAACTTTAGATGCTCAAAGGGAGATAAGTGAACAGTTAAAACCAATTGTAACATAAGATGGAAAAATTATGTTAGAATAAAGCAGAAAAGAGCTGTAAAAGTGTGGCCAAATGGGCCAAAACTGCTAAAAGAAAAAGTCTGCAACATGATCAAATCAATAAATACGAGAAAAAGAAGGTGAATGAACAAAAAGGTGCTACAAGTAGGTTTAAAGACACTGAAGGAGAAAAATAGGATAGACAAAAGGTATAAGAAAGAAAAGGAACAAGAGAACGCACTGTCTCTAACAGATGATCCTGGAAACAATAATTAAACATAACCATAGAGTAGTTAGTAGTCAAGTAAATTTTAAACAAGAAGTGACAGTATTAGCAGAAGTTAAGAAAAATTAATGATAAAGACATAAAGAAAGACTCAAGGAAAAGAAGTGAGCATAAAGATACCCTGATATATACATAAATATATACATATACATATATATATATACAATCCTAACCCTGAAATATATATATAAAAGTTTCAAATTTAGACAAGACTTTAAAAAATGGGGAAGGAAAAGAAGACAGCAGCCCTTTCTGCTTTGATTTGGCCAAAAGTATTTAGTACAGAAAAAAGCTGTGAAGATACATTTTTTAAAAATTCCTTTGTTGTTGTTGTTTTCTTTTCAAAAATATTTCAGATTATTCTGAAATAATGCTAAGGAGACAAACTATAACTTCCACACCTTATGATCATGTATCAAGGAAAAAGTTACAATACCGATCATAACACAAGAACAAAAATATTTATTAGAAAGTGAAAAAAAGTGCTTAAGCAATGACAGAGCATGCTGGGAAATTCTGGCTAATACACAGAAGGCAGTGACAGGGAGTCTCATTTGGGAGGTTTCATTAAGAAGACAATTGAAAGCTGATAACCCTGTGTTATTAAGCAAAATACTTTCATAAGGAAATCTCAGAGGGAAGGAGACACTACTGCCTCTAATTAAAGAGAGAGCTCAAGGTCCAGGAGCTGCTTAACAGTATCAATTATAATGCCACTAATACCCAATGAAGGTTTGTGATTTTTCTTAATATTACCAGAGCCTAAGCAATATCAAATATTGTTTTTAAGAAGCCTCAAAGTTCTTTAAAAAATAATTAATTCTGAAGGATTACCTACACAATCCATTTAAAGGCAACAACGAAAGGCACTGGAAGGTATTTGAGTTTGCTTTAAATGATGTTGAAAGCAAGTGTATTCCACCAAAAAGAAGCCAATCATTGTTACATAGGAAATAGCTTGAAGAAAAAGAAAAGAAGACCAAGAGCAGAGGGAAAAACAAAGAAAACAAAATCAATTAAATTAAGAGGGAAGACAAGAAGGATCCTGGATAAAATTAAGTTATAAAAGTCAAGTTAAATATCTTTAAGTTATATATTAAAATAATGACCAATGCAAAAGAGACAGTCAGAATACAGTAACAGAAACCTAGGTTTTTTATAAGAATTTTTTAAAATCCGTTTTAAAACTCTTAGCAAACCAACTGAAAACTCAGTGAAAGCATGGAAGCAAGAGAAACTGAATATGCCAACTAGGTGTCTGTGTCTTAAACAGAACTGATCTGCTGAATCTCTGACAATATATCTACAAGTAAAGCTGCCTCTGCAGTGCAATTGGGAGAGATCTGAATTAGGAAGTCCAGGCTGTGCTGTGAAGCCCTTCAAGGATTTTCTAGCTCAGGTCCAAGTGCATTTGGACATTATTAATTTGACAGAAAGGCACACTAATATCAGTCCCACGTAGATTATATAAACAAAGGTGCTAAAATACACAGTACTAGCCATGGTAGTCCGGACAACATCACTCCACACTCACGGGGTAGAGGTCAATGATTTGTACTGGTTTGAGACCAGTTGCAAGGGGTGTTCCTGAGGGTTCTACTATGGGATTTAACTTGCTTATTAATGACCTGGCGGAGAAGACAAAATCCTTATCAATCTGACAGTACTAATTTGGAGAATGCAGTCAATACATTTAACCACAGGGTTGCCTTTTAAAGGAATCTAAAATGCTGGAGAGTTAGGCCAACAGGCTGACGTGAAATTCAGCAAGGACACGTGTAAAGTCTTGCACCTAGAGTGGACTAACACCTGAATGTGTACCAACCTGTGACTGCCTCACTGGGTAGCAGCTCTCCTGAAAATGACCTGGGGCTCCTAAGCACAGCTGGCCAACACGATACTGGGCTGTATTAACACGAAACTATTAGAAAGCTAAGGAAAACAATACCCCTTCATTCAGCACTTGTTAGACTACCTCTGTAATACTGTGTCTAATTTAGATTCCCTACTTGCTCAGACCCATGAGAGACATTAATCAACTGTAGCAAGCTTAGCAGGAGGTTTCCAAGTTGTCAAGACCCAGAGCTCTACTCTAAGAGGAAATTCTGAGGCAGCTGGATTTTTTCAGCCTGGGACAAAAAGGTTTGAGAAGAATAAGAAGCAACCTTCCTGCATCTAAGAGATGGCCACTGAGAAGACAGAATCAGGTTGATTACTAAAGTGCACAGCAGGAAAATAAGTGAAAAAACTTAAAACAGAAGTTAGCGGGAAGAGGATTTACATAGATATAGGAAAAATAATTAATTATGAGGTAAAAATATCTTGAGAATAGGTTGCAGAGATATGGTACACAATTATAAGCAAAATTATCTGATTCATAATTGACCCTGTTTTAAACATGAGGTTGAATAGATGACTTATCTTCCAACCTGAATAATTCTACAGAGCAGCTTTATCCGCAGAGAATATACATGCAACGTAACCTGTTCAGAAAAGCAAAAAAACATTTCAGCTGAAATGACTCTGAAGTTTCACACAGAAATATCCTCTTACTTTTTTTTTTTTTAATGATTACAAGAGTTCTTGAAGAGATGTTACCATTCCACTTGGTGTTTAGGCCTCTTAAATGTCCAAATTTTAAAAGTATATTCCTAATGCAGACAAACATTTCCATACTCTTTTAACATGTGGCCATACTTTATTTCAAATATATTTACGCTACTTTTTTGAACAAAATCCTTAGGAATTTCTTACATGTCTTTTCTCGTGCTCTACCATTTTCATTATGATGCTCTTTGACATATCTAAATGGCATGATTTTGCATAAATGGAGAGCAGCAGATGGTGAAACTGAATATATGAATTTCCTTCTTTTTTTACCAACACAGACATGAGTAACCAACTATAACTAGCATATATTTTTCTGAAATGTAAAAAATTTTGAATAAATCCATGAACATGAGAAAAGGATTCAAATTCACAGAGCCAAAGAACATTCAGAGTTGGAAGGGACCCACAAGGATCATCAAGTCCAACTCAAATAAATGTTGTGTGTCGGAATTGAACCCATGACCTTACCATTCCTAGTACCATGCTCTAACCAAACAACCTAATCTCTCTTCCAAAAAAAGCATGAAACTTATACACCAGAAAATCTTTCCTCGTGTACTGTTTCAATTATTATGAAATTTCACTTCTTTGAGGTATGGTTTTGTTCTATACCATCATAGAATCTTTTGTGGTTATACAACTACATCAGCCAATTCCCTCAGGACTCAGATGCATGTTGTGAGGTCCCACAGACTCATGTACATTCAGGTTCTTCACCTAGTCATGGACCTGATCTTTACTTACGGAGGGATTTTGCTTCCCCAGTCCCCATCCCACTGTCCATCCACTCCAGAAGCATGGAAAGAGAGGTTGTTATTGGAGACTGAGGCAAAAAGTTGTTGAGTACCTCGGCTTTCTCATTATCCGTTGTTACCAGTTTATCAGCATTGTTTATCAGGGTTTACACCTTCTTTGACCTTTCCTTTTCTGCTTAACATACATGTAGAAACTCTTCCTGGTACTCTTTTTGTACCTTGTCAAGTTCAGTTCCAGCTTCTCCTTGGCCTTCCTCCTCAGCCATGCCAGGCTTTTGCCTTCCTTGCCCTATTTTGTGCTCCTGGGCACTTCTACCTCTTGTGCTCTATGGAAGACTTCCTCAAAGACCTGCCAGCTCTGATCTGCTCCCTTGTCCCAGAGGTCAGTCTCCCAGGGGATCCTATTGATTATCTCCTCAAAGAGCTGGAAGTTTGCTTTCCTAAAGTTCAGGAGCCTAACTGTACTGTATACCTGATCCATATCCCTCAGGACAACGAATTCCACCAATCACTGCCACGCAGGCTGCCTCCAACTTTCATGTCCCTCCCCCCTTAGCTCACTTATGTTGGTGACCATCAGATCCAGGAACACATTCCCTCTGCTAGGGATGCCTCTTACCTGGCTCAAAAAGTTATGTGGAACATGGTGCCTGGACAAGTTCCGTACTCTCCATCTTTGAAAGCCAATGAGGTGAAGTTGGATAGTGCTTTGGGCAATCCAATCTAGTGGAAAAATAACCCTGCCCACAGGGATTGAAATAGGAGATCTTTAAATACCCCTTCTGACTTGAACCATTTTATGATTCTAAGGAAGACATAAGGAAAAAAAGGGGCCACTCACATGTAAGCCAGTGGCTGATCAGTACATTTGTCTGGCAAAACGTTGTTCCTGATCACCGCAATCTGTTTTACTAAGCTCTAGTCTCAACTATTTTTTGTGTCAGTTTGCTGTCTAATCTTGTGTGTGTGCAGAATCTACTAAAGAACCCCAGGCTGAACTGAAGCCTCTGTTGGATGAGACATTCCAGAAAGACTGCAGATCTGAGGGCCCCATGGCTCTTATTGCCAGTAACTGTAAAACACAGATTATTCTGGGTGAAATAATTGATTGTAGAAAACCCATATGTTGCAGATGAGTTTGAATGCGAGCAATAACCAACTCTAGTCCTCATCAGTTGACTATCCATGCTGTTCATGTTTGTGTACTTATGCTGGTGCTGAAACTTTTCTCTCTGTATTATCTGTGTGGTCAGCTAAATGTGTGTACTGCATGGTGGGTGCTTCTGCCTGTGCAGGATGTACACCTAGCCTCACCACTGGCTGGACCCTGGGAGACAAAACCACAGATAACATCTCATTTATGGCATCAGGACAAGAGCTATCACTCTGATTTTCAGCCTTCTGATGTTGTTTACATATTTCTGCTGGAGTCTCTCACGCATGTACATAAACAAAGAAGATTGTTTCCATTCCAGTCTGTGATGGACTGCTGAATTGACCACTCGGGTCACAGAGGTGCTCCTCTCATCTCCCAATGCTTGATCAAATCGCAAATCCTACTTAAACCCCAAATCATAATAAACTTCCTCTTTCTCTGCTCACCTCTCAACATGAGTGAGTGCAGTTCTTTCGTGTCCCTAACAGCGACATTGAGCCTCCCTGAGTCCTACAATGCACCAGAGTTGGTACTAGCAGACTAAATAAAAAAATCCTGCCAGCAACATGAAGTTCATAGGATCCAGCATCTCTAACACAATTTCTACAGTTATCCTATCAATAAAAGCATTACAAGTAACAATATCTGAGGTGATGACTGGTTTAATCCAACAATAGCTATTTAGGTAAATTTAAGGGCTTTTCTAGTTTAAAAATAGCTTCTAATTAAAAATATTTCATTACAGAACTTTCCCAAACTTACTCACATTTTTTCCCTGTACAGCACAAAATAAACTTTCACCACAACATCACCACCACCAGCAATAAGAATTGATCAGGGGTAGGCTTATTGGATCTGACGTATGCTGACAAACACTTTGACTAGTTTTTTCTAGGACTTCAAACACACTACACCACTGAAATCATTTGCTTTTTGACCACAGGCAAAAGAACTGCCTGTTACTAAAGTGAACAACCTGTGCTTCTACCTTTGAGATCCTAATAATCATTCAAATTGACAGCACCAACCAGGGTTAAAATGTCCTTAGGAACCAATTCAGGAGAGCTACACCTTAATTAGCTTTTTTTAAAAGGCACCTATTTTATTTTACCTTCTGATATTATTACGTTCTTTCATTTGAAACAATTAAAAACATTGACTTGAGTTTTGTATCCTCCTCTCAGAAAAAGTTTAGTAAGTTTGTTTGACTACTTCCACAGTCTAAATCTACAGCTGATGCCCATGATCTTGACATCCCCTCTGAAAGCTCTTGCCAGTTACAGTCTAAACTCTACCTTCATCCCTACTGATGTTATTTTCTTAGCTTCCTTCACAAACTGAATGAAAAATACGAGAGGTAATGACTCTGATTACATTTAGAGCATGTATTTCTTAAAATCTTGAGTCAGATAGGTCTCCATTAATCCTTGTTCCTCAGACTAACAAGTGAATCATGCTACAGCAGCAATAACTCATTCCTTTTGTCAACTTGTTGATGATGGAAGAACTTGTAATATTTAAGTCCATATTTATTCAAAATCTATGACTTGTGTAGTCTCCCCCACAGAGTCAACTTTCTAATTCCACAATAAATCATCAGATAGGTAAGTGACAAGGAAATCTCCATTCTCTTGCAGATTCAGGTTCTTCCTGGTCCATCCTAGTCAGACCAGTAAGTTCAACTTATTTAATGTAATTTCATACTAAACATGCATTCAGTTGATCACTCATTACAATGAACTTGGTGAGACACTAGCACAGCTTGGCCAGAGAGGAGGTGGGTATCTCTTCCCTGGAAATGTTCAAGGTCAGGCTGGAAGACCTCTACCCTAATCTAATTGAAGACGTGCCTGTTCATTGCAGAGGGGTTAAACTAAATGTCCTTTAAAGCTTCCTTAGAACCAAAACCCTTCTAAATTTTTTTTTAACTCTGTGAAAGCCTGAGACTTTGATATTATAGTCAAAATAATAACTATAAAGAGTGCTTATTAAATGTTTCATATTACTTTAGGAAAAATCAAAGGTCCTAAAGATTTTTCATAGTTCTTAACTTATTTAAATGCAGAAAGTCAAAATATTTGGTAATTTTTCAAAATTAGTCTTCTATATACTTCACTCTTACACTGATTTCGCACTTCAACTGATTTGTAGACACTGCTAAAAGAACCTCTTCCCCATTTAAGATGGTCCAGTGTCACTTTTAAAATATTTTCCTAATAAAAGAGCCACTTTAATGTGAACTTTATATACAAATTTTAATTGCATATAGTGCAATGAATGCCCAAGTTTCCAACACAGTTTACAATACTGTAAAATCAATTGTTCACTGAATGACTGCTCATATCCACTCAGCATGAATTACTGCTTTATAAAGTAGATGGGTATTTTTCCCTTGTGTGCAATACAATATATTGTATCTAGTTAAAAACAGGAGAGAGATATTCATATTTTCTACTGCTTATTCAAATTTTGTGTACTAGATATGTCATATATTAATTGCCTCAAGACATTACCCTGAAAAATTCTCTCAATTTTTATGAGCTACTAGTTAGCTCATACTTGTTTTCTTCCTTTTATTTAAAGCCAAAGGACTGATTCCTGATCATTTCATAGGAGAATAAGTAACTCACAATCTCTTCCCTACTTATTACATATAAAAATTACAGATACATATTTCCTGTAGCATAAATTAATACTGCTTATAATAACCAGTAAGTACTACAAACAACAGAAGTTACAACTTTGATTCCCTCATTGACAACAACAAAATCAAAAAAGATCAGCATTATGCTTATAAGGTTAATAAATGTAAGGACATGTCCACACTTTTTTAATTTAGCAATCACTGACTTTAAGACTAGATACTAGAATAAAGTTTATCACATATTTAGGCATGTAAGTGCCTATAAACTCAGAACTGGAATGCTGTTGTGGCTGCATCATTTGCTCCATCAGCTTCTGTTCAGAGTAGAAATCAAGCATCACTATATTCAACATGAGATAGTCAAGAGTTCAAAAGATTCTGAGTACATAAATGCACAAGCAGCATTATCAATGGAAAACCTTACTAAATAAATTTCTCATTCCTAAAACATCAGGCAATGGTGAATTTCACACACAATAAAAAACCGATGTACTTTGGGTAAAAGTGTCTTATGAACTATATGCAGCTTGGAAAAGCATTTTGGGCAATATGCAAGTACTTATTCCACATGGATCACTAAATTCGATATTAACACTGAAAAAATAATAACTCTTATATTTACAGTCAAACAAACTGCCATGCAACACCATGGGTTTTTTTTTTTTCCCCCCAAGATATTAATATCATAGTGTGTCAGAAGATTTTTCTACAAGCAAGAGAAAAAGAGCAGGAAAGGTAAAAATGGCCATATTTGAAATCAAGTAGCTGTAATTACATTTAAGAATAGAGATTTTTTTTTTTCTAGATTAGAGAGCTTGAAAAGGTTAGTAACATGGCTTACAGTAATAACTTCTTTAATCACTAGCCTAACACTGATGCCTCAAAAAGCCTTACACTCTATACCACCTACAAGGATGCTACAAAAAAGGAATTAGCTTTTGAAACTATTTCACTGAAATTTAACTCCACAAAGGTATGAATTCAGTGGTACCAGTTTAGCTATCAATATGCAAGCTAAGCAAAACAGACAGATTAAAAAATGAAGAAGCAAATTCCTGAAACTTTTTCAGACTTTGAATTAAAACTAACTAATCCAGGGGAAGACATTACTTTGAAACAAATGACTTTGAAGCCCAGCAATGTTTTATAAATCTCCCTCAATCTTTTCTCTCTTGTTCTGATAAAGTGACATGCAATGGCTCCATAAGACAACAGAGGCTTAGGAAAACTTAAATAAAGATGGTGTATCAAAATGACGTAAAAAGATGGTAATATTTGGCTTTTATCTTGGAAATGCATCTTAATTATCCCTCTGCATCTTTAGCATGTTATAAATTTATTTATTTTCACAATATTACTGCTTTTTGTGTAACAAGGAAAAATAATGGAATTTCTAGCCAATCAGATCAAAATCTTTTATTTTTAAACACTTTTTAAAATGAAAGCTCTTGCTAAGCAGTTAATATTAATAAATAGCACATGCTAACTCCCCCTCCCCCCATTTACCATGTAGCATACATTTCATTTGTTCTTGCGTTCCTCTGAGGAATGGCATTTATGCTGTATTAAATGCATATTTATCAATTCCCCCTATGTATGGTTAAGGACACACAGCTTCAGTTTGACCAGAGAGCTACACAGGCATAATATGTCTGCAAAAGGCCACTTATTTACAGCTGCCAGTATAACCGCACTTGCAAGAATTTGTCCCAGAACAAAAGGCAGGAAGAATAAACAAATAAAGACAGTATTTTACATCTGAGTAATTCTCCTCAGTATCAGTGATGCTCTGTATAAGAAGTTAAGAACACATGTGAAAAGAAAAAATTAATTAATTAATTATGGAGTTTAGAAGTTTGTGGCTTTTGAATGTCTCAAAGTTATATTTGCTATTTTGTTTCCAGAGGCAGGAACCAGCACAATTCCATTACTTTCTTTGTAACAATCATTATTTTTTAACACTTCTCCAGAGAACATTTTTATTCATCTACTGACCAAATGAAACAATTGCAGTTTTTAAATCTCTTTTCTCAAGAAAATCTCTCTCTGTAGTCATCATTCTACCTGACTATATGGCAATAATAAATTTAATGAATTCACTTAGGAACTTTTAGAGTAAAGCAGCTTACTACTTCTTTATTCATCTGTTACTAATGAATTTCTACATTCCATTAGTCTGACTATTCACCTTGGCTGTTTTTCTGGAGTTCTTCCATCTTCCATGATACTTTCTCATTAAAATAATTTTATATTACATATAATTTTTTTCTCTTCTTCAACAGTGTCATTCCTAAGCAGCCCAAACATTATTATAAGATAATTAATTTACATACTGAATTTCTATACTAAGTAAAAGATCTCTCAACCTTACTCATTCATTTATCTGATCCCTCCAGTCTTATCTTAGAATTACCATCCCAGCATATGAGTACCATCTGTACAAAATCAATAGCAATAAGGCAATTTTAATGGAGCCTGTCACATTTCCTTGGGAATAATTAAGGTGTCACTTGATCTTGAGAAAGTCTTTGTGTAGCAATGAGTCTGGGTTTTTTCTTAAATAATGTTAAAATTTAGATCTACTCAGCCTCTTCTGAGATAATAAAATCTGCATTATTTAATTTTTCTTCATTTGAACTGTTCTCATAATCTTCAAAATTTCCTAATTTTATATATTTGAAATGTTTGTATTCATACAAGTTGTGCTGGCCTGCTACCTGCATCTAGCAAAAGGCCAAATCTTGTTTTTCTGTTCCAATGACAATTGCAGTTATTTAAAGAACCTGTTTGGTCCTTTAAACAAGGAAGGAAGTAGATTTAGAATATGAAAAGAAGAAAAGTTTGTAAAAAACAAACAAGAAATTATGACAAAAACTATTCTGCATCATTAAATTGAAGTTAGTGCTGTGGTCATAAACTAAAGCCATTACTATTGTTCTATTCTGTAACTCCTGGGCACAGCAATTTATAATACAAAATAAGATGCGGTATTGTCATACACCAGTATCACAACTAGAGCAATAAATTTTAGAACTGTAAATTATTTATATATCTCTTGTATTATATAGAACAGCTAAATGAGAAAAGGCATCTGAAGAAGGAAATAAATCACATGTGAAATTCTTGTGAGAAAACAATCTACTAGTTTCCATGAAGTATTTTATTATTAAGCAGACTCACCAATCACAGAAGCAAAAAGTGACCCCAGTTGACAGCCATCACAATTTGATTAAGCCAAAATATGCAAAAAATACTTTCTGTGTGCTACTAAATTTCAACTGTTGTAGAAATTTTCTAGCTTAAGTTCTTGCAAACTTCTCATAAATGACCTATTTTTTGTATGGGTAGATTAACCTAAATATAAACAAATTCAACCATGAAAATGGATGCTGCCTTAGAGAAAAAAAAATCCACGTTTTTGTTTTTTAATAAAAATTTACCAGAATTTAATGGGAGGATAATTTTGATTTGTAGGCACTTGTGGAGATCATACTGCTCAAATTAACTTCATAGCTTGACCGGGCTTTGCTTGGCCTTACCCAAAACAACTCTAAAAAAATTATGGATTTATTGTATCACATGTCTTCTTTGAATTCTTTATGTCCATTTTCAAATTCTTCAGACTACCTTGGACCATCAATCATGGCACTTTTCTGTATTGTACCAGCCTACAAATTGATTTTTTAATATATCTATTGTTCTGAAGAAAACAATTGCAGACACGCTAAACTGTCAGTCAGCCAACTAATACATTTTTCTGCACAGGGATATGAAACCTCTCTCTGTTTGAAAATACCAGAAAATTCAGAATTCAGTGCAGCTTTTTCCAAAGTATATTGCTAGTTGCCAATGCTTATAGAAAACAAAAAAGAATTTTTGACAGTGGAGATATGACTGACACCAAAGAAGGCCTCAAGCATCTTAGTATAGTAACTTCTTAGTGCATTGACCTTTTCTCTGTACCCTTCCCATGGGCAGCTCCACACAACATGGACTCCTTCTCTGTACACTTTCCTAAGTCTCTTCTCTGCAGGACCAGATAACTCCTTGCTGTCCCTAGCAGGGCCACCTAACCCTGTTTGTCCCTCATGCAACATCTTACCCTTTCTGTCCCTCACACAACCTCCTGTCCCTTCCTCCCCACAGCACAGCCAGCAGATTCCAACTAACTGCTCAGCAGCTAACTCACTCTTTTATCACACCCATAGCTGTGAGGGCAAGGCTGTTCCCACTCTCTGGTAAGTAACACAGCTGCAATGTATCCAGGGCAAGATTGCCCTCAGCACTAGATCTGTCCTCCCACAGATTTTTCTCCATGATGCTGAGAATATAAAAATATTAGAGAGTGTTGACTAACTTTTAAAAAGAGCAGAGGAAATATCTTTTTATTTATAAATAAAATATAAATAAAATAAAGGTCATCAAGTGCTGAAAACTAATTAATGTGGGTATTTTTATTACGAATCTCACAACACTACCTTTATCAATGATCTGGACAAGGGGATCAAGTGCACCCTCAGTGATTTTACAGGTGACACCAAGATGGGTGGGAGTGTTGATCTGCTGGAGGGTAGGAAGGCTCTGCAGAGGGATCTGGGCTGGTTGGATCAACAAGCCAAGAACAATTGTCTGAGGTACAATAAGAAGAAGTGCCAGGTCCTGCACTTGGGTCACAACAGCCCCACGCAACACTACAGACTTGGGGGGGGCAGATGGCTGGAAAGCAGCCCAATGGAAAAGGATCTGAGAATACTGTTTGATAGCCAGCATAAGCCAGCAGCTGGACATGAGCCAGCTGTGCCCAGGTGGCCAAGACCAATGACATCCTGGCCTGTACCAGCAGGACCAGAGCAGTGATTGTCCCCCTGTACTCAGCACTGATGGGGCCACACCACTCCACTGGTGCGTCCAGTTCTGGGCCCTTCACTACGAGAAGGGCATTGAGGTGTCCAGAGAAGGGCAGCAAAACTGTTGAAGGGTCTGGAGCTCAAGTCTTACGAGGAGCATCAGAAGGTTTTTTTACCATGGAAAAAAGGAGGCTCAGAACAGACTTTACAGCTCTGAGAGGAGGTTGCAGCAATGTGGGTGCTGTTGGTCTCTTCTACCAAGCAACAAGTGATAGGACAAGAGGAAGTTGTCTCAAGAAGCACCAGAAGAGGTTTAAATTGGGCATTAGGAAAAAATTTCTTTACTGAAAGGATTGTCAAGCATTGGAACCCAGGGTAGTGGTTGAGTCACCACCCCTGAAGGTATGCAAAAGATGTGGATGTCGCACTTAAGATTCATGGTTTAGTGGTGAATTTGTCAGTGCTACGTTAATGGCTGGACGAAATGATCTGAAAGGTCATTTCCTACTTATATGATTGTATGATTCTACTATTTCAGGGAATGTTTTCTCTCTAGAAAGATATTTTAGCTAAATAAATTCAACAGTAGGTATATTTTTGATACAAAATTAAGTAACCCTTCTCAGATAATAGTAATTAAAATACTAAAACCAACAGAATGTTTATGTGTTCCACTTTAACTTCATGGGAGACAAATCAATAGCAACAAACAAGGCAAAGTTTTGGGGAGAGGCTGCAGGGAGGCAAATAAAACAAGCTAAATCTAAGGCATAACTTCCACATTTGTGATAGCCTAGAAACAAAAGTGCTGGGAATAACTGTTGAGGGACAAGCCTTTCTCAATCATAGCCAGTTCTCAGCTATCCATAAGAAAAAGAAAATAACCTGGATAATCCATAATCTAATCTGGATAATCTGCTCAGGTTCCCCATTTATTCATTCTGGCTTCCTCACAAGGAAATCTAGGCATTAAAGAGGGCAGTGAACACAACCTGCAGAGAGGACACTAAGATACAAGAGGGATAGGCATTTTTGCCTTTTGACTGCATGCCTAATGAAAGCAGCCCATTTTCAGATCCAAGCAAAGCTTTTAAGTACTGTGTTCATGTTTTTTCAGCATTGCATGTAAAATAATATTTCCCTATAACTGAATTGTTTCTGCACAGAATGAGCTTGATGATTATCTTACAACAGTACTAACAGGTTTTCAAAGTGATGCTAAGTTACTGCCATAATCTAGCCTCACATTCTACAAATCACACAGCTTCAGTCCCTGAGCTCAAATTATTGTTGAACTATAGCATATAGTTCAAACAGTACAGGTTTTTTAATTAAAAAAAAACATGGAGAACCTTTTGTTTCTGTGTCATAATGCAGTGTCAAAAGGTCACAAAAAATAGGTGTGGTATTTTTAGTTTAACTAATACAAGTTATGAAAAAAATTAATGCAAATGACCTCCAAACAATATCTGCTCCTATCTGACACTTGAAACTCTGAAAAACCTCTCATTTAATAAGTTGAAAAAAATTAGAGATCATGCCTTTTGAAAACAAACTGAGATTTGTATCTAGGAGGGAGATTAAGAAAATGATGATCTAAAACTTAATTTAGATTTCAACTGTCTACAAGTACTACCTCCCGATATTAAGAATTGCTTTCTGTTTTGATTTGTATCTAAGACATCACCTAAGACACCAGATAAAACATTTAAAGACATTTTTCTTCCTTTTTAATTTACTGGTCAGGCTCATAGAAAACATTTATTAGATAGCAGTTTTCTTGAAAGACTGACAAACAAAATCAAGGACATCCATTATCAACAGAAATAGCCTTGCTTATTTCTTTCAGGCTATTTTAATCTATATTGTCTCACTCATTTTACTTTCAAATGTTCTTTTCATCCAAGACTTCTTTAAATTTGAGAGGGTGAGGGGGGATAAAAAGTAAAAAAATAAGAAAAAATAAGACAAACACTTCTGGATAGTAAAATTAAGAGATGTTTATCTTCCTACCCTTATAGTAAGAACTTTTTAATACATATCTAGAAAGCAAGTGAAAGGAGCTATTTCTGTGCAAAATCACTCAGTTTCAGGATTCTCTCAAAAAATGCTTTCTTCTCTTTTTTTTTCCTATACCTAAACTATTGGTCTTTCTCTTCAGCATTCTACACTCATTTAGCTGTAAGTCTAAATTCCCTACGGGTCCATTTAGTATGTTGCTAGGCAAACAGTCCAGTAGCAACTGTGAAACAGGAGGTTTGGATGGGAGCCAGTTTTATAGGTCACTACACTGTAAACCTTCACATCATTAGAGTAGAAACTAGTCTTGCAAACTGCAACCATTACTACTGATATTCTTTCTTTTCTCTGAGAAGACAGCCATTCATACTACACTTTTTCAATAACGAGTATTTCTAAATCAAAGGCATCAATAAGGATAGTATTTTTCCATATACTAGAGGGGTAAATTCTCTTCTTATTGAATGTTTTAATGCTATCTTATCCCGTGTTTAGAAATAATAGTCATAGCCATGTGAGAGATGCACAATTACCATGAGACGAACCTTTATCTTACAAACTCAAAGAGCACATAAATATAAAAGAGGACTTAACCTTAAGGAAGCAGATTTTTTTTTTCCTTTACTTTGTCGTAAGAACAATAACAAAAAGTAGACTATTCACATAAAATTACCCAGCCATCATATTATCTGATTCAGGAAGGTTCCTTCTCTTTGACTGAAATGTTGTATCTTTGCTGTAATGTAGCATTACCTTGAAAATGAGCATATAAGCTCTTCAGTGTGATCTTTACATTAATTCAATCAAAGAACTCTAGCTGAGAATAGCAAACTGCACAGTCCTGCTGATGTGACCACACTGCATTACCCTGTGGAAGACCTGCTGCTCCAGTTAATAGGTTCAGAAATAAATAGAAGTGGAAGGTTCCCTACCTATGGTGGGGCAGCTGGAATTTGATGATCTCTAAAGTCCCTTCCAACCCAAACCATTCTATGGCTCTTATGATTCTATGAAATAAATATGATCCCAGAAAAAAGAACATTTCCATATCATTGTTTTTACAGGCTGGAAACACAGAAATGAAATCAGCACACAAAATTGCAAAATGAATGAAGACCCACAAGAAAAATGCATAGCTTGGGCATGTATGTGTTTGGGTTTCTTCAGTTAGTAGTTTGACATTGATGCACTATTGAGCTGAAGAAAGAAAGTGAAGCAAAGCAAACTGAAAACATTTCCTCTGTGATTTTTATATACACAAGGATTGTTTTAAAATATATATTATTGGAATGAATACTAATGATAAGTTATTGAGAAAAAAAAACCACTCATGATATCAATCAGTTCTTGAGTTTCTGTGTTATTTGTTCATTATCAGTAACATTTTCACTTTTATGGTAATAGAACTACACCAATAATCCCCAACCTTTATGCTTTCATGTACAAGAAAATGAAAAATGGATTTAGGTATAAGAAATGGAAATGCATAAACTGAAAGATCACCACTGTCAAAGGTACAGAGATCTAAGCAGAGACAGTAATGCCAGGGATTTCTCATCACTATCAGGTGAAAGGAAAATAGTGACATTTTTCTAATTAAGCCCTAGATAACCTTCAGTACTCCCTAATTTAATGGTCCTTGTAGGATTTTTTAGTCTTAACACAATTCTCCATATATATTTACTTTTCCAGAAGTGCAAAAAATTTGAAGCCAAGAAATTGATTGTTATAACATTACTATAATCTTGAAAAAAGGTTTAGAATTTGTCTACTTATCCTGTCAACTCCTGAGCAAAAAATGTCATCAGACAAAGCTATCAGCATTATTTAAAATCTCTGATTTATATCTGTTTTGACTTGAACAAGTAAGATGGTAACTTACGCTTTTAGTTTTACAATTTCTGTGTGTTATTTGGGCTATTTTTGAAACAAGATCAGCAGAAGTAGCTCATGAACTCTTTCTGATTCTATTCAAGCAAATTCTTAAATCCATCTAATCTATGTACATAAACAAAGATGCCAGAGGGCTCATTAAAGAACTCCCCTTTTACAAAACCCTGAGTGCTTAAAAAAAGGCTGCTGGGACTAACAACCCGTTTTTCAACCACTTTCAAAAACTTGGCATCATAATTTGTGTTCAAAAAACAAAGATTAGGTACCAGATACTACTCAATTCTATATTGCTATATGCTTCAGAATGACTGGCAAGTTAAACTGAAGGGCAAAAACTGGTACCTCACATTTGCTAGTTTTATGGGAATTTTGTTAAGAAACTTAATTTCCATGTTGAGATAAAAAAAGCAAAGTGCCATTTGGCTCTAAATGTACACTTTAATAATACAACCATCTGACTGTGAGTGGTGCATGGCCTGTTTTTTGTAGACAAATATCTGGGTCCTGAGGGCACACAGGTCTTACTGTCCCTACTTAACTCTCTTTACTCAGTCCCAGCCTCATTTTATTGCAGTTCCTGCTCCAGCCATTCCCGGGACACGTGTCCCAAGCCCTCTCAAAGCACAGACTGTGGGCACTCCCACTGTAACCTGTCTCCAGACATGTCTCTGGGCCCTCCAGTTTTGCTGCTGACAGGACCCTGTGATGGCCCTGGCTCATCACTTGCTGCGTTGGTGCTGTTGATAGACCATGATACCTGATCTTGGCCCTGCCCCCTTGTTTGCATCTCTTGATGAGGGCACGGGGTGCTCTTGGTTTGTCCCCCTCAAAAGTCTGCTCTGTTCTTGCTTCTCCCTGACAGCAGATACAGGAACATGCTTGTGTTAATTCATTGTCTTAACAGGAATGATGAAGGCTTTGCTCTTAAGCCTAGACATGGAGTAGGTCATCCCTGGACACAGTGGAAGCTGAGAAAGTTCATATGCAAACAGCAAACAGGTGCCTGTCTAGAACTCAACCAGATGCTGCTTTCCTATTCATGCACTTAGGCACAGAAATATCTTCTTAAACCTGGCCATCAATGTTTTGCTAATTCATGTTATTTAACTGATTAAATAATATTAAACAATCAATTTGGCTGTTTCCTTGATAATTTCTTTAAGTTCTCAGAGATACTGTCTTGTTTCATTAATATTCCTGCCTGTACTTTTCCTGAGTTAAGAAAATCAGACAAACAAAAGCAAAACAAAAAATCATAAACATGAATTCATGAACAGAAGTTTGAAGTTGTACTGAGGCAGTCCATTTCATCAGAACTTGAACAGCCTGAGAAATCTATGAATTAAGCCCTTGTTGAAAACAATAGCAATGACTAAGGAATTAACTCCTTTCTGTAGATACACAGTCTACTTTTTTTGGTATATATTTAATACAGATAAATGAAACCTATAACATTAATTTTTTGCTAGTATTTCTCTTCTGACAGTGGATCAAAAAGATGCCTAAAATAGTTCCAAATGTGCTCAGTTGCTGAGATAGCATAGTCATGTTAGCACAGACACTGCATAATGTAATTCAGACCACTAGCTGTAACATATTTTTGAAGACAGTGGAATATTTAGAAATTGTTTTTGATAAGCTATATGAACCCAAAGAAACTTGGTTGCTTCAAAGAGACAGTCCCATTTTGGAACCCAAGAAGACAGGAAGGAATATGATTTGGACTCATATTTAAAAAAACCAATATTTTTTCTAGACAAAAAGGTTAATAAGTAAAATATACTTTAATAAACCATAATAGATGAGAATCTTTGCATGTTGCAACACTAAATGGAGTCCACTGCTACTGTCTAGGGTATGCTGCCTAAATCAATAGAATTTAGAGGAAAAACAGCTTTCTAACTGTCAAACACACTCACCTAATCAATATTAGAAGTAATTGAATTACCATGAAGCTCAGATTTCTAAAATGGTTTTTATGAAAGTTTAAAATCGTTATACACTTTAAATCAAACCACTATTTATTATTTTTTTAAAAAAAGATGGGAAGACTGAAAATGCATTCAAACAAAAACAACACACTCAAAATATTTGAATGAAATACAAGTTTTATGCAACACAACTACATCGATAGCCTTATCTCCTTAAAAAACTCCATAAAGATGCTACAAAAAATTTAATGGAAATTTAAAGACAAGGAATCTATACTACATACTCTTTTGTTAGAAAACATGAACTACACTAACACTGTGCTTCATGTTCTAAAGCATATAACAGCCTCTTTCTTAATTGCATTGTTTGACATTTCTTCCATCAATCACAATCAAATTAAGAAAAAACACTGATTTAATTACTGTGTCTGCCCAACAAAATAGCAAACTTCACTACATAAACACTATTCACTGCTGACTGAACAGTTAAATTTTATCTTGCTCCTCTTCATAATAGGCCAAATTAAAATCTTAACCTCGCAAATGTTGGCCGTGTATCCATGAGGGGATAAACCCTCCCCAGAGTGCTTCTGCTTATAGATGCAGCTCTAAAAAAACCTGAGAAATTAAGCTAAGTTAACAGTTGGAGACTTGAAACCATGTTTTGTTAGCATAAATTAGATTTTTTTTAAAAATTATCTATGCTACATGATATTATAAAGATGGCATATCAGACAGATTTTTAATTTGTGGTTGTTTTCATTTCAGGGCATATTTGGTGTTTTATTTTCTAGAAGACAATTTTTATGTTTAGCAGCTTCCATACTTAGTAAAATGAAAACAGCAAACATATTTATTCCTAAAGCCTTGAGGTCATCCTGACTTTGCCAGCTGCAAGAGAAACTCACTCCAGGCAAAAAGCTGAAGTGCTTTTAAATGTAAAATGTGCTCGCTTTCACATGAGCAAGCAGCCTGCAGGTAAAAAATGCCTGCCACGGATTCAAAAGATAATGGTGGGATTTCAAGCTCTCTTTACTGAATATTTGTAACTAAATTTGTTGATCAGAAGACCACTGAATATCATAACAAACAGTACTATAATATGCAATAGGCACAAATGTGAGATCAGACAACAGCACGCCATTTTCTTGCTCACATTTTTTTTAAATTATAAAATGTAACCTTTTCCTCTCATAGCTGAGCCTATGTTGGATAATTTATATTTAGTGAAAATGCAGAAAAAGGGGTGGGGGAATGACAGAATAATGATATCATATTGCTTAAAGAACGCTTTTGGCCTGAAAGCATTAGGCTATTTTACAAGAGTTGCCACCCTCACCGAGCATTGCTGGCTTGGACTGAGTGGTTCTGAATCTGAAAGCTGTAACCATGTAGATTTCAGCCTACATAAAAGTAGACTGAGTGGCACCATCACTGAGGAGACAGTGTAGATAAAAACCTAAAAAGCTTCTAACTTAGTTAAGAATCTCTAAAAAGCATCTAATCTTTCTAGTAAACAAATGGAGGCAGAGGGGTTGGAGTGAGAATGTACAGCCATTAAATACTGACAGACGCTTCTGGGTTTCTATGCCCAAGACCTCAACATCACATGATACTTCATTTCTAGTTCTGCATCACTGAAAGACTTTAGTCTATAAAAATGTAAGTAAAACTTTTATGTCATTAAAAGCCCTTTTAACTTGTCAGTGTAGCACAGACATTTTTTAATATACACATCCATTAGGTTTCACAGATTTTGCCTACCTGAAGGGATTAGGGTTTTATCTCAAGCTCCAGGAAGACGGTACTCCAAGGTTTTCTCAGGCATTCACTATTCTTATACAAACTTAAGGTTTCTTCTTTTTTTAAGTTGTAATTTTAACATGCAAATGAAGTTAGTTGAAGGAAACAAGAGCCATTGGTATCTACAGCATCATATAATTTTTGTTCACTAATACTGGGAGAGACACTAGGAACTAGTAAATACGGTTGCAAATCAGAATGTTCCAAGAATTAATTCATTTCATAAGTCCTGTTAAATGCAAATGATAGAACTATTTCACCCATAGTTTTTTGCCTTTTTTATTTAGAAATACCTAATCACTGACTGAAAAATTAATGAGTAATTAATGATTACTAAATCTACAAATTGATAGAGTTCCTTTAAAACTATTTGGATAAAGAATGAAAATCCACATTAAAAAAAAGTAGTCCACAAGCAAACTGCTAAAAATATTTAACGAAGTTTTAAATTTAATTAACAATTTGGAATATATGCCTTTATTTCTGGATACCAAATAATCTCCTACTCATTTATCAGACCTAATGCCAAGACACATCAATAAGTAATGACTCTCCCAGGTAGAAACAAGCTACGTGGGTGGTGTGTGGTTCACTACACTAAAATCAGGGTTAGTTACATATGACTGAAGCATGAATTCCAAAGAAGATGAAATGTCTCTCACTATTGATGAGAAGGATAGCATGTAATTTTATTCAGGGTCCTCTCTATGCACTTTTGCTATTCAAGCAATATACTTAATCCTTGCATGGTTCAACAAGTCCAAGACACACAGCTGGAAACTAAGCTGCTAGACAGAAACCGTAAAATATCAAAGGTACACTCAGGTTAGATCACAGTCTTCTATAGAAGATCTTTAAAATATATAAGAAAAAAAAAATTCTACTAGGTCAACACTTTTCACTGACTTCAGTGGGACATCATTTCATCCTGAAAAATTAACATTAGAGGAATATACAGTTCACTAGTTAGGTAGCCCAAGTTCTATACAGAGATCAATTCCCCTTTGGCTACCATTCCCTGTTAGACACGCCTCCTAACCAAGCCAAGTCTGAAATATTTTACTTACTCTGCCCAAACTGCCAAACTGTATCTCTTTTCCCAAACCTGGCCAATTCTTCACACTCTCCAACCTCACTCTTCCAAGCCCTAATTGGCATCATCTTCCTAAAAGAGCAAATCCACACTATACCAAATAAATTTATACTTGTATTTTAAAAGCTGGTCTCACACAAACCTCAGATCATTTTTTTAAAAAAATTAAATACATTGAGTATTTCTTCATTAGAGACAACAAAATTCATTCTGATCTAAATCTAAATATGGAAGAAGTAAAAGGAATATGTCTACTAAGAGTGAAATTTGTCTGACTTAAGGTATCAGTAAATCATCCACATAGCCATTGTCCCGGCAAATGTAAAATTGAGAGATTTAATTCATTCCAAATAAGGATCCACAGTTGCTATGTTGTCAATAAATTCCAAGGGAATCCAAGTGGGGCTGTATATTTTTCCAAAGTTATTTTTAGCTGTCATCAAAGTAGGCCATTACTTGGACTGTCAGGCTAGTAAAGGCAACAAAAGGTGGAGGAGGAGAGCATGGAAATATCACCCTTCCTAACAAGAGCACAGTGCTGTATAATGAAATGGGCTGGCACACTATGGGGCACAGGCTTTTGTAGTTGTTTTCCTCTATTCTATCCATAGCCCATGGAGAGAGCTGCTGAGAAGTCAGTGAGTTGCCTGGTGATCAGGGACAGAGCAAAGCACCTCTTATGTCCCTTTCTTATCAATGTCTTTACACTGCGCAAAGGTGTGGAGTACAAACATTAGAAATTTGCAGAGGCTGGGATACTGGCAAGCACAGCTGGCTTGTTGCTGGGGCAGTGAGTTCACATAAAAGGGGCCATCGTGCCAGTGGGTAGGGCAGGGAGGACAGGGAACAGCAGCTGTTCTGCTTCAGCAAAATTTTACAACTCATTCGATGGAAAAAAAAAAAAAAAAAAAAAAAAAAAAAAAAAAAAGAAAAAAGAAAAAAACGAAAGCATTTTATCTTTGCTCCCAAGGGGGCAAAATTCAATTCTTCCAACACTGCTGAGCAGCTCTAAGATACGGCACACCTAAACTAATGCAGTCAAGAAAACTGTTGCATTTTTTCAAAACCACATTATCTACACTTGGTTAGTGATACTTCGTATCACTGCATAATTACAGACCAATAAAATCTCCATTAAATTCACACCAGTAAACATTTCTTTGAACTGAGTGAAATAAAGCTTTTTGATGTATGCTACTCTCAGGATTTATCGTAAATATTAGACATATATTCAGTAAATTAGATTACAAAAGAGTAGTAATTCCACAAGAATCGAAGTAAGAGGGTGTTTAATTGCCTCAGTCCAATAAAGGAAAAATGATGGCAGAATCAATTAAAAATATATTAAAGAAATGTATTTTAGGTGGCAGCAACCCAACTTCATTTTAGTGTATATTGCCTTGGGCTTTATAAGCTTGCTAGTTTTACATCAGATATAGCGGGATATAAAGAGACTAAGTACAGTCATTGCCCTATGGACACCAACATAGACTAGAAAATAAAACCCACAAAAACCTAAAAACCCCATAAAATATATGATACACTTTTTGGGGGGGATAGAATTTTTCTTTAGAATCACTTTGCACCTCTTCTCTAACCACAAAACATTGACATTAAGAAAGTCTTCTCTAAATAAAACGCCTGTTTCCTAAAGCAATGAATATTTAAAATGTTCCTGGAAGGTCCTGATCAATGACAGGGATCATTTGCAAGTGTCATATTTTTCACAGTCTTTTCTGCTTTAGAGACCATGAAACCTTATCTTTTAATTGCTCCAGGCTGAAAAATATCCTGATGACAAGCACAGTGATCCATTCAGAGTGCTGCTAGCTGTAAAATAGCAAGAACAAAGAGTTCATGGAGGACTTAGGAAACCTGTCTGAGTTGCTTTTTATTTTTTCCTTTTTTTTTTTTTTTTTGTAATTATTTTTTAAATTTTTATTACTTCTTTATTTTATTTTTAATTTATATTTTAATTCCATTAATTTTTATTTAAAATTTTTAATTTTATTTTTCAATTTTTTATTTTTTATTTCTTATTTTTACATCTTTTTAAATATTTTTCAAATTTTATTACTTTTTGTATTTTAATTACATTTTATAATTTATCTTTATTACATTTTTATCTTTATTTGGTTTCTTTTTATTTTTTTTTATTTAAACTTTATGGTTTTAATTATAATTTTCAACTTTTATTTGTTTTAATTTTAAATTAATTTTTTTGGGGGTTTTTTTGGTTTTTTCTTTTGTGGATGGGGCACAGAAAACCTTTGGTTTTGCACTTTTCTTGAACAGACAGAGACAGATGTTTTAAATTTCCAGAGGATGTTAAGTCTATGGACTCATCTTCATTGTACCACAGTCACAAGTTACAGAATTTAAAAATTCTGGCAGATCTTTCTCAGATATGCTCTCTCCCTTAAAATATTCAAGACATGCAAGATAGAACATTAAGAGTTAGTGCAAAGGGAATACCTGGAATCAAAAGGCTTCTCACATACACTTGCATGGTATCAACAACAGATGGCAACATCTAGTTTCCAAATTCTCATTTATATGAAATTTGAAGAGTTATTTTACTCTTTTTTTATTAAAGCCAAATAACATGACATTTAAAATCAAAGCAAAAATCATAGGTAAAGATATTATTTGTAAATGTATGAAGATATGTAATTATTTACAGAAGCACACATGCATTCGATCAGTAAAAATCCTGTGACTTTACCCAATAACATATCTGCAAAATCATGATATTGAACACTGAATGCACAACCTTCACAAGGAAGTATTCACAAACAATTTGGTTGTGTTGCTTTATTAAATGCATGGAGGGAAAAACAATCAGTTAAACAACTGGTATATTTCACAAGCTGGAAAAGAGGACACATTTGAGAGACACACAAGTATTTATGTAAATATTAGAATTTAAAACAGAAAATTCCAATATGAAAACAAAATAAGAAACATTTAAGCTAGAGTCAACACAAAACTTTCCACTTTTCTTGAGAGGGAATATGACCATCTCCAAGGACACAGTTGTCTGCACCCTTCTTCTTCCCCTTCACTTCTCTTACGAAAAAATGAAGAAACTCCTACTCAAAGAGTCCCAATATATTCTAGTAGTAAATCTTTCTAAAAGATAAGGTTATATCTGAAGCCAGTGTAGGTAATGCTGCAGAGGTTTTCAGCAACCTACATAAAAAGCTGTGGCTGATGCAGTGGCATGCCAGCCAGAGGCTCAGCTGCCAGGTCCAGCTCCCCAGTTCACGAACGGATGCACTGGTGTAGATCACAGAACACTGATGCCTTCAGGGGAATGTGAGCCCAAACATTGCTGTGCCACTCTGCTTGCTGCTTCACAGAGCAACAGAAGTATCACTTCTAGCTCAAGAAAACCATTTAGCCCTTCCAGCTAAACATCAAGGAATGCAATTGCAAGACAGAAAGGGGTAAACACTCTATCAGAGATAACAATCCAAAGCACTATGATTTGTAATGAAGAAAATGGTTTTCTTGCCACTAATTGTATACACATTGAACCACTGAATTGCAGGGAATATCCTGCTTCTTATAGATAGGAGAAGGAAGTAAGCCCTTTTTATAATGTAAAAATATTTTTCCTTCTTTCTAAAAAGGAATAAATTTTAATTAAAGTAAAATAGTTTAAATTTACAAAATTATCCTCAAATATCAACAAGAAGTAGTAGCATTAGATTTGGTTTAATAATTTCATAAGAACATGTTTAAAACATGCTATAACTTTAAAAAAAACTGTGATAAAATAGATATATTCATTGCACATATGTAATTCAGTTTCCCAAGTGCAAATATTGCAACAAGATGTTTTATCACTGATTGCTGCTCTAATATTATACCAAATGCCAGCTTGAAAATTAAATATTCACAAGAATACAATTAAAATGAAACTCTCATTCCCAAAATAAATCATTAAAAAACACCCCTGTGATAAATAAAAGAAAATAGTATTCCTGCTTCCTTTGTCCAGTTCTTTTTTTTCCCCATATGCTATCTTATTTGTCATATGGAGGTTGCAAAAATACCCTTTAAGAGAATAAATTGGAAAAATGAAGCATAAACAATAAAGCCTGCTCAGCAGTCGTGTTTTCCAGTGCTCTGTAGGGTAGCTGCAGGAATTTTCCATGCTGTGAGTGTTAATGAGACCCTTCATAGGCACCATTAATACATAAAAGCAATCACCTATAATTCACCTTTTCAAACCTGTACTTCTTGAATTCAGTAACTAGAAGCAAAAGAAGTAGAATCATGCAAACACCATCCCCATTTACTGATATACAACCACTAGGCCAAAAAGGGGTTGACAACAGAAAAGATATCACCAGACATAAATGCTTCAATAATCATACCCAGAGCCCAGAAACACTTGGAGAACACATACAGTTTTCAAGACGACAAAACTGTCCCTAAACATATGGTTTTCCTGATAGAAGAAAACATACTTACAGGAACTACTAATTAGCTAAAACTGGCTGGATTCAAGATACTAAGGCACTGAGAACAGAACAGGTATCTGACCAAACTGTGTAATGAAAGCAATCTGGCATGCAGGAAACACAAATTTTATACAGTTTATTTCCAAGTTGCCGCTTATCCTTTAAAACGTTTATTTAAATTAAATTGTGGAAAAATTCAGATTTTCAACATGGATACCAATAAAGTTCTGGTTAACAGTTGCCAGCATGAGGCAATTGTCACTAACCAGTATCTCACACAAGTAAGTCTCCAAGCCAGGCACTGGACTTCAGCCAAGGACAGCTTCACCAAACAGTGAGGGACTTAAAGCTTTTGGTAGGAAGTCCCTCATCTCTGTTTCATTTCTGAATGGCCACCCCATGGGCAAAGACATGAGTGGGGCCTGTGAGCCCCTAATACTTGATAAATTTTCAAGTGAAAGAATATTAGTTCGTTCTGCCAAATGCACTATTTTCTAAATTCAGTAACAGAAACACGAAGCAATAGCATACCTGCTAGCTATCTAGCACTCTGATCCCAGTTCAAAGTGATTTCTCTGTTCCAGGTACTGGGAAGTTTCTATGCAATTTAAATATATACCCAGAAATGAGATTAATTTTTTACAAAAAGACCCACCTCTTCGACAAAATGAACACTGATTTTAGGTACAAGTCTGCTGTGGGTCATCTGTTCTCAGTTACATTTCTGCTTCTGATGAGACAAACTAACTCTTGGGTTTCCCATAGTTCTCATTACCATCAACTGATTCAGACAGGTCATCCCTTATCACTGAAGTCCTTTTTTTATAGAGTGCTATCCATTGCCAGGTAAAAATACTTTTTGAATAGTACTACCTCCTGGATGAGGCCAAGCATGTACTTTGGGCTGCAGATCTTAACTGAACATACCAAATACATATCAAAGATACCCCTCAAAGCCAACTTTGCAGGAGGTTAGTTATGGCCCTTTCCTACTCTTTTTCTGATTTTGATGCCCATCACTGAGAAATTTCAGCATCCTAAGTTATTACAGGTACTTTTATTTTGGTGGCCAGGTTAGCCTCCTGAAGTCTTAGTGTGCTGCAAGAGCTTGTCCAGCATCTGATGTGAACTGAAGCATTTGAAAGAGTGAATAGGGTGAAGGAAGGCAGTGGCCAGAAGTTAAAGGGGTTTGACTGCTATGACACTTATATACACAATAAAATGCACTTCCTAAGCACATTTCACTTTCACAGACATGAAAAACCACTGGCTTTACATGAAATTTTCATTCTTAAAAAAAATTATTTCAGAAATACTTATGCAAACACATAACATAAAATAGGAAATGAACCTCATTAATAGCTTTTCCTAAAACCAAAAGAGGATGATGGACAAACTAGAGACTGGCAATTTATATGAGATGATTGATAAATGTGACTTGCTAGAAGGGATTGGGAGGAGCAGTAGCCATTTCCATCTAAGACTAAAATGCATTTTGCTTCCAGTTTTACAGTAGAAAATCACTAGGAAGGAATCACATACTGATACTTGGTAGTTTCAGTGAGCAGTTCATATAACTGAAAGATCATTTCCTCTCATCTTAATTCCATCAAATAACTTATGAAAAAAGTAAATTCTATAACTGTTCATGTACCCAAACAGCAGTAGTTGAACTGCAGTTTTCAAAAGCAGAAGGCTTTATACACTATCCCAATGGCATGTTACAACGCTGCGTCAATTAGTATTGTAATCTATATCATCTACTACATCTTCCTCACTTACTTTTTTTTAATATCTCTCTCTCTCCTTCTCTCGATTTTTAATAAACAAGTGAAATACTTCTAGTGCCTGCCAGACAGGAAATTAGCTCAACACTAAGGACAAGTAAAATTGCACTAACATTTACTAAAAAGAACATAGCTATTTTCTGAGTTTTCCTTATTGCATTTCTAGTCTGCTGCATAGACATTTGACTAAACCAATAAATACACAAATTTAAAAACAACCTGATCCAGAGGAAAGAAAATACAAATACCCTGCAAAGTCAAGGGAAAAAAAAAATCTCACAATATTTAAATTTAGACATGTCTTCAAAACAACTTTGGCACTTTGAATTAGTGTCAACATCAGTAGTACAACTGTTATTACCATGACAAGCTCATTGCCATGGGATGGTCTAGAGACCAAAAGTCTTCAGAGATAGAAAAGTGGCCAGAATTATTGGAGGGTGGATAATGAATTATTTGGAGGTATTAAACAAAAAATACAAATGTAACTTGTGACTCAGACAGTCCATGAAAGCCTATCTGTTGGAAGTGAGATTCACCATGGGAAGAAATACATGATGTTTCTTCCATATGTTGCAGTTTGGGCAGATTGATGTGAATTTGTTTTGTTCTTAAATACTGCTTATGTCTTTATTCTGTTAAAGAAGTTCCTTATTTCTTAAAATTCATTTACTTGAAGAAAAAAAAAAAAGTGAACCCCATAAAATGCAACATCTTCAATGCTTTCTGTTTTATTTATGTTGGGTTTTCATTGATTGTTAGTGATATGGTACAAATAAATGGGGCTTTCTGCTGGCAGTAGATTTTTGTCCCTTGTAACAGATTCAGTGAATAATGTCCCACATATTGTGACACCAAAACCACTGGTGCTCTTCATCTGTTGTAATATTGTTTCAAAGAATTATATTCAAACATCAAAGGCTGTTTTTCTCAACCCAAATTTTGCAGAGATATTAACTGCTGTGGTAGATTAATCTCAATATGTCAAGTTATATACATGAATCATTAGGTCATACAATGGACATTTCTAAATATCAGCTTTCAGTGATGTGTGAGCTGATAATCTTTTTTTCCTTGCAATTACCCCCTGAATTTATTTGCACTCATTTATTGCTAACATGCCAAAATAAAGAATTACACTAGAATCAGCAACTTTATGCTAAATTATGTATCTATTTAATGCCTATGGAACTATATTTCTCGTGTTCCAAGAAAACATATTGGGATGATTTTCTCAGAACTTCAGTCCTGATATATAATATAAAGTTTATACTTTTAAATTACTTTTCATTTAAATTAGGCTTCTGTGATGGCCGTGACCTAATATATTGTGTGTTCTTAATTGTCTACTTTGTCTCTTCAATAGAGTGAGTCAGATAAAATTATATGGGGAAGAGTGTGCCATCATAGTGACCAAGTGAGCATTGAGGGACAGAAATTCCCAAGGCAGAAAGGTATGGCAGAGTAGAGCATGCCAAGGGAGCAGGACACATGCAACCAGGCATCAGAGAAGAAAATTAGTAAGGATCAGAGACATTTATTCAAAATTTTCTTAATCCCAAAAAGTTAAGGAGTAGTTGAAACCAACTATGAATGAAGGACCTACTTGCTGTGTATGGAAAGAGTAATATTGAAGCCTTATGTTGTTTTGCCTAAGCTAGCTATGTGGTGTATTTGGTTTGGTTTTTTTCCTCTATCAATAAAATAATTACCCAATATATGCTGGATTTGCAACTTTAAAAACCTTTTGGTGTTTTTTAGGAGCACCTTATAAAAAGATGGTCAAGACAGATGCTCTTCAAAGCTCTCGCCTTCTCAGGGAAGCACAGGAGCTCGCTAGAATTCTGCATCAAGCCTCCTTTTATTAATATTTCAATATTATATTTTTATACCTTTTGCAGATTTACAGTTTCTAGACTTACACAATTTATGAAAATGCACTTTATATAGGGATTTAGAAAAATATATAAAGATAATTTTATAGGCCTGTAAAGTCTTGAGGTAGATGAGAAAATACGTCTTTAATTTATTTGATACCTAATATTTGTGCCAGCTACTTAACAGGGAGCATGATTTTCAGCTTATATTAAATTTTCTCTTTGTGCAGAATTTGTCCAGTAGGGACCATATCTCTGTCTTTGGATTTATTGGATCAACGCTGAATGACAAGAAAAGATAACATATATTCATCCAAATTTCTATTATATTCAAATAAATTATTATAAACAAGTTATTACTATGAATAAGATTATGATTACTATTCCCAGACAAGACAGCATTCAGATGGAGAAGACATAATACAAATGCCACTTGAAAGCTAAAGAGAGAGGCAACAGTCCCCTACACATACCACTCAAAAACACATAGCAAATGACAGCACCTCAAAATTACTATAAAGTATATCTGTCTGGTGTTCACTGAATAACTAGAGCAAAGTATGAGTACGGGTCAACTTTTTAGCTCTAAAGGAAGAGTTTACTCCAGGAATCTTCAAAGTGAATCTGAACCTAAAAGGGTATAATCTGGGAAAATAGGTTAAGAACAGGCACTTTTACTATATTTAGGCACAAGAGAAATCTAAGAATATACACACATGTGAATCACAAAGAGACCAATGTCAAAAAATAAAATAAAGTAAATGAACACAAAGATAGAATAAATGTTTTTGTCAGGTGAAATGATTGAGAACTAGAAGGATCAGAAAAACTCTAAAAAATACTTCTGTAACAGAATATTTCATAAGTTAGATAGAAAAATTATCTTTTTTTTCCCCCCATCATTTCCATTGATGGTAGAAAGTCCCCAAAAAGGAAAAAAACTACCTATCACACCAAACTTTTGTGAAATGTTTATTGTTCACAAAATGCTCAAAAATGAAAAAGAGCTGCCAAAATATTTATAGTTATCTAAATGCTTATAACAGACTGAAATAAC
Source organism: Chamaea fasciata (assembly GCF_029207755.1). NCBI lineage: Eukaryota > Metazoa > Chordata > Aves > Passeriformes > Sylviidae > Chamaea > Chamaea fasciata. The sequence goes on along the minus strand of NW_027094090.1, from coordinate 27,158,394 downwards.
AAAATAGTTTAGAAAGCTCTCTGGTCAGATGACCAGACCTTCTAGTTTTGTGGTCAGCCTCATGCATTTATCTGTAGATTTTGGTTCTAGTAATGTTTTGTTTTCATCCCTCTTATCCTTGTATTTTCCTAATCATTCTTTAATTCAGCTGATTTGGTGTCTAGCTTTAACAGAGTAAGAGAGCAACAGAGTAAGTTATCACACAATTACATAATTTTTCCTATCTGTCCACCAGTCCCCTATCCAATGTGTAAGTAAAACAATATCGTCCTACCAGTTCCATTGTAATTTAGTTTAGGCAAATAATGATTGTTGACCTTAACTAGTATCCTGTCTGACAACAGCCAAATATGTTTAGTGAAAAGCATAACAGAGTAGCTGTGTATTCAAACTACCCTAGAAAATTTTTGTAGCCTTGGAAATTTTCAGTCTGAAGAAACCCAAGCCAAAAGTGACATATCAATAGATAGATAGATAGATCAATAGCATTTGATTCATGAAGTAAAAAAGGCATCAACTCTTATACGATTGCATTGCCTACCTTCACAAATCTACCTGTCTGAAAATTTTCTTTTAATTTGTTGAACAATTTTCACCTAATTTAGCAGAGGAGTATGAAATGTCAATGTATTGTTTCACAGTGTTAAGCTTTTGCAAATGTAGGAAAATCAGCAGCAGGGGAGACACTGAAATTAAATACCCTCATGGGAGAAGACTATAGAATAACTGGAATCATTCCATGTTCCACATGGATTTTTCTGGGGCCAGAGGAGCCATGTCATAGTTTCTCCCATTTGGGGTGGAATTCCCAGCATGGTGGTGGGTATTATACAATATGTTAGATGGAAACTAGAAGTATTATAGCAGGTACAAAGCGGTACTAACCAGGGAAAGACATGGAGTTAGGGCTGTGGGAGATGGCAGAGAAAAGAATTTAGAATACCACCAAGGAGAAGGATAATGTGGGAAAACAGGGTGGAGGCTGAGATGTCTAGAGGGGTATATTGTAACTTTGCAGGAAACCTGGCTTCCTGGAAACCTGTGTGACACCTGAGTGCAAAAAACCCCAAAGATCTTGCCTTTAGTTCAAAGCAGAAAAAGTAGAAGACATCAGTGTTGAAAGGAGGAGGAAAGGACAGCAAAATACAATGTAGCAATGGCAAAATGGAGAAGCCAAGAAGTCTATACAGTAAAACAGTTTGAAAGACACATTCCTCTACTATTTGAACAAAAAGTCCACAAATCTCAGTAGATGTAAAATTACTTCAAAGGAAAATTCTTCAAGTCAAGTTTTAGCTCTACTTTCTGATAATTTTCAGAGTAACCAAAGAAACCTCAAAAGCCTTAAATACCAACTAAAATAACCAATTTTTCCCCATATTATCTTGTACAACAGCTTCCTGTCTTCCCTAGCATAAAACACAACTGTAGCCCTAACTGGCTCTTCTGCCCACTCCTGGAAACTATGTGTGGCTCCTACATATTGCCAGACCATGCTGGAACTTATTCATTGCCAGCCTTCAGTACTACAGAGAACCTGGGAAACTCAAGGTTGGAGTGGAAGCAAAAAATGTTGTTCACTCCAAAAGTCAGAATTTGGATAGAAACTCTTTGATGGGCATTGCCTGGCAAAGGCATGAGAGGCTTGCAGCTAAAGAAAGAGAGCACAGACCCTCTGCTTTGACAAACAGAAAGCCATGCATGTCACAGGACTTTTTCTAGAGCATTCTTTAAAAAATGGCTAAGAAATGGACAATCAATTACTTGAAAAAGCACCTTGGAGGAAAGGATACTCATCCTGTTTCTCAAGACATGAAGAATCCAACTTTGCTACCATTAGCATAGGAGGTCTTGTCCCTTAGATGTGGACAGAATTCCTGACAACATATATTTGCCAGCTGTACTAATGTCTAAATTACTCCTCCTCATACTATGTTGCACAACTCTAGGTACTATACATAGCTGTCACTATTGTTGTCATAGTTCCTTAGCCAACAATTGATTCCATACCTTGTGGCCCAAACTTTTCCACATGATTTTTACACCTTGACCATTGTTTTCAGCCTGCTATTTCATTTCATGCCAACCTGTACTGACCTTTAAATTAATCAAGAGAACAAACCAAGTATTAAGCCATAAATCACTGCACTGTTCTTTTTAATACCTAATTTTGTGAATCACTTTAAACTGTGATGTGTTTCTACCATTAGCAGCATATATCCAAAAGCCAAGAAGACCAGAATTATGAGAGTGTAACCTGACTCCCCTTAAAGATGCTTAATTTCCAGAAAATGCTGCTTTTATAGGGACGTGTGCCCATAATCCTTCATATCATGAAAACATGATCGGAAATTTTTCACTTCATAAATAACATTCTATACCTAATGAGATACTTACTTTGCTTTAAACTACAGATAAGTTATATTTTGATCAATTCACAGTGTTATACCTACTTTACTAAAGGACTTTAGCAGTAATCACAAAGCTGTGTTCCAATAAGAAGCAACTCAAATTTGGAATATCAGCTAAGGAAAATACTAGTCAATTTTACATAATAACATTAAATATTATCACCAATTTCATAATGACACATCTAACGATCCATATTAGGAAAATAAATCTGACAGAACACTTTAGTCACGAATTATTTGAGGTTCAGTAGATACAGATGATAAAATTTAAATATCTTTGCTTCCTCTTTAATGAACCATGAGTATTTGAATACTGAAATAATTTAAATATAAATTTTCTTTTATCAGAAAATAGCTATTTTCCTGGCTAGTACTTCTTAAAATAAAACAGTATTTAATATTTTTCATGGGTTAAAATATTTTTAAACACACTGAGTAAATAATTCAAAGTTTTACTTTAAAACTTGCTATGACATGCATATCAAAAACAAGAAAAACAAGTTGTTTTTCTTAAAACTGTCTGTTTGAGCTTATTTACTGTGATTTGAAATTATACAGACAGGAGGAACTGAAATCTCATTATTACCTATGAAATATCTGCTGCATTTTGGAACTCTGTCTTTTATCTGACAGCTCCTATTGCTCATCTTGTACAAACTGGGCTGACAGAGAACCAACTGATTCTAAAGATTAATTTCATGACATCATGTTTTTACATGTTAAAAGTCACAGAAGACAGTTTCTAAGATCTTCTGATAATAAAAAAAAAAACCCTGTACTAATCAATAACAGACTCAACAATTTACCGGATTTTTTGTGAGATTTTTCTGCATATAGCCAAATAAAAAAGCACCTTTACATAATTCAAGCCATTACTTAATTGGTTTTAAATGATATCTCTCTTTTGTATGCTTGCTTATTTACATCATGTTGTATTAAAAGAAAAGCAGTTTTATTCTAAAACAACATGTATATCATAGACAGTTATTTGCTAGATTTCATAGTGAACAGCAAAGAAATTCAATATAGGCTAACTAATTGTCCAAACCTCTAGTTTTTGGGTAATTGCTGCACATTCAGAACACAGTTTTCTTCAAGATTGTCTTCCTATATTGCTATTTACAGATAAGAGGAGTTTTTGAAAGAAGGTGCTTGTATGTTTTACAGTTGTAAATACCAAAACCAAAGAATAAGGTCCCATTAAAGAAAAACTGGTGACGCAGTTCATTGAAAAAATTGACCCTTTCTGCCTTTCATGTTATGTGGCACACAAGCAGATAGAAAAGAATTTTGCAGTTTCCCTTTGGTCATTTTATATACACCAGAATATTTTATAATATGTAGTTTTCAATGACATTACTTGAATGACTGAAAGAGAAGACTTCTGACTACTCAAGCAGTTTTGTTGGGCTGACCCCGGCTGAATGTCAGGTGGTCACAAAAGCCACCCTATCACTCCCCTCCTCAGGTGGACAGGGGAGAGGAAATACAATGAAAGGCTCAGGAGTTGAGATAAGGACAGGGAGAGATCACTCACCAAATACCATCACAGGAAAAGAGACTCAACATGGGGAAATTAGTTTAATTTATTACTAATCAAATGAAAGTAGAATAATGAGAAGTAAAACCGAAACTTAGAATACCTTTCTCCTAGTCCTCCCATCTTCCTGGATCCACTTTCACTCCCAAATTCTCTGCCAACTGCCCTCCCAGTGGCACAGGGGGACAACAAATGGAGACTGCAGTCAGTTTATCACACATTGTCTCTGCCACTCCTTCCTCTTCAGGGAGATGACTCCTCACACTCTTGCCCTGCACCAGTGTGTGCCTCTTCCATGGGGTGCAGTGCAGTCCTTCAGGAACGCACTGCTCCACTGTGGGTCCCCCAGTGGGTCACAAGGCCTCCTAGAACACCTGATCTAGCATGGGCTCCTCTACATGGTTCTCTTCAGGAGCCTGCTCCAGCACAGGCTTCCCAGAGGGTCAAAGACTCCCTCAGGCATTCCCCTGTTCCAGTGTGGGTTCCTCCATGGCCTGCAGGTGAACAGCCTGACTCACCAGGGTCTGCACCATGTGCTGCAGGGGAACCTCTGCTCTGGCACCTTGTGCACCTCCTCCTCCTCCTCCTTCACTGACCTGGGTGTCTGCAGAGTTGTTCCTCTCACACAATCTTGCTACTTTCTCCAGCTGCAGTTGCCATTCAGCAGAATTTTTTCCCCTTAAATTTGTTATCCCAGAGGCACTATCACCATCATGGATGCACTCAGCCTTAGCCAGCAGCAGGCCTGTCTTGGAGTCAGCTGGCATTGGCCCTGTTGGACATGGGGGAATCTTCTTGCACCTCTTCTCAGAAGCTATTCCTGTAGCCCCCCTGTTACCAAAACCTGGTCATGCAAACTTAATTTAGTGGTAGATGTCTGATCACTGACAACAAAAAGAACTTTTAATAGTGTCAGATAACACATACTTTTATTCTTAACTTCCTGTGCTTTTCTCTCTTTCAAACACAGAGAAAGATTTGTCCTCTGGACTTCATTCTTCTTCCTTTCATACCAATACTGGGCAGTTCTTATACAATGGTTGATTATTTCCCATTATCTTTCCATCTAAATCAGTATCCGCATACCCATCACTATCCTGTTTTCTTTCTTTCCTTGTCTGTCAACACATCTTCATTATAGTTCAGTCAAGGTATGTGGGTACTCAAAGAGTTAAAAATATTCAATGGATTAATTCAGCTAGTGGTATTAATGTCTATATTAATTTCAGGAGACCTCACCTTAGACATAAACCCCTTGCAAGACATAAACCGCCACTAATCTATCCTTTAAGTAATCCAGCTTCATCAGGAAAGAGGATAGTAGTTTTAATAAAATGGGACTCATAAGTTTTTATTACTTTTACAGTGAATGCTTTTCAGTTTTATTGGCTCTTGGAAGGAGCAATTTAGTTTCTCTATTTAAACATGACTTTTTATCCTTCACAACTTGCAGGTTTCAATGTTATGTTTCTAACATTATAAATATAAATGCAGGTACTGAGGTTTTCATAAAGGTATGAAGTTCTTTTTGCTGATATATAGAATTTAGGAATATGACAATCACAGGAAAAGAAAAAAAGACTTAATCACTTTTCTAGACTGATACAGCTAACAGCATTTTTGAGAATGGATGAATGTAAGCATTATAAAATGGTTATCAGTGATCACATTGAATTAAGTAATACATACAGTTACACATTGATTTCAGTGCTTCTCTCACTCCTTGAATTTTCATGGAAAAAGAATTCAATGTTCTCTACAATATGTAGAATGTTCTCTACAGATTAATATCATGGCCCTACCTGACATCAATGAGAGTGGTACCATCAGATCACAAAATGGAAAGATGTGACGTCAACATTTTTCTATTAGGCGATCTAAGAAACTAACACTGATTTCAAGAGGAAGAATAAAATCAATCTTTTTTTTCTATGGTTTTTTTTTTCCTTTCACCATGTCTTAAGTAGTTAAGCATCAGAAATTTAAATATTATTCCTGAAATACTGTCTAATTTTTTTTTTCTACACTTTTAGAGCAGACAGGAAAGACATACTTTGATATCACAAAATCATGTTTTCTCTGATTCCATCTGTGACTGGGAAAACAGAAAAGAGCAGTGTTTATAGAACCACGAGAAATATTTAATAAGTTATGAAATAATGACATCACCAACAAACAATTGACCAAAGTAGACTGGCAACCTGGAATTCTACTTATTAATTTAGATGAGGTAAAGATGACAAAGCTCTCCTAGCATAGAAACCATGAAAACTATATTTTTCTCTTGCACATTCCTGTGAAATGATATCAGGAAAGTGTTTATAATAGTAAGAAGAAATGTTTACAAAGAACTTGAGCTTTAGCTGTAAAAAAAATAAAAACTTTTTTGATTCATTTAGTTATAACTAAAGGGGTGACATCAGAAAGAAACATCAACTTGCAACAACTGCATACATCCCACTATTTCTGCAGCATTGAGCTGGCAATAGACTGGCTAGCTAAAGACATAAATTAGACCTGCCTTCACAACTACACAAATTATAACAGAGGTTGTCAATGGAAGCTGATGCATCACTGTCTGTCACCGCTGAAATAACAGTGAGCAGACTCTTGTGCAACAACATACAGCACATCAAAATACTCCAGTATTCACATATGGCGCAAGAGCAGATAATCATCCAAAAAATTCTCAATATCTGGTATTGAGCTAAAAAGTACATAAAAAATAAAATTATTAAGTTCAAAATTTAGTAAAGCTCCCTTTTGGATGTGACACAGAAATCTCAAATTTCATACTTTTTTTCTTTTAACTGTAGCTGGCTGCAAAAAATTTGAGATTGCTAACATGTTAGAATTACTAAAATAATTAAGCTTGGGAGCAATAGAGTTTTTTAAATTAGCTCTCTCAAAGAAATTAGCATTATAATCACCTAATTACCCTTTGATGTAGCTTTATTCTTAAATGCTTCAAACATTCATTGCTTTACTACTGAGGGCTATGCCTCAGTTTATATACTCCACGACAAAATAAAGTTTCTATCATGCATAGAAGAACATGTGTGAACAGAAAACCTCAGAATGCTGAATGCCACAATTTTAAGTCTATGTTTTTCTTTCAAGACTTTATAAAGCTTAAAGAAATAAACCAGCTTGCTCATTAAAATTAGATATTTTAAAAATAGCTCTTTTTTTCCGTTTATGCAATTTACACTGTCTACATCTGACTCTTAAAGCCTAGCATAACACCACTTCTCAAATACATGATTGAGCTATAAAACTGTTAATGAGTGGATTTGTGATGTGTCTTTTGAGATTTGTCTTATATTTAATAAATTAGTCCTTCAGCAAAACCACTTCTTTAGAAGTCTTTTAGCAGTTTTTAAGAATTGTTGGTGTATCTCCCCAGGCAAAAGAATGTTGGGCTGCAGTATGAGACAGCACAGCCATTGAAGGGTATCAGTAGTGAAAATGCAAAACACATTAGCAACAAGCCTGCTGCAGACTCAGTACACAGCAAGGATATTGGCCAAAACGAAAACATGTGCCAACATGTTTTTATTAATATGGCTACTTTCAGCATATCCAGGAAAGGCTGAAAGAAATCTGTTCATGAGTGCAGCAATCAGACCTTCATAGGACCTCATGTCCTAAGAGGGCAAGTTTTACATAGTCTCATCTGGCTTGATGGAGACTTAACATTTTAGGTACATAACATAGATTTCCATGGATTAACATGCAGCTGGCATCTGTTTCAAACTAAGAAAACAAACAAATACATTCAAAGAAGTAGCTTAGTACTCAGTTTCTCTTTTTAAAGAGTACATCAAATAATATTTTTATGATCCTATAATTTTACACAGCATGATCATTTTTCTATATTAAATCTATTTCTGGGGGTTTTTTTCATGAATTTTAAATATTGATGGAACTGAGATACCAATGGAGGCTAGAATCATTTAAATATTATGATTTAAGTTTAATAATTAGATTCACTATAACTATTTTTTATTAAAATGTCATCCAAATGAGAATTAGCTTTGGTTTAAAAAAATACATTCTTCCTAACTGGTAGATACTAGGTGAATCTTTCTAACTAACAGATATTTTAGGACAGACTTTTTTTTGTTTTTTCTCAGATTGCCCTCATTATATAAGACTTGAACTTTGCTCACAAAATATTTGTCTTTTTTTCTTATTTCATTAGTTTTCATCTACTAAAATCCTACTAATGACCATTACTTCCTCATTCCTAGAATTTTGACAGAATTCATTCTTGCTTCTGAAATCCACACTGTTATGCAGTAAAACTGCCTCATCTTCATTTTATATTTTATATCTGTACCACTCTTGCGCCTTGATGCTAACAGCATATTTTAAGAACTATAGAGGGTACCAGATAAACTTCAAAATTCCAACATGCTGGTAATCAGAACTAGGTAAGTTCTTTTTCTTACTGGCTGTTCTAGGAGAAGGCCCTTCCCAGGAAACATCTGGTCCGAAAGACACATCCTAAAAATCTCAGTACTATCAGGTTTGGAAGACCATAAGGAAACATTAATGCCTAATAATGTTTTATCTGCTATACTTCTGAAATTTAACTCTGAAGACAGAAGAATAATCCAAGTTTTATTAGCTGATGTGTAACAGCACTAGAAGTAAGAGACAGAACTGTGATTTGTCAACAGACATCTTATAATGTAGCTGATTTTAAAATTGCACTAAAATACATCATTACTATAAATGCCTTTTCTACCTAATTCAATTTTACTCATTACATATATTCTACATAAAGGAAGGTAAACATTTCACTATAATCAAAGAACATGTCAAATTTTAAAAGGTCTATCAGAAAAAAAGTTACACAGAAGGCAAGAAAATTCAACTTCAAAAGGCTTAATTTCAACATCTGATACCCAAATACTTAAAAAGGAAATCTGAAAATGCATATGGAGTCCATGAAGGAATATAATTTTCTGGCGTGTTATTTTAAGAGAAAGATAGGTATTTTTACCTAAATAGGGTCCAATCTTCTGCAATTTTTATTTATATCAAACTCTTGTAATATTGGTAAATTGCAACTGAGAGCCAAGTAAAGCAAGTCAAAATGACAAAACATACTTATGAAATATGATTCTTGTATGTTAATTATGCACTTTTTTTATTAATTTAAAGCAATAAATGAAAAAACACACAGAGCATTTCAAAGTTTAATAAAAACATTTCCTCACCAATTTACCATAATACCTGAAAAACTAATCTGGACCTATTCCATGAACATACAAGTCTTTTCTTGAATTGACAATATCTTCAAAAGGAGGTTGTTTTGATGTAGCAGGAACAAGTTGTTGACACATTCTGTCTCTGGATTTTCTAACAGAATAACAAAACAAAATCAATAATAAACTACATTTTCCAAAGAGCCCTGGTTGTAGGCAATATTGCTAGCAAAAAAACCACAAAAAAAAAATTTAGTGATATTTACTCCAGATATGGAAGCAAAACAAGTACTCTGAAAGTTTTGGTCTCCACAGTTTCATCTCTTAATAAAATCAAAACCAAACATTTGTCAATGTTCTGTTACTTCTCTATTTTAATAAAGAATTTTAAAGAATCCAAGATTCTGTCTTATGTTTTAATTACCCAGCTGAGACAGAAAAGCTTAAATGCACATCCATTTACATTAATTCATCTACCTGTCAATGTACTTCATGAAAATAAATGTATTCCTCATGAGAGAGGAATGCACATCTGATGAGACTGTGTCTGGAAGGTTTATATGCCCTACTGTATTTCCTAAATTCTGAGAAACAGTGAGAGGTGATTCTTCCATCAACACATCAATAGTTATCAGAACTTGAAAAGTAACTCCCTTTTGAAAATAAAATGGAAAAGGGTTTTTTTCAAAGTCTTATAACCATTTACAAACCACTATATCTCTATTCAGCTAGACTTCCAATACACATTCCAACCCATGATAGAGGACAAAAACCTATAATTAAACAATTTCATTTGGAGTTAAAGCTTCTATGCATAAATGCCTGAAAGCAGTCAAATTTCGCTGGCCAAGGTGCATGGAACAGAAAATAAAAGTCCTTTCTTAGCTGTATGAGATATGAGTGAAAGATTTGGTGTGTTTATTTTCATTTAATTTTCAAAGTTGCCTTAGAGAGATAGAAGATTGAAGATTAGAAAATATCTTTTTTAATTAATACTTTTAAATAAGTATTCAAAAGACATAAGAATACAAAAAAAATAATTTCCTGAATTGTTTTTCTAAAATTCATTGTACAATGCCTATGCAATGCATACTTAAGAGATAACTTTGTTTCTAAAGTTGAACAACTGGTAACTGAAACATCTGGAGAGAACAAAAATGCCACAGTTAATCATGACTTTGCCTGGACTGAAGAGAATCTTGTGACTGAATGCCAGCTCTTTTTACAGCTATCTGTGGTTTTCTTCTTGATTAATTGAACTGGGAAAGGCAGTACATTAAAGGGGGTTTAAAACCACCTACGTTAACTGTCTATTCCAGGATGAGGTAAATTGACTTTTGAGTGAGCCCTTCCTCTTTTTTAAAGCAAACCTGGATGATTTTCCTTGCTATTTTTTTTTTAATGCCAAAAGAAGCAACAAGGCCCCCCAAGCAGACTCACAAGATCTGCTACCCCTGTCTCCTTCCTACTGGTTTGATCTTCCAGAAGCATGTCCATAGCCAGTCCTGATCTGATGGAGTTGGTGTCGCCATGGGTTCTGGAGCAGTGGGTGGTTTCCCCTTGTCTGCCCTTGTGCTGGCTGCAGATCATTCCTGGCTGCCAACTTGCCCCATGGGGCCCTCTTTAGATGGCTAAGGTGGCCTACTTTGAACATTAACCAAAAGAATGTATTTGCTTTTATTGGGATGCATCACATGTTTACATTTATTCATTGGTTTAGAGTTACACTGGAAGCAATGTCTGACGTTGCCGTATAACCTACAACTCAAGAAACCACAAAACAAACGGTTGGAGTTGTTTTATACTTTTATCAATTTTCCTCCCCATATCATTTTCAGTATAAAGATTTCCATTAAAAACTTGCCATTGTAATTCAGTGATCTGTTTCATTAAATCCACACAAAATATTCAATTATCCCACTCCCTTCTATTAGTCAAAGTAGTCACAACTTATTGGCAGCTTTTTTCCATACTGTTTGTGCTTCTGTAAACTTTCTATCTCATGAAGTGGAGATTGTCCTTATCTACCTCACTGAGGTTATCTACAAGCTGTGGGCTATTTATGTCACCAGTGCAAACAAACAACCACCACAAACATTCTCCTGATGGATTGTCCTGATGGTTCATCCGGGATTGTCCTGACGGATCATTTGGGACCTTCTTGAGAGAGCCAAGGGGAAGCTGCCAGATAAAAATCAGCAGCAATTGATTTCCAGCAGAATCTTGAAAATCAGAGACATAAATCTCACTTGTCTCTCCAGATGCACAACTACAGATTCTCCTACTGTGCACTGCAAAAGAAAATACTCATGAAGGACTGGTGGTTTCACTCAAGACTTAAAATAACCATGAACAGCTATATTTTATCTTTGAAAACAATAGCATGCTGTATTACCAGTTGTTTCCACTCATCAGTATGTATTTTAATTGAAGGTGACAACATATTAAAGGTTTGACCTTTGGAAACTGAGTATTTCAAGTTGGGGATCATTCACACCACCTACTTTATGTGCTTTAATTGCGTATATATCGCAGGCTTCCTGTATCTCCACTGAAGCACAGTTCCTTCTGTTTTAAGAAATACAGTCACATTTATTATCAAGCCAAATGCATTTGGCCTTTACATGGGTGTTGTGGGAGAACAGGAAGAACTCTAAAAGTGAACACAATGGCCAAATGGTATTGCCTTGGGGACACTAAAGTTACAGAAGAAGGTGGAATCTTGCAGCAGCATATCCTCACACAGTGACAAGTAGCACGGCAAGATAAAGAAGTACTCAGGAAAAAGTAATTTCTAGAAACCGAAATACTAGAGAAAGTTCCCAAATAAGATGTTGTCTGGTATTACAGTATTCTGAGAGTCTGAATCTGCATAATTTAGACATTAAAAATAATGCTGTTAATTCTATCAAAACCAAGAAAGACTGCAGGCAGATAAATGTTAAGCTCTTTGCACTTGTAATTTTTCAAAGAATTCCAGACGTTTTTACAGCATGTTTCATAGTACTGTAGGAGTCTAACAATCCCTGCTCTGTGGCATTAAAACAACTCTAGTAACTGTTGAGACTGTTAAAAATACTAATAACACCCACACACCAGAGAAGATTCAACCTGCTTGTAAAGCCTAGAAAGTAGTTCACTCCTGTTCTTAAAAACTAAAAGTGATAATAACACAGAAAAGAAAAAAGTTTCTTGGATTTTTTTCTATCTTGAAATATATTCATGTTATGTTTCCTAATATGCTAAAAATGAAACTAAATTATTAAAAAGGAAAAAGGTGTACAAAAAGTCAACACAAAACTTTGAAAATGAAACTCTTAAAGGTATTACTATGTAAAAGTGCTATTCTTCCAAAATAATATAATATAGATAAAAAATACTTCAAGATGTAGACATTTCATTATCTTTCTATCTGATAATGTACTATTTCTGCAATGGCTGTTCCAGCATAAGACATTATTATTTATTTTAGTTTGAATACTAAAGTTTGCAAAAAAAAAAAATTATGAAAATAAATTCAGAAATCCATGCAACTACAGGAACAGACAAAATAACTGGTCCCCCATGGAGAACAGAAATCAGCACTAATTGAAGCTACACACAAAAGCACAAACCCTATGTGGAAACTCAGACAGAAAGCTGCATCAAGAGGTTCCTAACACATATTACGGCATTATTGGTGCAATATTTAAATATTATAAATACAGGATCCAGGAGAGTACTTATATTATCCAGGAAATATAAGGTATCATGGGAATCAACTGATCAACTGAGTTAAGAAATAGTCAACACACTATTAAGAGATCTCATGGATCAATTTATACTGTGACTATAGAAGTCTAATAATTATGACTCTGAATAAATTTTCACAATAACTAAGGGAATTAAGGAAAAAATTTAAAACATTCAGCACATTTGCATAATGTTGTGTTAGGTACCTAATTTAGGCATGAAAAGCCTTAAATAGCCCAGTGAGCGCCTAAGAATACCCAAAGTTCAATGTGCCACTGTGAGAGATCTGTGTTATACATTTTGGAAGCCTCCAAACAGCTAAAAAGCTGAAATACTTTCAGCATGGATGTTGAGTTCAGCTGATGAGCACCAGTCAGTTTTGTAGCTGGTGTATTGAGAGGTCACTAGGGCAGTGTGAAGCATTAATAATGGTGATTTCTCAGTAGAAACTGTCCAGGACTGACTGGACTTAGATGTACTTTCCATAATTGTGGCCCCACTGTGGTTATCAAACAATTCCAAAAAACTGAGTTTAAATTTGTACTAAAGCAAAGAATACAGATCCCTGTGTAAAGAGCATGAACATGCCTGAACTATAATGGAATTATATGTAACATTACAGTACAGTTCAAGAATGTATGACAATAAATAAATATGAGAATGCTATTAGTGTCACCATAAACCTATTCACTAACACAAGTTTTGTGTGAGATAGTAAAAAAATTATTGCTACTATTTCCATTTTTTTTACTTAACTGTACTGAGAAGAAAATTCCTACCATTAAAATAACATTAATGCTTAAATAATCATGGGTCTCCACTGTTCATATTCTTACAAAATTATTAGAAGACTGAATCTGTATTTCAGAAAAAAATGTACACAACATGAATTTTTCATCTATCAGGTTATTATTAATATTAATAACACTCTACAGGAGCCTAGGGAAAAAAAGGTAAAATTAAAATAACGGAAAAAAACCTGAGAATTTTGCAAATATGTTTAAACGTATATAACTGCTAGAGAACTATAGAGCAGAAAGTTAGGGTGGCCAGACAACATGTAAGTTATATTCCATAGTACAAAGAAAATACAATTCTAAAGAATTTTTTTTTTTCTGTTGCCAGGTACTTTCTGAAAGAGATATGTAGGATAAAAGAGAGCAATAATCACACCAAAGCCCCATATCACAACAAGAGAAATGAGTATGCCCCGTCCTTTTTTTAACATCAGGAAATTGGGAAAAAGTATAATAATACAAATCTATCTGACAAAAGATAGTAAACTTTCCACATCAACAGATTCAAAGGCCTATTAAAATTAGGTTGCTCTTACTCAGCTGTCACTATCCATATTGCACAGTGAAGAAACTGAAGTAAAATATGAGTTGTGCATGGAGTTTCACGACATTAAGGGAGAAAGGAAAAGCAACATTTAGAATTTGCTCATCTCAAGCCTTGCTCCACCAGAGCATTCTGCCCATCTCATCTTACCACAGAAGAGACAAAGGCCTTTACTGTACATTAAAATACATTTTAAAGTTATGCACATAAGAAGCCTGATAACTAAATATCATGGGTATTTAGTATCCGTGATATTCAGTAGAAAGTAAATAATTGTTGTTACCTTCAATGAGCACCATGCAAATCACAGGCTGTGTGGATAAAATAGGACTATATAATATTAAGAATTAATTCCTTGTTTGTTAATTTACAAGATTAGTCATAACCACATATTACTATTTTGCAAGGCAGTTACACTAATGTAATTAAAATAATGTCCGCAATGTGTAATTTAAATAGGAAAGACCCCTTTCCTTACCACATGAATAACAGAACAATTTCATTTAAAAAGTTCAGAGTAGGGTTTTTTAAAACCATCCTGATTCTTTTCTCACAATAATAGATTTTTCTCTATGTAACATATTTGCCTAATTAATAACAAGGAGCATTCTGTGAGTCTATGAAAAATCCATGACACAATTCCTCTGAAATCCTCTACACTGGATTTTATATCTTCTATTTAAATTTTACATCCCACTGTGAGCCAAGCTATGGCTGCTTGCTAATTTCTCTAAAGCACCCTGACTGGAACCCATCATTACTCTAAGTCCACTTTTCATGGAGGAATAATTCAATCATTTTGTATTTTGTAGAGCTCTGGGTCAATTCAAACATGCAATAAGAAAAACTTTAAAAGGCATTTTTCCCTCAAGTAAGAAGAAAGAAACTTCATTTATAACATTTCTTACACTACAACCTAAGAAATAGAAGTGTATGTGGCTTAGATAAAAGAAATCCCCATCTGTTTCCTCTCATGCTTCAAACCAGAAGACACAAGCTTTAGTAAGGGAGCCATAAACACAGAAAAGTTATTGGTATTCTGTTAGAAAAAACATTTTTTCTTCTGATAGAATGATGATAAATTATAGTCTGGTCCCTAAAACCTTGCTCTTCTCACTCTGAAGTGACTGTGAACACTTTCCTCCACACAGAGTTTACAGAGTTATCTACTGATGACTCAAAACTTTACCTGTTGCACCAACTTATCTCCCATGCCTGGTTAATATCTCTCCTTAGGCATGCCACTGTCACTTTAAACATGAGTCTCCTATCTTCACTTTCAAATTTTCTGCCCTTCTACCCATTACTATTACGATTATTATTATCTTATCCTTTCAAGACTATAGACTATATTTTTGCTTCTCTCTTCCCTCATTAGTAATCCAAAAATATATCTCTAGTACCTATCATTTTATTTCCATACACATTTTTGCTAGCAGTGACGTTCACCAACTCATCACTTCTATTAATAGGGCCTTGTTCTGGCCCTGAGTTATTCTCTCACCAATCCTTTCTCTCTCAGTGACAATTTTAATGCAAGGACATTGTTGTCAAACCACAAGGCTTTGACTCTTTTTGGTGAGACTTTCCCTGCTGCCATTTCAAAATTTAGATTAAGAACACTGTCATAAAATTTTTGAAAACACTGTGTTTACTCTGCTTTCCTGAGCCAAATTCCTCACCATCCAATCCACCATAGGTTGTCCACATATTATTCAAATTCCTTTTGTTAACCTCCTCCATCAAAGGCCTCTTTTGTTAACACCTACCTTCAGCCCACATAAAACCAGCCAGGTGATTCATTCTGACAAATATATGCACTTACATCCAGCTCTACTTACTCACACCTATGTGCAATCTGACACGGCTGTTGAGGTGGTTTATATCAGGAATGGACTTGAGCTATATGAAGTGCAATATGGTAGAAGAAAGAAAAAAGAAGAAAGAAAAAGGAAGTATTATATATATTGCTCTTTGTAGCTCATTTACAGTACATTCATACCATTTGTAGTGATTATAGTATTTGTTCACTTTTGTACCCATGTTCTACATGTTCATATATGATGCATGACAGAATTTTATTGCTTCTGAAATACTGAAATACTGTATTACAAACTAGGTGCAGCTAATAAGTAATGCCTGCGACCACTGGGAAACGCGGTTAAAGGACTATTTCGTTTGAGAAGATACAACTCTGCCTGCTACATCTGATACTCATCCACAGCTTAACAAATAGATTTGTATCAATGGCTTTCTCGATTTTTTTTTCCTAAATACTGTTCTGCAGTGGAGATACTTGATATTGTCCCCACACTTGCATCTGTTCACCTGATCAGATTTGAGACAAGAACTGTGCCTCATTTGTGTTCTAAATGAGCCCTATATATGTTATATGCATTAAACATTAGCTCATTCATCAATAAAGAGTTCTGCTATTCCATTACTCTAAGATTTTATATAATAATTAGACTGCATAGTATCGTTTGCTATCCTTCTATATATTGTTTGGAGTTTTTTCCAGATGAAAAATAGATCAAATACAAAGAAACTCAAAATATGAACATGCCATCTATCAAACACGCACAATTCCCTACTTATATGAAAAGATTTAGAGCTTGCTACACTATGGGAATAATTCAGTTCAATTTTTATCATTGGGATAGTTATATAATCCCATTTAAATAAAGTCTTGCTCAGACTGCTCAGTATGATTGGCTGTGTACAGAAATGACACAGATGGGAAGTAGATAGCTCTAGAACAGAACTACCATACTTTTGCAGATGTTGCTCAACCCATTACACAACCTGCAGAAGGTACCTTGGGAAAAGACAGAAATTACATTAGCATGCTGTCAGCACCTCAGCAATCTCTACCACAGAACCACAGAGTTTTAGTTTGTTTTTTAAAAACATAGTGAAAAGCCTACATTGAAATGTAGTGTAAATTTCTATAACAAAGCAAAAGAAATAACTGTAAAATTTATAAATGAAGATGTAAAGGACATTTCCTGCAGCGGGTACAGACATCACGTTAAATTTTAAAGGGCCTAGTGCTGAATGTGAAATATGAGTATTAGGTGACCGGAGCATGGAAAATGCCCTTAACCAATCTATGAAATGGCTTTTCTCTCCATATCATGAAGAAATATACACTGAAAGAGCCGTGTATCAAGGAGTTGAATAAGAAAAAACTGCGGCAAAGAACAACAACAAAAAAATGGACTAGTGGTTTCTTTTACTATAAACCTTACTGAATATGCTTTAGGGAGACAGAGACAGCTACAACACAGGAGAACAAGGACAAGTGTGGGCTCCTCAGTGGGTGTTCAACTGAGCAATAACTCAGTCCTTTTAAGAAGCTATAAGCTTAACGTACAGCTGAAGTACATCAGCAAGGAGAGAAATCCAATCTCCTCAGAGATTATTTATGACAAAGTGCACCTAACCGAGGCCCAATTTGTTTGTGGAATTGTAGTCATTCCATTGCAACTAAAGAACAAATGAATCTGCCTTGCAGAGGATTCGTTCAGGGTATAAAAGAAAACAAAAGAGAAAAACAGATACAACACTTCATTTACACACCAATTTACAGGCTAACTTACAGAAATGATTGATAAAGCAATTTTTGAAAACAGAGAACTCTCTGAAAGAGAAGGCCTTTGAATCACATCTGTCAAGTGAGCACTTTTTACTTCAGATTTATAAATGTATACTCGTTGGCTTAGAATCCATACTTTGTCTCATTATATTACTGTTTCCCAATTTACTTCATATGCTTAAATTGAAACTTTTGTCAAACTCAGAGAACTAGCATGATTCTTGTTTTATATAAAAGTAAAATACACTCTAAGATTAAATTTTTTGAAGTACCAGAGCACAGTGTGTACTAACAGCTTCCTGTGGGCAAGGATACCAGGAGCAGTGGGGGCTTCCACAGGGCACATCCTGGTAGCCAGGGCTTTTCCCACTATCTCTGGCCAGGAAGCAGGGCATCCAGGGGGCAGCTGGGGCAGCCCTTGCATCAAGGCACCTCCCTGAAAAGGTGCTTTTCTAAATATTCATATTTAACTTTTATTATATGTGCTATTTTAAAGCAGTCTATTTGAAAGTGCTTATATTTTTAATTGGATTTACTCTGAAAACATTAAAATCATATAACATTGGCTAACGTATCAATCAATATTTTATCACTTAGCTTGATTTTATTCAAAATTTACTTTAACTACATTCACGGAAAATTAAAAGCTGGAAAGAAATTTCGGTCACTAATTACAATTTTGGGTCAATTTCTGCTCCTTGTCTTGTCTTTATATACAGCAAGACTTTTCATTTCACCATTCAAACCTCATATGAGCATGAACCCAGTCAACAAAAATCAGTGCACATCAAATAATAAATAAAAATATTCAGGGACAGACTGGACAAGATTACAAGAGAGACATTGCTTCAGACTTGAAATTAGAGTGGGAAAAACCTGAAATTGTTCAAAGACAGTAACCAGTGGCTCCAGAAAAACTCCACAGGTCCACGGAAAATGATAGAAAATAGCCACTGTCCATCAATTAAAAGCAAAGGTGTAAATTCCAGTTCTTAAATACTAACAAAAATGGCAAATTAACAGTGCTTTTGAAAAGTGATATTTACTTCTCAAGTACTGAAAAAATACTGCTTAAATAAAAAATAAAAGAAAAAAAACCTAGTGAGAATACAGTTCTCTAGACACTTCCAAGCAGAAGAGACAACAGCTATTTCAAACATTCAAATAAAAGAAAGGCAAAAGGCCATAACTACAGAACTAAACAATTTAGAGAATCTGTATTTGAAATAGAATAAATTAGCACCTACAGAAGAATAGTGCAGAATTATTTAAAAAACAAACACACCATAAACAAAACATTAAAAGGGAGTAACCAAACTGCTTGTCCAAAAGCTGAAGATAAAAAGAAAAGCCTCTATCAAGCACTTAAAAATTTCTGTAAGAGAATTACATTGCATTTTTAATTGAGAACTTCAAAACTTTAAAAGACATAGAAAGATAACTGAACTTTGTAAAAGGGAGGGAAATTTTTGTGCTAATGAAACAACAATGAAAGCAGAAAACTGTGTAGAAAGAATGCAGTTAAATGAAGTCAAAGCAGAGAGATAGAACTCCTAAGATTGACATAAGTTGCATATGAGAATCATATATCTATGTTTGCAAGTAGCTACCTAATATCTTATTTTTATGCTTTGAAAAATATCTGCTTTATATACTAGGCAAGTAAAATCAGAAGTACTAACACCACTAAATTTAACAAAGTGCAAAAGTGTGGAGAATGGAGCGGCTAATGTCAGAAAAGGTAAAGGAGCAAAGAACCTGACCACCAATTTTAGTAACACTACAGAAGATTCTTTACCTTAAGCATTTCTTGTTTTACAAATTATGCAAAATTTTTTAAATGTGATTATTGTAAGAAATTATATATGAAATGGGATTTCCTAGACACACCATAGACTAATAAGCAATATATATATTAGCTGTAGCAAAAATATCAATAGATGTGTCAGGACAGTTTAAATTGAGAAGTATATTTGCCAAAAATGTGTACAATTCCCTTTGGCTTAAGTATATATGTCTAATTAATATTGTGAAACTCAGTGGAGGATTTCAAAGAATGAAACTTAAAGTAGTCATAAATGACACTATAGTATATAATTCACAATGTATACTGAAGATATGAAACCCTGTTTAGGGCTTAGATTTAGCTAAAACAGAACACTTTTTTTAAAAAGTTCAGTTTAAAATATGTAGAAACCTTGTGTATATTGTTTTGAATCTCCCTACTATACATATTGATTTTAATATCAGGAAGAACTTGCTTCCTTCTGGAGAAAATATCCATTACTCAGATGAATAACTGTGTTACACGATGGGTGAGCAGCTGGCTCATGAGTCAGGCACAAAAGGGTACAGTGAATGGGGTGACATCAGACTGGTGACCTGCCACTGGTGGGGTTCCACAGGGCTCCATCCTTGGCCCTGTGCTCTTCAACATCTTCATAAAAGATTTGTACACAGGACAAGAAGGGATACTGAGCAACTTTGCAGGTGACACAAAACTGGGAGGAGCTGTTGACTCTTGAGGACAGGGAGGCTCTGCAGAGACCTCAGCAAATTAGAGAACAGGGCAATCACCAACCATAAGAAGTTCAACAAGGGGAGGTGTGGGATTCTGCTCCTAGGATGGGGCAACCCCGGATGTATGGACAGAATGTGGAACAAGAAGCTGAAGAGCAGTGCTGTGGAAAGGGACCTGAGGGTCCTGGTTGATGGAAAAGTTGAATTTGAGTCAGCAGGGCCCTGGCAGCCAGGAGGATCACCTGTGTCCTGGGGAGCATCAGGCACAGCATCACAGCTGGGCAAGGGAGGGCATTGTCCTGCTCTGCTCTGCACTGGGGCAGCCTCACCTCGAGTGCTGGGGGCAGTTTTGGGTGCCACAGTATAAGAAAGATACAAAGCTATGGGAGAGTGTACAAAAGGAGGGCGGCCAAGACAGTGAAGGGCCTTGAGGGGAAGTGGTGTGAGGAGTGGCTGAGGTCACTTGGTTTGTTCAGCCTGGAGAAGAGGAGACTGAGGGGAAAACTCATTGCAGTTACAACTTCCTCAAAGATAGTGCAGGGGAGGCAGGTACCAATCCTTTTATTCTCTTTCCCTTTCACTGATCACTTTTCCTGACCACTGACAGGACCCAAGGAAATAGCATGAAGCTACAATCAAACAGTTCTGTTTCTGATCCATGTTCATCTAACCCAGAAAAGCCACTTGTCACTTACTCTTCACCAGGGTTCTTTGCTCTTCAGCTGCATTTATGACACATCTAATTCACTGTCCTTGTTTTTTTTCTTGGTGCACCAAATGTGTCAGTTCTAAGATATTTCCCAAGAAAGTTCATTTCTAGCCCTAATCTGTGCAGATTTGAGTCAGGCTCTGGACTGCTTATCTCAGGATTTATTTTAGCTTTGGTAGCACTCATACAGCTTACATAATAGAACAGAAGAATACAAATGATATCACAAATAAAAATTTGCATTACATAACATCTTTCAGTAACCCTAATTATCTTTTCTTGTAGGACTGCTATTTCAGATCAACAACAAATATTTTAACCTGAAATAATATTTAATAAAGCAGAGAGAAGGGAGGATTTAAAGGTTAGTCTAGATATTTTCTCTTTAGTTCCTATTTTCATTCAATACTGCAGATCAAGTGCACATACGGATGAAATGTACTGCAGGACAGCATTGAACGGGATATTGTAAAATCAGTGTTTCACTGAATTTCTGATACACTGCTTTTAGCATCTTTTCAGGTTACAACATTTAAAGGGCTTGGAACATTTAACTACAGGATAGAAAATATTCTTTTTGGAAACCACAACTTAAAAGACTCTTTTCTATGCAGTTTGAATCAGGAAATATACAGCAAAAACTACATGAAAAAATGACTACACGACAAAATTTTCTGAAGTAACAGTTATGGAAACAACTTATTGTATGCAAAGTAAAACAAATCTGTCTTTATGGAGGACTGTCAGAATACACAGTAACTTACTGACTAAATAAGGGATGAGTCTCACATATTGACACTTTGTTGCAACCACGCAAATCACTCACTATGCTTATCTAGAAATTGGCTACTTCTGTATCAATGAGGAGTTCTCATCTCATCTGGTGTTTTCTAAATTTGTTGTGGATTCTTCAAATAAGATACATCTTCCATTCAATGAAAAGCAAAAATAATCTAAGTGACTTTTTTTCAACAGTTTTATAAAAGAAATATGCCTCAATTTTATTTGAAAGTTCAAAATTAGTCAATATGTCTGTCTTTCCTACTACCACTTACATAAAGAGTTCTTCTCTAGACAGCTCATCTTATTTACAAGAACTGACAAAAGTAGTAATAGCGTAAGAAAAAGGCCTCATTATGGCCAAAACTGTAGCCCACACACAAAGTGAATCAATGAGTACGGAAAGCTCAGGCTGATTTGAGTACTAAAGCAGTAATGCAATGAAGAAAAGTTTCCAGAGACTACAGAAAGGTTTAAAAACTCTTCTCATGATTACACAAGCATGACCTAACAAATCAAACCAATACCCACTTAGATGAGCAGCTTTTTCACAGAACAAAATAAAGTGAAAAGAATTTGCTCACTATGAAAAGCAGTAAATTCTTATCATGTAAGGAAAAAAAAATGTAAAGAAATTAAAAGGCTTGTCATTTTGCAAAACAGACTGATTTAAGTTTTGTGTAAACTACACATTCCTCTTTCACAGTGTTTCACTATATGTAATAATGCAGATTTAAATAAGCCAGTGCCTTACTAAACAATAGTTCAAGCAGCACAGATTTCAAAGGGTGAAGAAATACTCAATTTTAACATAATCACAATCTTTCATCCAACAAAAGCTTGTTCATTTGGGGATTTTACTGAAGCAATTTTCAAGTGGGTTTTTTTTTTTTTTTACGAGGCAAATTGTTTAAAGTTTTGTATCTCTTTTTCAGCTCAGTGATTAACTTCATTCTAAATTAAAACCTCTTTATGTCTTTTTATGCCTATCTGTATTATATATTTCCCTAAAACACTGAATTAATACAGTGAGAAAAAAAAAAGCATGAATATTTGGTTTCTAAGATCATCATCCTGTTATTGAAACTGCACTTTTCTTCAATTTTTCTAACATATTAAAATAATTAAATAATTAAAAATAATTTTTAATTATTTGAATAAATGGGTTGCTTCAGCTGTAATATGCATCAAATCCAAAAGTGACTGAGCAGAATATTCCTTTAAAAATCTAAGCAGAAACTATGCCCCAGTTTTCAATTTCTTAAAAATTCTTCAATTGCTCATAAGCTTTTTCTAAACTAAAAAGAAAATGAACAAACAAACAAAATCAACAATACAAACCTAAGACCTGAGAAGCAAAATAAACTCAATTGTGTTCACTGTCAATTTGCACGACTTGTTTTCCTTAGTTTTTCTCCTGGCACTTAAAAGACTTTGAGATCTGCATGGCCTACTTTCACTGCCATTTCAGGAAGGATTCATGTCATCTACTTTGGAGGCGTCTGTATCTCAAATAGTTTCCTTATGTTCTATAGTGAATAGAGAGCAACTGGTCACTTTTAGTATCCAATTTATGTAACTTATTTTAGATGTCTGTTTCAAAATGAGATGGTTTACTCACCTGAGAATGCCCATTTATCTGCACTGACTGCAAGGGAGAGAAGTCTAAACAATGAACTTAAATTTAGACACCTTCATTTGGCCTGATGAAACTCAGGCTTATAGTCCTTCCAGATACAATCTCTATTTCACATGCCCAATGGGCCTGCTTTTAAATCCTGAATAATAGAACCTTGTTTCCTGACAAAGGTCCACTGTGCTACTCCCTGAGCCAGTCACCAGTACTTTGCTTGTAAATTCTGTAAAAGATAGCTTTATTCCAGCAGTGACATGGTTTGCTTTCTCTAGTCTGTATGTTTTTGATTCTGCTATTACAGAATCATGTAGCTTAACTTCCACTAAAATTTGGGCAGATCTAGAGCAAACCATTTTCCTTTTTTTTTCAGTTTCCTAAATTTCTACAGAAGTTGGTGTACTATTGATTCTATGCCTTGGTTTGGGGGTTTTTTTACACCCTTTTTTAAAGGGCAACCCATTAGGTTTTATTTCCTTTCTAATTAGTTTCATTCTCTGAGCTATACTGCACTTAGGATAATTTTGATATCTTCAACTGTAAGGATGTCATGCTAAACCACATTCTCTTCTGTACTTCACATCTGTTGGAGGTTAGGTTTGTTCCTTCTTTCTCTAAAGAATTTTTTCCCCATAAGTTACCAAGGAGACCAAATGTTGGATACTTGAGAGTACTTAACCGAAACAAAGAGGTGGACAAAGGTGGAAGGGGGAGATAACGCAAGTAAAAGACAGAGCTTGAGGCAGCTTCGGGCTCTTCTTTTTCCGGCGTTCGGGGAGAGAGAGAACGGCTGTTGCTGGCTGGAAGAGTTTCAATGTGGCCAAAGGGATCCAGTCCTGGGAAATCTACTAACACCGGTTCGGCCTGAATCCTGAGTTTTCTCTGCCACCCGCAGGAGCTGGGCCGGCCCTGCCTCGCCTTCAGCTTCTTCGGCGCTGCTCCTCTTGCTACAGTGTGACCCTGCACCCCCTGCGCTGCCGGGACATCCTGCCATCCCAGCTACCAGCCCGGGACTTTTCCACTGTTTCAGCTTGGTGCTCTGAGGATCCTGCAGGGACACCGAAACCAAACTGCCCTGGGTTTTGTGAAACAAAGCCCTCAAGGTTCTAGGTACTGTTTTCGTTGGTTATTAATGCTGTAGTTGTTTGGTGGGGGGCGTTTTTTGTGTTTGTTTGCTTTGTAATGCATACTAATAAAGAACTGCTATTCCTATTTCCCAAATCTTTGCCTAAGAGCCTCTGATTGTAAATTTATAATTGAAAAAGAAAAAAAAAAAAGGGGGGGGGGGGGTTTACACTCTCCATCCCAAAGGAAACTCCAGTTGTTTTTTTTTTTTATTACCTGGCAGATACCTGTCTTCCCAAACCAAGACAACATCTTTCTTACAGCTCCTCAATTTAAACATTTTCTTGCAGTCTTCTAGAAGTTAAGGGTCAACAGTTTGGTTTTAGATAGTCACTCTCTCTCACATAGGTACCCTTTATTTGGAAGAGCCCTTCACATAATGTTTCTTCCACAAAATGTTAAAAACCTTTACATATGAGCTTCTGAGTTTTAAACATCGGGTTGATGAGCAGAGCCAAAAGCAACAGCTTTGGATTTATTTCCATATTTCTAACCGATTTTGGATTTTGGACAGGTCTCTTTTGGACTCAATTACACTAAAATAATTATTTAATGCCCAGACTGACATTTGCTAATCCCTTTGCAGGACACAGATTATCTACTGTCCCTCAAAGGACTGACAGACTGTTACTAACAAGCTTTTTAAATTAAAATTGCTGTTATGTTGCAATTAACAGAAATAAGTGACTGATATAGCTAAGTCTTAGTAACCCAAGATGAGGTTGTTCAAGAACACCACAGCTCTCATTTTCTTAACAACTCTTCAACAACATTGGAGTCAAAAAATAGTTTTAAAACAAACTAACATTTAATTCAAGGTGTAGAAACAAAACAGGGTTTTGTTGCTTGATTCCCAAGAGAAGCACTAAAGCCACTTATTGTGTAAAGTATTAATTCTTCAGAGACACATTAAAGACTCCATCAATATGGAAACCACTTGCACTGTATCATTTGTAGCTTTGTTTGACGTTTAGTTTCATACACAAAAACCAAGAGACAAAACCATTCTTCTTGCATGTTGATATTCTAAATTAGAGGTACATCAGACATAAACCTGGCATTCTTCCAGTTTTTTTCAGCCTGGTCACACTAGGGAAAATATGCTCAGGTTTAAGCCTCCCAACAATTCTCACAAGGATCAAAGTTATCTCTCTAAATGAATTGTTAGCGACAAAATTCACTATCCAAGGTCAAAAAATATTGCTGACCGCATATGAAAACTTTTTAAGGGAGCTCCTGAACAAAGACACTAACCTTGGTATTTTCATTTACATGCTTTGATAAATCCCTTTTGGAAGATCAGACACTTAGTATTATCAATTGCATTATCTGCACAGACATAATAAGCAAATTGCATTGATTTCATCCATGTTGTATGGAGCAAATAATCTGATAGCTTTTTGCCATACTTAGAGAATTGTATTTCAAGCCTAATTTATCTACATTAATTCTGGTGCTACCTGTCTTGACTAAAAAGTGACAGCAAGTAGAAGGAAGGGACTATATTATTTTCTTCCTGAGCAAGTTCTTATCACAAAGTTTATTAGAGATAATCCCCATATTTCCTGTAAAGAAAGCTCAGCTTCCCCGTAGAGACAGGCAACAGTGCAGGTGCAGAAGGTACATAGTACATAATGCAGAAGTAAGCCTGATAGAATGACTATTCACACCAGCATAATGTCAGCAGATTTAACTATCATCATTACCAATCTCTACTATTTTGATTGAGATAGATATAGATATAGATATATAGATATATAGATATATATATACATACATACATATATACATATACACATACACACATACACATACACACACACACACACACACACACACACACACACACACACATATATATATATATATATATATATATATATATATATATATATATATATAACGTTTCAGGCTTATTACAATCTGAGGTTAGAGAGAATTTGGTTATTTACATAATGATAGTTCATCTGTCATACACAATTTCGAAACAAGGTAATTAAAGTCCGTAAGTAAGGGTGCTAGGTATGCTAGGATTCCAGGTGGACTTTGAGAGCTGTCTCAAACTTGTCTCTTTTGTAACCTAGGAATTTTTTTCCACACCCATATCTCAGTGCCACTTGTGCAATATCACAGTGCTTCCCTGCCTGAAAAAGTTGCTTGGAAAACATTCATAAATTTTAGTGAACTTAAACACATTTTACTTTAATGACATTAGCTATATGTGCATTAAGATGGCAAGAAAAGTGAAAGAAACACGTTCAAAATCAACCATGTTTGCAGAAATATGACTATGGAAATGATGAGACAGAAAAAGAGGATGTGAGCCCTACTACATTCATTAGCCAAACCCTTGGTAAATTACAGGTGTCAAAATAATGCTGGCATTGGAAGCTGTAACTGCCCACTTACCCACTGGCAGTCACGAAAAAAAAAGTGTGTATGCAGTACCTCCCATTCTGCAATTCCTTCGTGAGAAATTAATGAAGGTGATTTTGCTTGCAAAACTGCCAGGTCTTTCAAAAACTCAGTATATACAAAAGTATCAAGAAGCATCACACTGTCTCTTTATTTTCCAAGGAACAGACACTTGCATGTGGCTATACAGTCCTGCTAAGTACCTTCTAAAAAGTAAATTTATGGTGCCAGCACTGCTGAGAAGGCAGTACATTCAAAAAGCAGTAAAGCTCACATTTATCTATGTAATGCAACTGTCCTGTGAGCAAAAAATGTAAAATACTTTTGCTGGAAAACAATCTCTCTTCTAATTAAACACTGAAAGATCTCAAGAACATGAATACTCTGAAGTGCTACATTAACTGATGCCACTTGACTTCAAAAATAGCTCATAACCTGTTATGATGGCTGGTTATGATTTTGTCATGTATCTTAAGTTCATCTTCAATACTGAATTTAGACTTCATGATTTAATATAAGATGTTATATTCTTTAGTTTTATAGAGAATTTCTTTACATTTCTTTATAATTCAGTTGCTTCATATGCTGTGGAAAATTCAACAGGATGGAAAAACCATAATAAATATTTCCAGGCTACAGTGCAATGTGCCCAATGAGGAGCTTAAATTTAATTTTCTCAAAACCCAACATATGTAGTACTAAAAGTCCTTGTCAGTCTTTAACTATAATTGTACTCTGCTCACTTGTAAGAGTGTCTAATTAGTCATTACTCACACTGATGGAACACATCCCCTACCCTTCGGAATCAAATATGACACAGCAAAATATTTTAAGCATGTGTTAACTACGTGTTTTTAACAAACTCAATATTCCAGGAACACAGCCATCAGAGACCAAGAGTTTCTGGTCTCATTTGAATTGTTTGGCAAGATGGAAAAGGTTAGAATGAATCTTTTTATTACCACCCATCAAGATCAACAGAAAAAAATCTACAGCAATGTTGAGTTCAGACTATTCACAATTAGAAATAGGATTTCTACCTATTATTTCTTTTCTTTGGAAAGCAAATAGAGTAATGAAGGAATTAGCATGAATGTTTATGTCTGGCATCTAGCAGAGCTGAGTAATTTGTAGAGTGCAGGAAAGTGAAGATTGGCTGATGGGTCTAATTTGGACTTGTTTTTACACTTAAAGTAATTTTAGCTAAATTGTTTGGATACAAAAATTTAAATGTTTCATTTTCCAAGTGTTTAGTTTATTCAGAACCTCTTACAGAAACATTCACACACAGTATCATTTCCTTAAAAGATGCAATTCTAATGAATAAACTATTTGTCTGTTAGTAAACTTTGTTTTGAAGCAATATGATTTTCAGCCCATGACTGTGAAGTTTAGAAAAACTTTGATATGTGATTGAAACTAAGTTTACAATAAAAGGTGGCCAAGAAATTCTTTGCTAAGTTTATGCAAATCATACTACTGCACTTACAATAGTGTTGCCAGTACTGTCCACTCTCACAAAGTACCATTGTCACTGTTGGAGCAGTTCCAGAGAAGGGATACAAAGATGACCAGAGGGCTGGAGCACCTCTCCTACAAAGACAGGCTTAGAGGTTGTTCAGCCTGGAGAAGAGAAAACTTTGGGGAGATCTTGTGCCTTCCAGTACCTGGAGGGGGCCTAGAGAAAAGCTGGAGAAAAACTGTTTTATGATGGCATGTAGTGATAGGACAAGGGTTAATGGCTTTAAACTGAAAGATCAGAGCAGAGACAAGGAAGAAGTCTTTGACTATGAGGATGGTGAGACACTGGAACAAGCTGCCCAGGGAAATTGTGAACGCCTGGAAGTTTCAAGGCCAGGCTGGATGGCATTTTGAGTAGCCTTGTCTAGTGAAAAGTGTACCTGCTCATGGCAGGGGGGTTGGGGCTAGAGGTTCCTTAAGATCCCTTACAATCCAAGACATTCAATGAGTCTATATACATTTGGATCTTTCATACAACAGTATTAGGCACAAGAGAGGTAAAAATCTTTGTAAAACACGCAGTCCCTGTAGTTTTTGTGGACAAAGAAGACTGTCTTACTCCCAAAATTTTCCCTTATTTTTCAACAGATTTCTGCTAAAATCCTGTGACAGGCATTTACAATAAACTTTCACTCACTTTAGGCTGCCTGATTGGTACAATTTGCTAACAGCCTAAGCTTGAAGTATCTCACTCCCTTCCACTGCTTGACTAGCACTAAAAAGGTATCTGGAGCGTATAGTTTCCCTAGGTGCTTACACAAAACTGTAAGAAAAAGGGAAACAAAATTCATGCTGATATGCTTTTGGCCACTGGTCTAATCCAATGTGAGCATTTTAGATGTTTTACCATATCCTTTTGATTATAGTACCTAAAGCCACAGGCATTTATCAAGGTGTAGGAATATTTATCCATATATATATATACGTATACACACAATATATATACAGTATTATATACTCTGATTTATACTGTTATTTTCTTGTGAATTCTTACCAGTTGCTTTGCTTTTTGTTTGCTAGTTAACATCTAGTTTTCAAAGAATTCCATGTCATTATCTCATCCTTTCATTACCATATGATAACTGTCAAATGAAACCCATAATTTTAGATACAGAGACAGGATTCCTTTTTTCTGCCATGTGCACCACCTTAAATTTAACTATACTGATTCTCATTCTATTTGCCATACACTCAATCCAATAAAGTTCCCTGGCAAATTTTTGTTGTTGGTGCTGCCTTACCTACCCAGAGTATGTTAGTAAGTCAACACCAGATTGAAACATATCACTGCTTACTGGGGTTTTTTTCCCATATTGTTTATAAATATATTGAAAAGCCTATGTTCAATAAAGACATTGCAAATTTCATGGGAAACCATTCTTCAATGATCAAAGAACCATACATTTTAATCAACTATTTATCCATGCAAACTTAAACACAGTAACTATTTATTTTCCCTTATAATCTCTGGTAAAGTACCAGAGTTAACATTTTTTATAAATTCTGGCCAAATGTATTAATTAACAGGACTCACATAACAACCAATTCTCCCAAAGCAGCACCATATATCCAAAATGAAAAATTTCCTTTTATAACAGCCATGTTCGCTTGTACAAAAGCAGATGATATTTACCCGCTCATTCACTAATTTTATTATCCACTCAATAATCAATAATGAGAAGGAAAAATCATTACTTCAAATGCATTCAGATGGTAATAGGAAGGGGTTTTGTTTTACAATGATCAATTACACAAAATGATGGAGGCAATTGAATGTTTTCCTTAGAATAACAGAAACACCACAGTTATATCAAAAAGTATTTTCACACACAATTTCTTCTGTCTGTATTTCTGTCTAAAGATTATGTTAGGAATTTGTAACAACTGCATAAATGGTCTGCACTAATGAACAGACATTTCAGTCATTTATAAGAGCACTAATATTTTAGCCTATGAAATCATTATGTAAATTTAACTAATTTCCACCACAGCCATTCAACTTCAAACAGCTGCACAAACCAGGATTTTTCCTTTTCTAAAGAAATCTGCATACTATTGTGTTTTGTATCACAGTTATGCAGCACCAGTATTCTCCTTTACTGGCACAAAATAGACCTTGAAGCCATGGTCCATATTTTAGGTGCTTGCTGTGATGCTCACCTTACCATCTGTTCACATTAATCTCTCAAATGAATCCACTCAAAAGCATGCCAAATATGGTAAAAAATATTTTTAATTAAAGGCAGAAAGGAGCACTTGATCACAAGAAGTAGTGAAGTTCTATGTACATGTTTAGTCAGTAACCTTTAAGCTTGCATTACCATAATTGACAGTTTTTCTTCTTTTGAAAACACCCACTTGACAAAGTGGATAAGATAATCAGGCCACTATATTAGCTCTGTGGCTTTTATGACCAAGTGACTCTACAGAGAAAGAGCATGACTTGGCCTCTCTCTTTCTTTCTCCTTCTTATCACCCACTACAGCAGACTAGCAAAACAACCTATACCTTGGGAAAGAGGATTACAACTCTATTACTTAATGAATACTGCTGAAAACAACACAGGGAGTGTCACAGATTCTCAACACCAAAAAGACCATAGAACATAGAATAGTTTGAGTTGGAAAGGACCAAAAGGTGTCCTAGTCCCATCACCCTGCAATGAGTAGAGACATCTTCAGCCAGATCAGGTTTCTCAGAGCCCCACCCAAACTGGCCTTGAATGTTTCCAGGGATGAAGCATTTATCATCCCTCTGGGCAACAAGTGCTAGTGTTTCATCAGCCTCATTGTAAAAAACTTCCTTCTTATCGCTAATCTATATCAACCCTCTCTGAGTTAAAAATCATTATACCTTACCCTATTGTACCACACCCTGCTAAAAAGTTTGTTCTCACGTTTAAAGATCCCCACTAGGTTCTGAAAGGCTGTGTAATAAAGTCTGCCTGGAGCCTTCTCCAAACTGAGTGACCCCAACTGACTTTCAGACTGTCTCCATAAGAGAGGTGCTCCAGCCATCTGATCATCTTTGTGGCCCTCCTCAAAACTCACTCCGACAATTACATGTCCATCGTACACTGGGTGTGCCGGAGCTGGATGCAGCACTCCAGTGAGGTCTCACCAGAGCAGAATAGACACAAAATCACCTCCCTCAACCTGCTGGTCATTCTTCTTCTGATGCAGACCAGGAATGAAGACTGAGCAAATGAATCTGAGCAGCAGGAAAGACAGGAAGCCAGAAAAAATAGGGCTATTCCCAGTCCTTTAGAATGTACAGCCTCCCTTGTACCCTGAAGCCCCTTAAATTATCCTTCCTAGCTCTCTCTCTCCTGTCCAAAAGTTACTCCTTAATGATTATGAAACGGAAGTTTCTTTCTCTCAAAAGTCTTGACTCACTTCTAATTATATAAATTCAGAAGTTATAAAATTGTAGTTACAGATGATAAAGTTAGGAGAAATAGAAAATTTAATATAGAAAAGTTGGAAGATAAGCAGGAACCCAAAAGCTCAGTGAAAGAAGATTCATTCTTCATTTAACAGTTATCAAAGTTTTAATCTATTATCTGTTAAAAAATCAACAAAGTGGTAAAGTGCTTTTTCATTGACGACTAAGACATATGGTAGAAAAATATGACTAAGCAGAGACCCATATAAGGGCACAAACATGTGTTAAATATCAGCTATATTTGGTACAGCTGTAAATTTCAGCATCTTGCACCTAGCCAGGTGCATATTAGAAAGTAGGACAATATAATACCAAAGTCACATTTAGAGATCACATAAATACAAGTATGTATCGGTGTCTCTGACTTTAATTCAAAAAATGGGTTTCTGTGTTTACTAATTTCTGATACTTGTTATGATATATGATTCTGATGAATTCTAAAACTTTGTATCACTTTATTTTTCTAATTACGGGACAACATGAGTCCCAACAGAATATTAGGCAACGACAAACACCACATTTACATTTATCTATTTCTCCTTCTCATATAGGAATACTAGTTTATATTACAATCCAGAGGTTTAAAAATTTTAATTTTTATAAAAGAAAGTCTTAGATTCTATTGCATAGGCATACAGTCATGTCAAAAATTATGATCTCACTCCCTGACATATTTGAAGCAGGTTTTAAAGGCACCATACCATCCTGAACCAAGCTCTCTAACCCATGCTCAGGAAACGAATGTTGCATAACATATTTCTAAACTGGGCCTATACCTATTCCAGAGACATCAAATAGGTCAATAGACAAGGCCACATTAAAACATCATCTTCCACATCATCTATCTTTATCCATTTGGCCAGCAAATTCAAATGCAATTCAGAATGATGATGACCTAAAATATTCCATTTAGAAATAGTACTCACTCCAAACCATTTTAGAAAGTAATCTATTTAACAAAATAAAGGTCAAGTGCCAATTAGTATTACATGGGATTTATAATGTTGCATTTCAAGAGAAGGGAGTAAAATGGACCTGATTTATTTGTGATAGCTTTTCTCATGATATCAAATTGCATGAATAGAAGGACCAGGCCCCAAACAGTTACTGTGTAAAATCCTAAACAATGGCAGATCTATCTCTTCCCAGAGAGCTTAAAATGCAAATGATATTATTCTTTGCAAAGGAAATATAGAAAAGAATAGAAACAAACAAGCAGAAGTGTTTAGATCGGTAAGAAGCATTCTCAATTAAAGGGGCTTTAAATATCCTGTACAAGTTTCCTGAAATGCTAAACCCATATTGATGCAGTGTAGCACTTGCCAGTGAAGGTATTTCATCCCTGATTCTATAAAATAAACTACAATGAATCAAATATTTGTTTGAACTGTGTCTCAAACTATGTGTGGTTGACAGCTGTACTCTTAAAGCCCAACAGGGAGCAGACAAGTGATTAATCACAGTTATCAACTTAGAATTGTTGCTGTCTCTTTTAAATATCCTGCTCCAAATTAATGAGAGGAGTTATCTGAAGCACTACCACAGCACCATTTGCTGCTATGAAGGGACTATAATTAGCTTGTAAATTGTTTTAATTTGTTTGATTAGCCTCTACAAAAAACAGGTCATCTGAAATATTTCTTCCCTGTTTTGATACCTAAATTACTTTTTCCTTGGGATCATTACAGACAGCATGTACAGTGACACCTTAGTTGTAAAAGTCAGCTTTTACAGTGTCTGCTATTCAGACTAGAATTTTCCCCGCTGAGCATCTATTAAAAGCTGGGGTTTTTTTTCTTTAACTTTCCAATTAAAATTGCTCAACTATTATTGGAAACCAGATAGAGGTAGAATATATCATTCTGCCAATACTATGATGTTCTTACAATGATTTCACTGAGAAATTTAAATGACCCCTTCTTCTGAATCAGATCTTCAAATCTGTCCAGAGATTAAATTCCTATAAATTTATAATGTCTATAAAAACCCTATTCATATCATGCAAAGTAACAAACCTTTACAGACTGCTTTTCTGCTTATACTGTTGAGGTCACCTACTTTACCCTAAGACAACCTTGTTTATATTGAACACATTCAATCCCCATGTAGAGCCAGCATGGTTCATCTACTCCCAAAGGAAAACTGGGCACA
Source organism: Chamaea fasciata (assembly GCF_029207755.1). Lineage (NCBI taxonomy): Eukaryota > Metazoa > Chordata > Aves > Passeriformes > Sylviidae > Chamaea > Chamaea fasciata. Next base: position 27,124,258 of record NW_027094090.1, on the reverse strand, counting down.
TTTACCAGCTTTATTGATTCTCCAAATTGAACTAATCATGCCAGAAACCAGTCCTTGATTCAATATTTTCTGTAAATAATACACTGAAGACTATGTGTATCATGCTAGGTTATTAGTATCATGATCCACTTCAGGGCTATCAAGCATTCAATCTTTGTGCAATTGGTCCCCATGCCCGGTATTTGATGATGCAGAGGTCCAGCATGAGAACCAAAATCAAGCAGGATGTCTCTCCTGTACTTTCAGTAGCTCCACAAGTAACAGTAGCTTGTCTTGCTGGAAACAGACAATAACCTGGGACAAAGGTGTGGAGACAACAGAAGAACAGGATGAAAAGACACACAGAAAATTGTCTTCACAACTCTACATACTCCTTTTCAGAACACAGCTTGGGTTTGCCAAGTATGAAAACTAGTCCTATGGCACCAATTACTAGCAAAAGCCACTAGCAAAGTTAATACCTCATCCTTCCATGTTGTTGCTTAGATAGCCCAATACTAGCTTGCAATTATTAAACAGCTTGATATTCTTTCAACATAATAATAGACAGCAACTAAAACATAGGCTTGTATTTGCATGTACATCCTGTTTTTCCGTATTTCTTTCATAAACGATAACTTTTTTGGTGAGAAAAGAGTCAACTTGTTTAATTTCAATGGTTATTTTGTTTTCCTCAATATTTAACTGTGGTCTGCAAAGAAACAAAGACATCACAGTACCTTCCTATTATTTCAAACACTAATGTCAATTTGAGTGGCCTATTTGTTTAGACAACTATCATATTAACAGAATCCTTTTAGAAGAATGTATTGTTCATGTGTCTTAAATAATGAAAGCGTTGTTAATTTGAGTCTTTCTTAACCATATTCAGTTCATTTTAATCTTAGACACCACCCAATTTTGCTGAAATGTCAGTTTCTGGATCAGGCCTCATCTTTCTTTCTTCCCCAGACCAATCTGAAGTTTATGTCTTTTCATAATATCTTATATCTCTCCATCAATACAGAAGTCCTTGCTTACTCAATAAAGCACTGCCCCAGAAGTTTCATTTTCTTTGAGTAAGTTTTCCTACATCTCTCACAATTTCCCTTCACATTCATGTCTAGGCTATTTTAGGACCTACATTCTCAGGATGTATCTGTATAGGATGATGTCATGTCAAGATTAATCCAGAGCCATAATACTAACTACACACATCGCCTGTAAAGGATTTTACTATCTTGAAAAGATCACACTATCACACCAGCTTGCATCTTTGATTGACAGGAGGTTGCTCCTTTCAAGGAAAACAGTAATCAGATCTCAGTGTAGGAACAACCACTGCTCATATCAGAGGCACTTCATTTGGTGGTGTTCCAGAAATGTGAGATTAAAATTAATTTATGTTAGCCAATACTGTGAGGGTGGGATCAAATCAGGGTATTCCAGCGCTTCCACTGTTACAACAAATTATTGAAATATATCTACTTTTTCAAATACCATATCATATTACAGTCATCAAAAAGAAAACACACTGCCCCTGGAGCCTACAGAATCTTCATCACAGGAAGTTTTTAAGGATAGGTTAAATCATTCCTGACAGTGTGTTAATTCTACTTAGAGAAACATCTGAGGGATGTGTGGGCAAGAGGCTATCACTGCAGATAGGAAATCAAAACCGAGCACACAAGCATTAACACATCCACGTGCACGTGTGTGCATGTACAACTAATAGAAGTCCAGAAATATCCTGTGAACAAGGAGTTTTGATTCATCTGCTCATCACACTGGACACAAAGCTGCAGATTGCTTTTCCTTCCTTCTGCAGGCAGCAATCTTGCAGTGAGCACCCAATGGACAGTTTTATTGCTCAGAAAAAGGGTTCTTTGATTCAAGATGGTGCTTAGAGCACTGGTGTGACCTACACAAAGCCACTTTGGCTAAAGTAGTTTGCCTCCAGGGAAACTGTACAAATTCATACCTTGTTATGCTGGAGTAGAAATTACTTAATACTCCAGGTACATATTATCACAGATCTAATGATCTCTGCAAAATAAAGTTACATCATCCAGTGATAACCATCTCCATATGAAGTAAACTTGCTCAACGTTTCCAATAATTTATCAGCTTTCTGTAATTTCCTGCCACTCTTTCCAAAGTCTCTGCCTTTCTTATGATAAGTTAATTTTTAATTTAATGTCAGTGTGGTGGTTTAAATTTTGATTTCCTCTATGTTCCTCATTGTTCAATAGCAGTGAGTCTTACATCATACATTTTCTTTAGGTTTTTTGTTTGATTGTTTGTAGAACTGCAGACTGGCTCACAGAAGGGAAAAAAACTACAACAACATGAATTCAGCTATACAACACAGTGTAATTATAGCTAGCCAGTTTCATGTATTAGTACTCATTCCTGAGTCTGGTCTGATTCAAACACTTTGTTTGAATGGTTGTAACTTTAGGACTTAGACATTTCTAGTAATTGCCACTGATGTCTTGCCCTGCAGCTATCCGGATGAAATTCTATTGCAATCATGCCATGCCACTCAGCTCACTAAGTCAGCCTGCTAGAGCACTTCACAACCTTCCCCGTTTAAGATGCTGAAATAGTGTTGTGTCTTCTGCAAAATTTGCTACTTCTCTGTTCATCTTCCATTTTCTGGCTAATAATAGCACATTAAGTGCTAACATGAGTCCTAGCAAAGAACTGAAGTACACTGCACTATTAATATAAAACTTGAACATACATACTTACTGAATACTTTCTTTCTGTCAGACCCTGTCCATTTGAGAAACCTTGTTTCTCCTTTAACATCTTTTCTCCTAGGCTTTTCTACAGAAAAGCTGGAAAAATACTAAAGGAAAGTAACATATATCCTTTGGGTAAATCTCCTCATCTCCTTTCCAGTTCATTTTGGAACAGATTTAATGTTTTCTTTCTGATATTTTTCCACCTACCATTAGCAGTAAATATAAGAAATACTATTGACAGCTTAATTATTACAGAACAGCTTGATTTTTCTTGGAATAGGTGTTAAGATAAGCCTTTCTGACCACTGGAGCCTGCATACAGCAAAAAATTCTCCTGCTTAGACTGATTCCTACAATGCTAAGATAAAGCATGCATGTCTAAAACTGGGAAAAAAGTTCAAGAGACTAGAAATTTTGGAATCTGCCTGCAGTTCCAGAATGTAAGGAAAGAGTGAATATTTTTAAGAATGCTTTATAAACTATTGAAATGTAGATTTAACTATCCCCAGGACAAGGACTAATCTCATCATGGGTTTACATAAGCAGTATCATTCATTGCTAACATATTCTTTATTAGCACTCTTAAGTAGAATTTTAATTTTTCATAGCTGAAAACAGAATATGATAAATATCATCACATGTGGTGCTGCCAATATGGAGTTGCTCTGTAGGCCAGATTAATGCCAGTAAGGTCAAAAGCCATAGTGTTGTTACAGCTCTGAGGATTTAAGACGACAAGTCAAGATTTGGAAGAAGTAGTACTATCTTTTACTGAATTAAATCATACAGCTGGATTGCCTGAAATTTAGAACCTGTACTGGGCCTGTATCCCCACAAACATATGGGTTTTTTTTCTGAACTGAAAAAAAATCACTACCACTCTCTGTACATCTTGCTTTATAGATATGGAAAAAAGATCAAAACAAGAGAGCATAGTTCTGAAGAAGAGTTTAGTTTTGGAAATTCTGACAAACTAGTGGAGCACATCTGAATGTGTTTCTTGGCTGTTGCTTAGAAGGAATGAAAAGTACTTCCTTGCTAAACAAAGACTGAATATTAGGAAAAAAGTGGTCCCTTTGTTGTCTTTTTTAAAAATCATGGTGGGTGTGGAAAATCTTTCACCACAAAAGACTTATAAAATAGTTATTTTTTTAAAATATCACTAGTATACCTGCTATTTTACTGGCTTAAAAACACCTAAAAACTGCCAGCCTAATAACAGACAGTGTTCATAGTGGAGGAAAGAATACAAAGGCATGTCAACTCAGATGCACAAATGGACCTAAAATTTATAGCCACATGTGACAATTTAGTAAATTCTTTATGTGCCTCAGAAAATATACAGAAAGGATTTGAAAGTACAGAACAAAAATGCTTTGCAGATAGACTGAGAAAAGTGTGTACAATTGAGTAGGCGGCAAGATATGGAACATTAGGACTAATAAATAAATGCTAACCTGGAGAATGAATGCCTAGATAACTATGGCATTCGGAATAGCAGGTACTGAGGCCTGCTTGTTTCAGCTAAAAAAAGTTACAAAACAAAATGGAAACTATGTAACTGAAATAAAGAAACTAGTAGGAAGTATTTTGCAGGCAAAGAAAAAAAAAAAAAGAAAATCAGTTAAAATTGGTCCAAGGCAATATGTTTTTCAGATACAATATACTAATGGCACTTTATCACTCAGTATAATTTACTGTTTCAAAAGTTTCATTTATGATAAAATGATTTTGTAATTTCATATATTTTGAATCCCTGCAGGTTTTCTCATTTATTATATGAAAGTGTATATTTAACTACAAAAAACATGATAGGTGCTTGGCTCTAGCACCAAGCAAATGGTTGAGTGAAATCTAACAGAACTATTTTGCAGACCTGGTTTCTGTAAGCAGTCATGTCCCTTTATAGCATGTAGAGTAGGAATGGGCTCTAGTGACATACAAAAGAAACTCTTACTTTGATTATGCCAGTATTAATTATACAATACAATAGCTCCTCTGAGAAGAATAGAATTGTTGTAGCTTGTGAAATATGTGCATATCTTTTACTACTGAGAAGCACTGCAGATGTGTAATAATTAAATTAACAGATTAGAAAGTTGGCCAAGCACGTAGCAGGATCTAGGTTTATAGAGAAGAGTGAATGAAATGGTAAGATTAAAAAGTAATTTCACATTTTAAACTGAGGCCTTCTGTCATACATGGACAAAAGCATCTTATTTTTGACAATTAGTCCCATACTGAGCAAGTCAGGCTATTGCAGTTTTTTCTGTCATTGTAAAAGAGTAAGAACAACATAATTACTACTTGTCAACTATACCTATTTTTCTACTGTCTCTATCTTATTGCAGACACATCTTGTTTCATACTGTTGTCAAAAACTAAAATCACTTCTTCATAAGTATAAAATCACTGTAACTTGTTTTAAAATAACATGATCCTAGATCACTCTACTTTAATAATTTTGAAAATAAATTTGTTCTTGAAAATAATGCGCTTGACTCCAGTGGGTTTTTTTGTGTAACTTCTTTTTGTAGTTAAACATTTGTTTTGGTCATATGTGTGTGGTTTTTAACTTATTTGTTTCATGTCCTGTTTTCATGATTGATTAAATGGAGCAGTGGTGAACCATATTCAAAGTTGCATTTAAGACTGCGGTAAATCAATAAATTTAAACTTTTATTCATGTGCTCTAAAATGACAAGATGCAAAGTGATAACAGTCTTTTTGAATTTTGTTGTGGTTGTTGCTTTGTTGTTTGACCAAAATCAAATCAGAATCAAAGTGAAGAATTTCCCTAAGAACTAAGAAATATGTTTTTTGGCAACTTTTCTTATAATTTTTCTTAATTCTGGGAAATGTTCTCATCCCCTATCTATGAATATAGAGCAAATATAGCACTCACATAGCCAGTAACGTCTTTGTTATGTAACAGTGTGACATTTTAAATAAAAGTGAAAATATGCATAGCATGCAGTGGAAACACCTCAAGAAGCAAAAGCAGAATCTCTCTTCAGTAATGAATGGAGGGACGTGTGATGATCAGGCATTTCTAAAAATAATTTGTTGATTTAGATCATAAGCCTCACTTAAGACTGTACATGAGAAAAGTTAAGCTGATGAAAGTAGTTTGATAAAGACAATATATTTAGTGTTACCTTTTAAAATACATTGCCATTGTTGTAGTTATATTTTTAATATTTTAAATTGTGATTTAATTTCACCATTACAAAATACCTTTGCAGACGGAAAATGGTGACATCAACTGTTAACTCAGCACCCATTTAGTAGATATCCTTTCCAAGGAAAAAATTATTATATAAGCAAAAGGAGTTATTTCTTAGTAGCACAGATTGCATAAGGAGTTCTACTTACCAGGGAACAAATGAGTAGACTTTTCCATTTTAATTACAATTAAAGGAACTTAGTTCTTGACTGTGTATCTAATATGCTGTGTAATTGTTTATTATGACAAATTGTTCAAAAATTATTGTCTTTCGAGAAAAAATTTATTACGGTGATCAATTCTCCCAGAAAAAGATAGACAGTTTCAAAACCAAAACTTCTGCAGATCACCTGAGAAAATTCCCTATTGGTTACTGACTTTAGGAGACAGTACTTCATTTCACAAATGAAGAGAAAGCAACTGCAGAAGAAATACAGCTTTTATCTTATTAGCCCATAGAACACAGAAATCCACTAGTTATGATCACAGCTATTTCATAGAATTGTATTTTAAATTGAAAAGAAAGATCTGAATTAATGTATAAGTTATTTTTCTATTTCAAAATGCTTTTCTATTTCAAACCACTATACCAATTACAAAAGCATCAATAAAAGTAATAAACAAGGAATCGTCTAGTCCTAGTTTTGAATAATCTTCAAATAGTGACCTAATGGAAAAGCATGAAGTTAAATCTTCCTAAAGGGTTTGGTATTTTGAAACCAACAAGATAAAGTGTCATGTTCTTATCTACCTACATGGAGATGAGGGATGTAAATACAGGGAGGCTTTTGCCGTTCACTGCTCATTATCATTCTTGAAATGACAGTTTTATTTCAGATAGCAAAAAGGAGCAAAGGAAAAGGCTGCTTACCACCCTGGAGGCATTTTGATAGTGAATTGCTTTCTTTTACCAACTTCAATGAATTTGGGCAGTAGTTACTGTAAATTGTATCCTTCTTATCCAAACTACGACGAAGGCAGCTTAAGGTGTTTCCCCTCTTACAAGGGCATTTCTTAATTTGATATCTACATTATTAGCATGGCCATTTCTGTATTTCAATATCTCTGCAAAACACATGCTGCATATAAAAAGTCATTTGAAATATTTGACAATAACAAGGTCTGATATTTCAGTCTGATTATTTTATGAATATGCTTTAAGTAACAGGTACTAAATCCTGCTATTAGTCTTACTTTGGAAATGTAGACTAAAACTAAATACCGTACTGCAGAAAAAGCCTAACGAGTTACTGAATCCAGTGGGACCAGATTAACACAGAACCTTCCTGTGCCTTCTTCAGTTTTCCAACACATGAAAAACCCCACAGTTGATGCGACAAAGCAGCTGGCTAAATGCAGATTTAGCTGTCAGGCAGAAATCTGTGTATGACTGAGCTCAAGACAAGAAGTGGAAAATAACTCTTTAACAAAGTTTTTCATTGCAACTATCTCCTTTTAAGAAGTAAACACCAGAAATTCCTCGTTATTATACAGATCCATACCATTAATTTTCTCCCCACTATTTTTAAAAGAAAATAAACAAAGTCAGCTTCCTCTTTGTGAGGATATAAAGACATCTTTTAGTTTTACAAACTTCAGCCAAATTTGAGATTGGCATTAATTCCCAGAAATTGGAATGATGCTTCTATACTGCTAGCAACTGTTCATTGTCCTATGACTTCTATGGTATTTAGGAAAACAAAAGTGCACCAATGCATCACATTGTTAGTCTTATATGTTAATTGTATGACCTTTGGTTCTCATCAAATGAAGAGTGGGAAGGATTTCACTGCATGTTAAAATATGTTAAGAAGGAATATACAAAGAATGAAGAACATTTCAGGTGAAAGACAGTAGTAATAGCAGAAAAAATAAATATAAAAATATAAACACACTGAACATATGTATGTATGTAAAATATGCAATTGATCATCAATAAACTCTGGCAAAAATGTTAGTATCTGATCTTACAATAAGATATGCTGAAACAATCTTCCAATTAAAGGACTGGGTACACAAAGTTATAAAAAATTATATGGTGTGACAGCTTGTAATAAAGGAATTGGCTGAAGTAGAAGGTATTGTAATAAAGGAATTGGCTGCAGTCTTACTAACCGTATATTTTCCAGCAGAAAATTTAGAGACAACTCCTTGAATTGTAAATCTCGCCAGGATAAGTCAAGAAAAACCTCTCATATTTTGAATTATTAAAAATGAAAAGATTAAAAGCACTTTTCAACAAAGTAAACCTTCAATTAAATTCTTTTTTTTAAAAAAAAAGCTTAAAAATGCATTGGAAATGTTGACTATAAAATGCCTTACTCTCTGATTTAAAGAATATCAAAGAAAATTCCAAGCGACATCAGAGACCCAGATTCACTAGAGGGAGAATTTCTTTCCTGGAGGAAACGGGGGAAAAATATAACTTATAGAAGAAGAGCATGGACAAATAAGCTCTGTTTCACTGGGGAAATCCTTACCCATCTTCACACACCAAAGACTCAAAATGAAAGAGTGTTTTAAAATCTTTAAGTTAAATACAAATTCTTACAGCTTTAAACATTAAGGAAATATGTCAGTCTCAAATGTTTCTATTTTATTTGCTGAACAAAATATTTCCATAACTTTTTAAACTAAAATTGTATAGTAATAGCAAAAATCAGCTTCAAGGTCTTATACGCAGACATCATCTATTCTGGCTATTGACTACAAAAACAAATTCTTAAATTATTTCAGCATCTTAATCATTTAGTTGGTATAGGGCAGTATGCAGATTTCACATCTGTTTTCTAAGGTCACCATATAAACAGGATCACATAAAAAAAAAATTGCTTCTCACAAAGAGCAAATTTACACAGAGGTGAACCACTTATGTATGATGTTTTATAAGACCTAATGTTGCACTGATAGCACTCCAAAACCTCATATTAAAATAGAACCAAACTGAAACAGACCTCATAGGAGGGTCAATGTCATCTCTGGAGAGAGAAAAATTACTTACACTTAGGTCCAAAATTCTTGACCACTGTTTTACATTCATCAGAATGCTCTTAAAAATTTAGACAAAAGGAAAGCCAGTGAATTATAGGTCAAAATTTCTGTAAATCTGAATTTAAGTCCAAATGCCTGAATTTGAATTTTAGCATCCAAATGTCAACTTTTCTATATTTATACTTTGTTTCTATTTGAAGATATATTTTTCCAGAATCTAATTATGTTTTTTGGCAGAAACCTTGCCAAGAGCATTTTGGAGTTCTGCAGATTTTTAACACCAGAACTCCTGGCAAAATCTCTATATAGCAGATAAAATTTTAGTAGAAAAAGCAAGAGAAAAAAAGCAGTAAAAACCAAAATTCTCTCTTTATCTCTTACATAACCAATGTTCTTTGAGCTTACTTTTTTTTCTATTTGGCCAAAAATGAAAGACTGTAACAGGGCTCAAAAGTACCATTTCAGAATGGTGTACTTTTCATAGGAAGCAGTTTGAAGTTTCTGCAGTCAATTGTTTCAAATACTTTTTTCATACAATAAGATCCTTTGAGAGAAAAAGATAATTTAAAAAAAAATTAAATTTTTTAGTGTTTCATTACTCATGTATATAAATTCTATGAGACTGAAACTTCAGTTATAACCTCCTTTTCCCCCAGCTAAACTCCAACACATGGAATTCTAACAAACATTATAGAAAATTAGGCACTGAAGGCAAAAAAGAAAAAATTTTATGTTAAACTCTAAAGAAAGGCGAAGGATTTGTTAAAGAACATATGAAAAGAGTTTGAAATATTCACTGTCTTGATCATCTCCTCTGTGCAAAAAAACCCCAATATTACAAATTATCAGCATGGAGAATGAGTGAACTACTTCTGATTTCTCCCAACTAATCTTCTTACAATATCATCTCACAAAAAGAGAAAATTACTCAGTTTTCATGAGAAAAAAACATCATTAACACCGTACATCATATTATAACTTCATGAAAGAATTTTACAAAGTCAATATAAATTCTTCAATAATACTACAAGGAATTCTTAAGAAATATTTCCTTAATTTCCGGAAATTGTTTTGTAAGGACTATGCACCATCATTCCAGAGAAAGCCTAATTCTTGAACAGAATCACAGGTCTCCAAATTTATCCCTATGCTGCACAGTAGGTGCGTTTCAGCTCTTTTGCTATGCACCAACCAAAGTCTGGTGATCTGCAACTTCCTTAGGCAATACAAACTAGTGCTTTTACTTTATTGTCAAAAGTGGTTGTTGTTGTTTTTCCTCCCTAATATCCAGCCTAAAAATCCCTCACTCTTCTCTAAACATACGTTTGAAAAGAAAGTCAGAAATCCCCAACTGGGATCATTATACTTGAGTTAACTGATTATATTTGGGTGTATTGTTAATTTTACAGTTGATTTTAGTTTTAGCTGCAAATTATTCTAGATTGCAACTTGAAGGTTATTTATTAAATTCTCTTAAATTTAACCCTAAAATATTCAAGGAAAATATAAAAAAATATTTTCAAGTTGTATCATTCACTGAGTATATATACACATCTAATATATGTACGTCTAGTAGAACAGTACCTACCAAAACCACAGAATTAATGCCTTCATCAAGAAAAGCATAAATATTAAACTTCAAAAAAAGTTAACAGAAATAAGCTAACTTTTCAAAGGGGACAAAATAAAATTCAGAAGTTATTTTCTCTGAGTGTCCAAATCTTGCATGCTGTGGCTCAAGAACAAAAGAAATAATACTTTTCAAAATTACAAGAAATGTAAACCACAAAAAATGTTAAATTGGGAGCAAGGAGGAGATTCAAAAGGCATCATTATTCCTAGAAACATCATGGACACTGTGGGCACCAGCACAGGATTTAAATCAGAGCTTGTGAAGGTCACAGGAGCTCATAAGAAAGAATATTAAGGGAATCACTTACAAGGGAAAGGTTGTGATCTTTTACAAGGTTGAGAAACTAAAAAAGAGGTTTAGATGAGGTCAGAAGTAGAACATTTGATTGTTTTGCTATTGTATTTAAAGAATGAAGATTTGGATTACAGAAGTTGGAAATAAACATGATGGTACACAAGACATGCATAAATAATTGGTTCAATTCCTCAACCAGGTGATAGGTTTTGAGTATTATTTCACAACTGTAGGAGAACAATATATTCAAAACATATAAAAGTTTTGACTCAAAATCTTTGCAATAAACTTTAAATACCACAAAATATTTTTTAATGAATGGGCCCTCCTGCTGGATTCATTTGGATGAACATTTATTGAAGCACTAATTGTCAGCACTACTTTCAGATCTTCATCAGTTCTCATAAATGTCCATATGTTCTTTGGTTTAAAAGTGCAGCTCAATGACACAGGAAAGTGCAAGCTAATTTATCATCCTTCCTTAACCTTTTGAAAAATAAATTAGTTTTTATGAGAAACAATCACGGTAAATAAAGTAAAAAGCATTTCAATTCTATCACAATATGGCGTCATTTTGCATTAAGTCTTAATGCAATTGCTTAACTTCAAAATTATTCAAATCAATCACTTATTTTTTCCCTGACCTAGAGTTTAGTATCTCTAGAAGGGCAAAGACAAGGACCGACTTTCCAAATAGCTTCATATGTCTGAGATGTGACTACCCACCAGGTGTTTGAACATCTCTCTCAGCAGAGCAACATTTCTACAATACAACCTCTACTTTCAACACATTTATGCTAGTATAAAATTCTTTGCACTATAGGGATTTATTGCTCCTTTAAAAACCTACACTTATGTGAAGGATTTTAACCAGTATAACTGAATCCACACTAGAGGGTGCTGCTATTTTAAATGTAAAAGGTTTTTACAGATATTGCAGCTTCAGAGCAGTACATTTTGTAAGGTTTCAGAAAGGTTTTCATGTTATCTGGGACAGTAAATTACTACCAAATGAGAATTAAACTTATGATCAGACAGGCTTTTGTGCTGAAGTTCAGGTATTGTGATGTGCTGCCCTAGCCAACAATACATAAAATAAATGCAACCTACTAAACTCATGTGGTGGGTTAGAACCTGCACTTAATGCTTCAAAGCTACAAAATTCATAATAGACACAGGAGTCTTTTTTTCCTCATCTGTCTCACTATAACTCACCAGACACATCACTGGTACATGTCAAGTCTTGTTCCAAATCCAGAAGTTGGTAATTATTTGCTATCATAATTGCACATCAGTGCTTGTATTTAACATTTGAATAAATTAGTAAAGAGAATAGAGAATTTTTAGCATCAGAAAAACAGTTTGTAAAAGGAATGCTGACAGATTTGAAACTGCGCAAAATTGTTCTGACTCTTCCAAAAACAAAAATTTTTTTTTCCATGTTACATTAAGATTAGAAAGGAAAATACACTTTACAAAGTACATACAACTTGAAAGCTTCGAATAGAATTTTCCCTCAGGCTGCAGAATAGCCTTTGCATGAGCTTCCATACCAATAATTCCATCTTCCTTGATCCATACAAAGCAACATTTATATGCTGCTTCTTATCTGATCTCTGTGCTCACTAAAATTTCTGAGAACATAGGCTTTTCTGGGAGGTCTAGTGAATCATGTCAGGGGCCATTTGTCCTGATCCACATTTCCATCGCTCATCCAGTACCAAACCCAGCCCAGAATACATATTATAGATAAGAATGGACTTGGAAGAAATAGCTAATCTTCTTACTTAGCTTTTATTTCCCCAGAGACTTCTCTCTCTCAGGCTCTAGCCAAAGAATAAGGGGAGAAAAGAAGATACTACTCTACCTTCCCTCTTGTACCATTTCCACAAACAAAAGGAAAAGATTCATAAATACAAGCAACTGAAGGAAAAGCATTTTGTCTATGGCAAATAACATGGCAAATAACAAGCCTGATGACACAGAGGGATCCTATGAGAAAATGTTCCTTGAGCTAAGGGCTATAAAGTTGACCAGTGCTGGACTGAAAGAAAAGTAAGATTTTACAAACACACAGATGCACTGATTATGGGGTACTATGTAGACTACACAGTAAACTATCGTACAGATCTTAAAAAAAAAAAAAAAAAAAAAAAAAAAAGAGGGAAAAAAGAGGGAAAACTGAGAATTTGAAACATTTCTAAGACTTCTTGATTTCTTCCCCCCATTCTCTTTTTCTCTATTTCTTCTGCCCCTTTCTCTTCCCCTATCCTCTCCCTCCTTCTGCTTATTTTTGAGGGGAAAAAAACAGATAATGAAATGCTTCACTTAGTTGTCAGAAAGCACTTTTTAAATAAAAGCACTATTTAAATTTTTCAGATGCATGTCCATTCTGAAAACCTTCGTTTATTCATTCAAAGAAAAAGCAATTAGGTAAAACTTGTAAGTAAAAAAATAGCACATATTCATATTAGAATAGCTAGCAAAACTTTACACTAGAAATCACTCATTTTAAAGAATGTATTAAAAATTTTAATATAATACATTTGTAAAAAATTTAATTCTAATATTTGTACAAATATGTGTTGTGAATCATTTGCACAACTGCAGGAATACCTCCAGTAGTTAAAACTCCTTTAATTTTTTCTGGGAATCTGTGAATAAAAAAAGGTTTTTATATCTCATATTAAGAACACCAGCATAGCTTTCATGGTCAAAACAACTATCCACACACTTCACTGGTATTAAGGCTCAAGGAATTCTAAATATCCCATAAAACAACTTGTTTCTGGGTTACAATGCCCAAGGGAAGACCAACATTACAGATCCCTAAGCACCAATTTCTTGCCCAGTTTTGTTATTCAACATGAGTTGAATGAACTTAAGAATGGACATTATGAAAATTGTTCTTTGAGGCAACTAAAACAATTCTTTCAAAACATTTTTAATGTTATCTTATAAATGAGGTGGTTTCTTATTTTACTCCAAGTAAAAATTGAAAACCTAATTTTTAAGAAAATCTATCACTAAATACAGATTTGTTATTTAACTACTGACAAGGTAAGCAAGTTTTATCATTTCATAATAATTCAAACTATATTCCTAAGAAATGTCTTAGAAACAACAGGTCACTTAGCAATTCTCTCCACCACTTAGCCAGAAGTCAGTAAAATGTTATCAATTTATATTATTTGACTTACTACTATGATATTGTTAACATGTATAATCCATACTACATGAGGCATTTTCTCTTTGCTGCAGGAGTAATGTTAAATCTTATAAGAGATACAAAATGTATATTCACATGGAGAAATTTACAACAATTCACAGAACCAAAATTATTTGGGTTGGAATTAACCTTTCATTATTGAAATATTTTCCTCGAAATCCACTTCTAATGCAGTAGGAAAAATATTCCCATCAAAATTTCTTCTGTTTATTAGAAAAAGCATTTGTGACTCATTTATTTCCATCCAGTCTGTTTTACCTAAATTTGCCCTTAAATTTTTCCCCAAACACTTGAAACTACTATATGCACAAGTTTCGATCAAGTTTGATTAATTTATATAGACTTCTGTGGACAAATAATCCTGCTCGATTTATTTACCTGTTTGCACAGCTTCTTGTATACTGATGTCATGTGAGAAAAGGAGGGGGCGTTTCTAAGAGGCTGATATAGAATCAACCAGTATAGATAAAGCATTTTACAGCTGTAAATACAATTTTTTGGCACTGTTTGTGTCTCACCATGTAACGTAACTTTTACACAAGAAGATATTATCTGTCTGTAATAATAGAAAGAGCACAACACAAAGACTAGATAATATTTATGAGAAGGGGTTGCTGAGCTAAGCAGACCTTGCTGTGAGCCAGCATACTCATTCCTGTACTCTTAATTAATATCGCTTTGGAAAAAGGTCAGTTCTGTATGTACATGAAAAAAATATTAAAATGAAAAAGTAAGAAAGCATATTTGGAAAGAAAAAATATTTTAAAATGCAAGCCATGTGCGGTACAAAGGAAAATACAGAAGTACAAACTCTGAATTGTTTCTTATTTTCCTTAGTCATTATGGCCATTTCAAAGACCATTTCAAGTAGTTCTGTACATAGCATTTCTTAAATAATCTTTTTTTACAAAGGCTGCAAAAATTCAAATACTATTAAGATCACAGCAATATTAGGATGCTACAGTCATCACCACACAGCAAACCTAGCACAACCTGAAAACAAGCATACCGAAGGAAAGGCATTTGTAGGTGTATTGTCACAGGATTTCACTTCCTATTCCCTTTGCCACTGTTCCTAGCAGTGAATCATTCTAAGCATTCAGAAGATACTCCAGAAACTTTCCACTCTGGTAAAAATACACAGGAATATATAAAGAGCTGCTTCTTCTTCATATCCAAAACCAAGGAAATGCAGCCATTAGTAAGCTATGAGGATCAGAGTTGTACGGCCACACGTTAATGTTGCCCTTATCACAGGATGACTTATCTGTGCTTCCTAATAGCTGGTGAAATAGCTCAGGGCATCTTCCCTCTCACATCAATTTGCTAATTGGTGAAATAACTCCATCAGGACAGCTTGCCTGGTCGTGAGTTATTTTGGTGCCATGGAGGTGACATTTCCAGCTAACGATAAACATCGTACCTTGAAAGGGAGATTGTAGGAAGATAAACTGGAATTTCTGACTGACAGACACTTCACTTTACAAACTATAAAAGCTACACCGAACTTTCACAAAGAAGTCTTCTGCACATTCCCTGCAAATGTGTGGGGTCCTTTCCCCAAAGTTGGGATGCCAACTTTCGTGGTTACTCTCTCGAGGGTTGAGTAAAAGGACTCTGTGAACTCCATCATCAATTTGGTGGTAAATTACATTGACTTCTAATCTATGCTATTTCCTCACTAGTTATAATATAGGTGCCTTTATGTTGTGCACTGTTTTATGTCATCTACTAGTAGTTCTTTTGTTTTATCCTGTGTACTAAGTAGCTGTTTAAGGTCTTTTATCTGTTTAAGTTCCTGTCTATTCAATAGACTCATTTTATAATAGACCTGATCTGCCATTCTTGAGAACTTGTGAGCCAGAGCGATTCAGGCACAGGCCACCTGAGTAGAGCTGCTGCCAAAAATCTGAGCCTAAGGCAAGGTTTGTCTAAAGCTCTCACTCGATCCATAACAGTTGTACAGAAGATGATGCAGCAGCATTTAGAGATGTATATTACCTGCTGTGGGACAGGTCCCAGTGAAAAACTCACAGCTGAGCAGAGACTGAGATATGAAACTAGGATGGAAATTTATTATCATTAAATCAAAGTACCCAGAAAAATGTGGGGAAAGCCATCTTGTTTCATTTTATCTGTGAAGAAAGAAAAAGAAATCTAACTTGGAAATGTTTTATCACCTAAAATTTGTAAAATTTACATCTTAACATACAGGTGGCACTGAACCAAGATTTTATTTAGCTTGGAAACTGCTGAAAATGCTTAGATATGTAAGCAATTGGAGCTAGTGAAAGGCACAACAATCAGTTAACAACCATCCCACTCAAATAAGTACGGGCTGGCACTGCAAATACTTACCTGAAGCTGAAAACTTGAGTCTGCATAGCCAGGAATGGGTAAATAATTACCAAAGGTAGTGGCTGGAGTAGACCATAGCTTGATACCCTTTTTCCATAAAACATATCCTGAAGCATTACATTTCCTAACTCCAGGACACCACTGTGGTTTGTATCAGTATTACAGCATCATTATATAGACACACATTTGTCTCACATAAAAACTTGCCTAAAAACTGACAAAAAGTTTAGCTTTTCATTTACTTTTATTTTGTTCTAGATATGAAAACTATCTATTTCTTTTTTGAAGTTCTAAAGTCAAAGTCAATGATAAAATAAGGTTCAGAATAATGGAAATGATATGTAGTAAAAGGAAAAATTAAGTCTTCTGAGATTCCACAGGGAGATATTTATTGCCAAAATTAAAAGAAAGAAAAGAAAGAAAAAGAGCATGATATTCTGTATTCAAGTATAGAGATACAGGCATTATAGGCTATTCCTCAAAAATATGATCTCAAAACATATTCTCACTATCCCTATTTACCCTGTAAACTTCAGACATGGAAAGTTTCTCCCACAAAAGCTCACGACTATACAAACAGGACATTTATTTTCCAGAATCTACGAATACATGTCATTATACCTTTGACTAGTTATGTAATGTTAATAATCTAAGGAATGAAAGATTGATTTCAAAGTTACCTGATATTTAGATATCATTTAAATTAAAGACGTGTTAGTTTTTCAATCTAGTAGAAGTCTTTGAGATTTTCTAGAGACCTTGTATATGACTTTACCCACCAGATAGAAAATGTAGTGCTAGAACTTTCAAAAGCAGTATTCCCTTCACCCACACTGTATTCTGCTCTACACTGCCACTCAATCAGTGGGCAGGTTAAGACAATGAATACAAGAACACCTTGTGATAAGAAACCTGAGTTCTGAAGAAGGTTACTCCAACTGCCCTGGCATAGGCTCTTTTCTGGACAGAAGCACCTTGCTAGGACTTCCAGCAACAGCATGTACTTTATCCACATTTATGGGACACAATAAAAAAAAAAAAAGTAGGGATGATCGTGTAGGATGAAAACACACAAAATCCAGTGAAAAACATATTAACATCTCTGTACCTAAAATAAACACATGTACACACAGAACTGTGTTTCACATTTAGTGCCCAACTCCACAAAGCTAGCTTTGTTTCCTATTTATTAGTATTGTCATAACACAAAAAACAAATACTATTTGTTAGGAAAGAAGCCATTACACATAATTAACAGACATATTCTGCTTCAGGGCATGAATACAAGAAAATTGTCAGACATTAATAATGTAGACAGAGTATTTTCCTGGGAAAATGAAGATCCAATGGAACAACAGATAAATCATGCCCAACTGCTCACTATTTGTTGTTTCACAATCTGTTGTATTTTATCGAATATGACTAGTACAAGTCTGTTACAGCCATAAAAAAATTAGCAGAAATTAATATGTAAATTACTGTAGTTCTTGTGTGGGAATCCATTTCATTAATTTGAATTCATTGACATGACTGTGTAATCTAAATTTCTGAGGTTCTGAACTGCCACTCCATGGAGAAATCTACATTTATTGAATTTTGCTTTAGAAGTATTTTGTGCATTAAATAATATTTATAGGGCAGTAATGTATATGAATGGCTTGGAATTTATTTTATATTATATATATCAGGCATTTTGACTGTGAGAAGACATATAACCTACAGTGCCAAAAAAAAAGAGAAGGTACTTAGATATTTCCTTTTAAAACATTTATGGACAGCAATGAAAACAAATTACTGGAAGAGGGAACAAGAAGTTTTTGAAGTTCTCAGGGAAGTAAATATTGCTCATAATTATTTTGTTGAAACAAATGCAAATCTTCTTGTTAGTAGAAAGGCTTCATGATGCATAGAACTCAAGCTGAAGAAAAAAAGCATAGAAGAAATCACATACAAATCTGAACAAGAAGGTTTATCAATACATCGGCCAGCTTGAAGGTTAAAGCTTCAATACCAAGTTTTGGGAAATAGCAGAAAGAAAAGAAATAATAAAATTCCTTACCATTCAACACTTTCACTAATATCTGGATGCAAAGATAGCAAATGCTTTGTATCATCTTGGCTTTAATATCCTCTAGTTTTTTAGTTGTAAAAGAGGTATCCAAATAATATGATGCTATCAAAATGTTTCTCAAGAAAATACTGAAAATAGCAAGTTAACCTGCTTTCTGAAGAAAAGAGGAAATACAACAGAAAAGATAGAACAAAACATTTAATCAGTTATGAAGACCTAATTTTAAAAGGACAAAAATGTGAAGGTTAAAAAATATTTTTTTGATCAAAAGTTTTATTTTCAATTATTGACATCAGTGTAAAGTGAGGTTTTCCCCCAGTGTGATTCTAAATGTTTTGATATGACCTATTTGCTGGCAGGATGCACTACTAGGTTTATTATTTAGCAAAATTCAATTTTGTTAAGCAACAGGATTGTCTCATTAATATGGCTTAAATGTTTTTTACTATGACATAAATATGAAGTATTCTTCTAGGAGTGCCTGTGGTGCAGTGTTACCCCTACACATTTCAGTCTTTTTCACATACAGACATATATCCATAAACAAAAAAAAGTTTTCATGTATCATCTAGCCTTTGAATGAAGAAAACTGCTTTGAAATGGGGATTTGGGGGCAAGGAAAGGGAAAATTTGGTATCAGATTTGTTTAAACATGACACAATGAGGAATATATTCCCAGCTAGCAACGAATCTTTCACACTTGTCAGATCCTCCTGTCAGCATCCCCTGCAGCTCTGCTGACTACCAGAACACCTGTCTGCTCCAAGGTCACTGATTCAATGTCACATTGCAGTGAACATGCTCACACACAATTACGATTTCAGTATCATCCTGCAGGAGATTTTGTTGTCCCTGTTATTTAACTTATAACTGATTACTGGGTAATTATACTTTGTGAATTGGTATGATTTTGAAAATCAGAACCTTGAAATTAGTTTATCTGACTAGCAAAGAAGCAAGCTAAGATTTGACCCAAAGAAGCATGTACAGACTGAAGCCTCTCTTAGATGGAATGGCAACAGTTCATTTATATATATCACTTATATGAAGATAGTATTTCCATAGGTTTCTTTGCCCTGATCACCTACAAAAGGAATCTTTTTTCTTTTTATTCTTTTTCAAGAGATATGTTTCATAGTTAAAACATCATCTGTTTTTTGCTTCCTAAAACATTTCCAACTACTTGCTATTTAGGAAGCTTTTTCACACAGAGGCTTTTAAAAAATGCTGTATTTTTCCTAATATTGAATAAACATATAAATTAAGCAACCATTGCATGCCCATAGACCTGCATTAAGGTGTAAATTATAAAGGCAAGTAAGAACTACTGCAGAAGGCTCTCTTTTGCCTTAACCTTGGCATTAAAGGAATGTAATACATAACTTTGTTCTTTTCCCCTGAGTAACTGTAATGTTAGAATCATATCCTCCAGTTGTTCTGAGATTGAAACCTTCTGTTCATGTCTGTAACTGTAATTTTTCTTCCCTAAATTTTGCAAAACGTAACAAGCAATTGTCAGGAGACACACATTCCTCAACAGCACTCAACCTACTTATTGGACACCTCTTTCTAAACTCGGGTGTTTGAGAGAAACATTTCCTTTTGACTATGTCAAGTTACACTGTTCTTTCCTCCTATTCACAAATGGAACAACAGATTTTATAGGTCAGAAAAGGGAAATGATTCAGCTCTTCAAATGCTCAGAAGAATAGCGATGCTACTGCTGTCCCTCACAGAAAAATTCCATTTGTCACTGTGAAAATACATGTAAAGACCCACTTATGGTTCTTGTAAATCTGCTGCCTCTGAAATTCTGTAAGCATTTCATGATTCTGCATATGCTGAAAAATTGCTTTCTGCTGAAAAAGAAATAAACACATGCATCCCAGTCTCAGTCAAAACAAAGCTAAAATTATGTCTCAAACATAAAAAACCTGCTAAACCTTCCCCAAGTATTGTCTGAACCTTTGACTGTTTTCATAACACCGGCTAGCAGTTCATTAGCTCTACACTCTCTAACTACTGATAGTCAATACCAGTCGGAGTTAAGAGTGCAGATATCGGAAGTCATTAAAGAGGAGCAATCATGATGGGTATTGACTGCTGTGAATCTGAAATCCTTCACCTCTGGAAAGTGGCATCTGAAAACTTGCTGCCACGGCTAGCTGTCTTATGTCTCCAAAATTGACCTGCCAGGGATACCCAGGCACAGGCTTCACAAAGTGGAGTTATTTCAGTAAAAAGTAAAGGTATGTTTAATGTCAGCTCTTTCTCAAGAACCCTTATAATCCTAATTCTGCAGTCACCAGACAAGTTTGCTCTCAGTAATCTGTATAAACTTTTCATTTCAAGTATTGCAGCAGGTAAAAGTTCCCACTATAATTTTCTGAAATGTAATTCAAAAGTTATCCTTCTTCACAGAAAGGAAAGGGATGAGAAAGAAAATAAAATCAATCTCATGAATTACTTACTTTGCTCAGTCTCACACTGTCTTTCCCTCTCAGCTGGAATTTTATAATGTTAAGAGATGAACAACTAATCTTTCCGATACACAAGTCCATCTTCATATTTGATCCTTCTTCTTCTAAGCTTGTCTTTTCTCTGCTGATTTAAGAACCATAGCCAAGCATTTTTTTAGATTTTATAGATTTTTTTCAGTTGGAGAAAAGTTGTAGTGATGGATAGTTTTGCTCATGACTTCATCATTCATTCTTCTGTTGAAGTCAAAAGAAATATGTGATATTATACCACAAGCTGCAGTAATGATCAATTAACCCCAGTTGGTACCAGGCCTTAACAGAGACTCTGTGTCCCCCTTCAAAATATTGTCAATGACAGCAAACCCCATCCTCACCACCTCCTAGAAATAGCATACAATCTATTCTGTCACATACAGAACAAGCAAATTAAAGAAAACAAAAGGAAAAAAATTCTACCATATGTTTATTACAGACTAGAGAATACTCTCTTTGAAGAATCAGTGGAATTTAGAAAAACCATCTACACTCCAATTGTTCAAGAGATCCATTTTCTGGGAAATGCAATATATTTCTTCTGCAGCCACAACCACCTTGGTCAATTCAAAACACAAATCATTGTCTGCCTTCAGTAAGAGCAAGCCTAATACTCAGATTTCCTGCCTAAACACAAATTGATTCCATTCTCACTCACAGCTACCTTATCTGCCAATACTGACTGATCTACAGCATGGCAAGTTAAAAATGAAACAATAAATGCAGCACAAATTTATCATTCATATAAAATACACAGATAATATTCTTATCTTCTGGACTCCCTCAAATTACTATGATAAAATTTCATAATCACTACTTGTACATCAAATTGCATTTCAAATACACCTACAGCAGTATCCTATTACTAGCCACTCTGCTTGACATCAAACAGAAAGCATAAAAACTACTATACATGAAAAACATACAAACTATCATATACATCATTATAAAAGCAGGTGCTTCTTGAAACATCCCAAGAAAGCTATAACATACAGAAAGCCCTCATACACCACTAACACCCACTGTGTATCATTCTCTCACAGTGCCCTGCTCAGCAATCTCAGACCTTTAACTAAATAAACACACCACTCTAGAGAAATCCATCAAGTCTTCACTGAGTCCTCTAAACCTCTCAGTTCTGACTCTGAAGGAAACTCATAAAACCCAGATGATTCTGAGAGCTAAAACATAAACTCCAAAGGATGCTAAGCAACACAACAGAGTACATTAGGATTCTAATGCTTTATAATTCTCACTCATCCCTAACAAAAAGCTCCATATTTATCTCTGTCTCCCTGCCTGAAAGGACTTAATCGGCTCTACTCTGGATAACATCTTTTCTCCTTCCTCAACCCCTATTCCACAGGTGTTCACTATTTTTTTCTTTTAAATGATACAGGTCCATAAAAAGGTTAAACTCAAAACAATTTACAGTTGTTCTTCAAGACCTCTCCTGCTATCACAGATTTTAAGAGGCTCACAAGGCCATAAGGAGGCATATTTTCCAATTATTGCAATATTTCTAGGATATTACCATCTCCTTACAAAATCTGTAAAGCTTTTATTCTTAAAAAATCACAGTTACAATGCTATGAGTGTATTAAAGTATTTGTTGCTAACATAAAGACTCAAGTGCTCATGTTAACAGAGATAAATAAAACAAACCATGTAGAGCTTCAAGAAACCTGATTATAATGCTCTTTTTTCTAGAGCAGAAAAATTATGCTATGCTGTACATAAAATTAGGATAATTATCTACTAGTTTAATTTAAGGAAAAGCATGCATGCCTCTTACTGCAGTAACAAAAGCAATTACTTTTGTGGTAAGTTAAATATTAGATTTGGAATGTTTTCAAACTAAGCATAATAATGTTTTAACAGCAGTTTACACTATAAAAAATTCAAGCAGTGTCCTTTTATGCATCTGCAAATTTAATTTTAAACGTGCTGAAACTTTATGGGTACAACAGTATAAAAATTATTTTAACCAGCATTTAACAAGCACAAGAAGTATACTAAGAGTTATGCAATTATTAGCCATAATTTACATATGCATGTAAATTACATAGTATAGAGGTATACAAGCAATTCTTAAAGTGCTTCAGTTAGAAGGAGAACTGCTTTTTAGAAATGTGATCTGTTAGTGGTTTCTGTACTTGCTTTCATTAAATCAGCAAGCCAAGCTCTTATTAAGCAAGTATGGTAACAAACTACGGAGATTAGCTTGTTAATAATGTTTGTAGTTTTGCATAGGGATATTAAATTCACACTATATTTATTTTATTATGCAAGCAATGTTTTTATACATTAATAATTTTCACTCGATTGTTTACAAGGACAGAACCAATTAAAAACCAAGCTTACTAAACTGTCTCATTTTCATGTAAAAGATTTCTACCACATGATTTTCAAGTTGTTTGGGTTTTCCTGTTACAAATTTACAGAATAAATACAAGGTAACTTCTAGTTATAATACCAGTTTATGCCTGGAGACCATCAAAGTTAGCACAGAAGAGGCATTTGTTATTTATTGTCACTTCTGGAATCATCACATCATCCTGACCTGCAACAGAAACTCACAGCTGAAAAGGGCAGCTAAGGCTCTATCCTACTCCAACAATTTCCTACTTGCTTTCTTCAATTTACACCCAGCATACCCAGCACAGTACCTCACAAAGCCTTCACACCAGCCTTTTCTTTTCTGTAAATATTCAGTGGCTGTTTTGCATATGTCAAAAGAGTTTCTTGACAGAGATTAAAATACCAGGATCTATCCAAGGCTGTGGTAACAATGATCCTGATGTTCCAAATCACTTCACAGAATATAAAAATATTTATTTTGTTTTTAACCATTAGAGGAATGCTGAATAATGAAATCCAGCAATATTTAGTACTTAGTCACAATATATTTACTAAGTAAAAAAAGCAATTTGCTTTTCCAAAAGAAACATTCTTCCAGCAGCAGTATTTTAAAATTGCCATTAAAAAGGCTGATTTTCCTAAGACTTTCTAACCATATTTTATACATCACTGAAGACTACTAGTTAGAGTTCAGGTTTTTTTAAAATTTCTATCGGGGACCATACAACATGAATGTGGCTTAGTTTTTTGGGTTTTTTTAGGTGGTCTACAAATTAAAGAACAATTTTAATGGATTTGATTAATTATACATGGCATTACCACAATATGAGCTAGTAGGTAGTTTCAAACAAAGCTTTACAATGCTCTTTTAAGTATGCGGATTAAAAAAGTAATTTTTCTCAGGAAATGAAATATTTAAATAGCCAATCTATGCAGTTTTCAACAAGAATAAAAGCAAGATAACAAATCAGTCTTAAATGCATTTTCTTCATCATCTGAAAATACACCAAGTGAAAGGAGTAGATATTTTCAATTACGCCCCAATACCCCAAAGAAAAAAACTGTTGGAATTTCTCATTTCTCAGTCACTTCCTGTAGCTATTTCAACACATGTATCTAAACCAAGCTATACATAAAATCCCTTACGTTAAAAATATTTTAATATTTCTTTTTCCCTACTACATTATATTTATTAAGAAAATATTCTTCTTTCTAATAGGGAAACAGAGTAAAAACAAGTTTTGAAGAAACTATAGGACAATTTCTTTAAGTGTTAGCAATAGTCAGATAATTTTTTTCATAATATTTAATATGATCACCTCTTTCAGGTAACTGCTGGATAAAGCAAGAGAAAGCAAATGAAGAAACTATCATTGAAAGGTTCTCAAGACAGAACTTAGTTTTCTTGAACCAAGAGGACATTTTGCTCTAATCAGTGGCAGCACTAACCTTTTTCAGCTAGTGGGGATCTCAACAGTGTGTGCAACTTACAATATTTTACCTGTGACTTTCTGACTCTAAATGTAATTTAAAGAGAACATTCAGCAAATTAAAAAGGAAATTCTTATTCAGAAATATAGTTCAAAAGAGCACGACCTACTGCATCAACAATTTGGAGAAGAGGAGGTGAGCATTTGTAGGTACAATTCACAATATCCTTGATACACCTGGAAGCGATAAAACAAATCCACAGCTTTTATAAACCAGTACAGCTCCATCAATTTCAGTGATAATAGGCTGATTTGCACAACCTGACAATCTGACACAAATCTGTTAAGAGTTTTTCAAGCTTTAGTTTTTGACATAACCGGCTCTCACAAGAGCTGACATGGGAGTTGACTCCAACATAGCATTTCTAATGGTAAATGTTAATTATAAATATACAGATCTGAAAAATTGGTTCAAGTAGTAAGGTTCTAAAATCTACAGATTAAAGATAATACACTAATTACATCTAAGGACATCAAAATTGAACAATATTTAAAACACGCAATTGTTTTTAAATGAACAGCAATTTGTATGTATTTCATCTTTCTTTATGTACTTAGAGAAGGAAAAATTTCAAGAAAGAATACAGGAGACCAGGCACCTCAATAATTTTAAATACAGTATTTAAACATTTCTGAGGTTCTCAAAGCCCAGCAGGCATCTCAGTTGACTCAATGCCTAAAATTCCATTGCTAAAGTTTGCTGAAGAAAAGCACACCCTCAGCACACCCTATGTCAGCTCAGTCATGGTGTGATCCTGGGTGACAAATTTCTTCTGGCAGGAGAAAGGTGAGCTGAAGGCCCCCAAGGGCAGGGGCCACTACTGAAAAAGAAAAGCTGTACTACTTCACTCCCTCTTTACCCATCCTTCTTCCATTTTTGAAAGGTGGACTTTAAAAAAAATCTGAGGCTGAATTTTAGGATCTTGAGAAGACACAGACACTGCTTTGCTGTTTTAGATTAGATATCTGAATTCCCATGCCAGTACTGACTAAGTTAAATTCATGCCCTACCTACCATGCCAGAACTTCATATGTCAATTCTGGTCCTTCTTCACATGCACTGTATATTAAAGTGGCAAACTTAATTTAGCAAAGGGTATCTAAACATTGTAATTTAAATGCATATTATAATGTTTCAGTAGTTATCTGAATCTAACTCATGCAAAGGTCTTAATACAGACTTGAACATTATGGAATATATTTGGAATATATTTTATTCCCTTTTTTTTTTTGTTGACTTGCTCCCCTAGCCTTTTAAAAAATATATCTGAAATATTCTATTGAAATAAAGTTTAATCACAATGCACATCTGTATGCTTTACACTGCTGACTAAATAATTTACCTAAAATAACAATCAGAAAGGAATACCTCGTGGTTTTTCTGACATGTTGGAGTCCCAGACTGAGCCTCCTATCTCAAGCAGGAAAATTGCTGAAGAATTTACATGTCTCAAAAGTAATTCAAAACTCAAGGCCTCGAGGACAAGGCAAAGTCTTCCCAATCCCCAGCCCATCCCTAAAATGCCAAGCAAACAAAAATCCCAAATAAAACTACAAGCAGTATTGCATGTATCTATGACCTGTGACTTGAATCGATACAGATAAATTAGAAGTACATTGCTTCTTGGATCAGATTTGGACAGATTTGCTTCGACAGACTTGGATCAGATTCGATTTTGGACAGAATTAATGTCCTGGGTGGGGGGGGGGGGGGGGGGTAACTTGTATACAATACTGAATGGCCAGAACAAGATATAGAGCTTGGGAAGTGATGTGTGTAACTGTTTATCATTCAATAGATATCATTCAGAGGTGTTTCAAGTGGTAGTGCAGGCTATATCTCAACTAGATAGCAGAAAGAAGTTTAGAAATTACCTGGAGTTATATATGCTATATATGTTACAAACATTGAAATAGAGATTATTATGAAAGGAAGCCAGCAGGTAAAAAATGCCTTAATTTCCTATGGCAAAAAGGCATACTATATTTTCAGTCCCTTTTTTAAACTACAGAAATTTTTTTCAACTTATTTGACATGCACAATATATTTAATGTCTTGCTTATGAGGCAGCACAAATCCAGTCATATTTATAACCCAGGTGGCATTTTAAACAGAATCACAGGAAGGATTTGATATGTTGGTCAGAAATAGAACTCTAAAACATACTGATTCACATCTTGGCTCTAGTAAATGTTTAGCTATGACTTACTTAATTTTCTCTGATTTCCATTTCATTATGCACATAAGATAATGAGCAGAGTACATTTACAGAAGGACTAATGCACTGGTTCTATCTGCAATCTTTTATCCTCACACCTTTCAAGGTATGCAGTAAGCACTTAAAACAGCCTTCATTATCACTCCTTACTGTCAAGTAAAGGAGCTGAAGAAGATAAAAGATATTGCAGAAGCAATAGTAAACGAGTATCACCTCCTCATAAGTTCTCTTGAGTCCAAGTTCCTATTTCTTTCCTTCCCTATGTGTAAGAAGTTCTCTAGATTGAACATGCACTGGATGCAAAATTAGCCTATCTGAATTTTTCTTTTACAAACCTGATTGCTGTTTTAATTGTTAGAAGCATATTTGAAGAACAGCTTATTTCAAATCCATCACCATTTCTTGTTTACCACAATGAGTTTCTGAAAAAAACAGTATCAGCTAATGCAAGTCTAAAACTGGATATAATAATATTCTTTACCTGCAGAGAATTTTGTGAACAAATACTCAAAACATTAATGGACAGAATATTTTCCAAATATGTAGAGATGATACTGAAAATATCCTCAAACTGGCACATACAAAAACGTATATTCTTTGGAAATTTACACTTTAATGCTATCAGTAAACAAAAATATTTAGAGAATCTGTTTGCATGTAACATTACTATGTACATATTAATGCATAATCCCACCTACAAAAAAATTAAAATGTACTTCATCACAATATAGATGTTTATACTATAGTTACTCTGGCTTCACGGATGTTTTGTAAACAACTATTTCTAAACTACATGTGGATTTACCTCAACTGACCTTAAGCATTTGAAGTCGACACATGGTTTATGCTAGAGATCTAAATCCCCTCTTCAGTCAGTGAAGAAAAAGAGAAATAGCTTTGAAATTATTCATGAAGTCTTACTTAGCAATCTTACAGGGTGGTGAACTAAGCCCTGAAGATAGTATTTTCTCCCTGATGAGTATTACAGGGGCCATGATGACACTTCCACGTGTCTAGAGCAAGTCACAATGGATCTCATCTTTTATGATCTTATATCACTGTCTCTAATACATCAGCTAAGACAAACTTCTCGTCTTGGGTTCTCATTATCTGAATACTGATTGCCACTGGCAAGACTTGCTCTAAAAAGACTTGGTAAATAGGATAACGGAATGACTTAACTTGTGCTCCTGATAATGTCTGGAAACACACAATTTACATTGTAAGAAATATGTTTATGTCTTTGTTTCTTTCAGACCATTCTTTCTGAAAAATATCATACTTACTTTGATATCTGCATCTCTTCTTCATTTTGTTATAGCACAAATGTGAAATTCCATTTCTAAAGGAGTGGGTGCCTACCATCAGAGATTAGAATTGCCACCTTTCATTTGAATAGAGATATTCCTCTCTGCAATGGGAAAAAAGTCTTCGTGGCAAAGAGGTCTATGAACTGAGCATGAGTCAGCACTGCAATATTGTTTTTGAAAAGAAATATGTTTGATCCCTTAACAGGGACTACAGAAGTGACAGACATCCTAAATAAAGGGGTAAATCATGTGAAACGTCAAGGATGATAGTGACAATCAAAGAAAGAAGTGAAGAAACCTCTCCAGAATGCAGAGATATGTAACGTTGTTAGACATCGTGTCATGCTTGTTAGAATGAAGGTGCCATTCTCGTTCAAACTCTGGAAAGTAGTTTATCTTTAATGTCCTTTCCAACAGACAAATCATTCAATAATTCTATAATGCATTTAGCAATTCTTCTACTGTAAATATTTGGAAAAAATTGACAAACTGCAGAGGATCCAGAAGACCAGCAAATACAATCAGTAGTCTATAAATACAGGAAAAAATATAAAGGTCTGTAGGAAAAGTATAAAGGTCTATAGGAAAAATATGGTTACTTGGTTTTGTACAATAAAACAAGATGATTGAAGTAAAGACTTAAACTCTTGAAGTCTTCAAATAAACACAAAGGAACTGTAAAGAGGACGGCAATAAACAGTTCTTTGTGTCCACTGTAGACAGGACTGAAGGCAATGGGCTGAAATTGCATCAGTGTAAAATTAGACAAAAAAAGGGAAAAACCCCCATATTTGTAGCAATAAGTAGGGTTTGAAACAGCCTAGGTAACTAAGGGATCATCAAAATAGTGAATTTTTCAAAGTAATTTAAAACAGTAGTTTACAAATCAGCATTAACACTGGCCAGGTCAGACCACCTTTTGTTGTCCCATCCCATCACTTCACATCATTACCTTACTATATTACTTGCTGCTCACTACACCATCCAATGAGAAATTCCTAGTTCTACATCCCCAGTTTCATTCCTGATCATTTCTCCAAAGATTGTGTCAGGCACCACAGCTTCTAGAGCCATCCCCGTCCATAGGTTCTTATTTTTTCTTCTATCTCTCTTTCAAAAAGAATTAGTACCCGTCTCATCAGTGTACACAGCTCAATATATAAGAAGTCCTTTGGACTCACAGTTTCAGTAAAGCTTAATTACATGTTCTCTCACGGTCTCTCTAGTTATATTTTGATAAAAATCTATTAATCCAATTCCACCAACAGGGTGGCCTTTCTTCACAAAACCTCCGTGTGGCTGGAAGTGAAGGAAAAATATTTTCTTCAAACACGCATCAATGTATTTGATTGATAGCAGCTGATCTGCTAAATTTTATATCCAAACCTTCTGTAAAAAATCTGAAAGCATCTGTAATATGTCATACAAAATGACAGGCCCCTTCAAGCCATCAGTATACAAAAGTCTGCTTAGATTTACAAGCCTTTTAATAACTGAGCTTCCTATATTTGGGTTAATTTAATTAATTATTTCATATTAGGATTGGGAACCCTTCACAGCCATTCTTTGTCTTCATTATGTGCTTGTCTTCACTGATGCATATCCTTAATTGTGAACCAATTGATTATATGAAGCAAATACCTAACTCTAGAATGGCCATATTTTTAGTTTATTTTATTACCTGAAAGGACATATTGATAAGTTACACAAAAAAAATTTCTAGAAATGCTGGTATTTTCTGAAAACTGAGCACATGGAAAGAAGAATTATACAATTAGACAAATAATTATTACTATGAAGTAATTGCCAAAGTTATTTAGTATTACTTTTATGGAAAATATCAATTGCAAGAAATATACCCAACCACTCCATTGTAATCTATTCAATATTCCTAAACTATAACAGTGAATTTTTGGGATGTATTAAAACTAAAATATATTTTAAAAGAACCTATGGTATAAATTTATGAGATTAATACAAGGCATCTTATAGTTTCCAAGTTGAAAGATGTTTTCTGGGATTGGTCAAGTAAAAGCTTTGAAGTTATGATGATTTGCCACCCTTATCCATTCTTAGCAGGTAATGATGATGATGAAAAAACAGATAAGAAACTGTTATAAATATAAAAATGCTGAATAATTTTGCGCCATATATTCAAAAATATACATATAATACGTCTTATTGCATATTCAGCTTTACATAATACTACACATGGGTCAATTATGAAAGAAAATAAGACTCCTGCTTCAAAAAACTGATTCAGAGATCCCATCATGCCCTCTCAATCTTGTGGTTTACAGGGATGATATTGAGTAACTGATTTTTTTCTTGGATATATTTTGAAGTCAAAAGGCAGTAGCAGTCCATGCAGCAATCAGTCCTCAAATCCAAAACTTCCAGAACCCAGAATTGCCAATTCAAGAGTTTCCCTTAAACAGACCTACTTTGTTGCAGTTCAGTAACATAGAATTGCTTTGTCCCCTGTACCTATGCAGCTGTTTTCAAGGTGATCAATTTACAGTTGTTAAGTGGTTGTAGGTAGGTCAGCAAACAGAATCCAGGATCTGACAGGCGTCTGAAGATTAGAAGTGGTGGAAAAAATAAAATAAGGAAAAACATTCAGAGATTCAGTGTATCTTTCCATCCTAATCAAGACTGAAAGACTCCTCAAGGACCCAAAGGAAGTTTGTTTCAAATTAAAAAAAAGGACAGTTTTAGTATCATTCCAAAACTGATGTGCCATTATATTACACACCTTTTTTCGGAGATGGAAATATTTTGCTCTTATCTTTTTTTCCTCATAATTTCATTGATTTTAACCATGAGCCAAATTATTTGCCTTAGAGAAAATATCACATCAATTGACCCACTATGGTAGTATTTCACTTATATTAACAGTTGAGCCATCTACTACTGACTGTAATGTCATTTTCTAAATTTTAGTATTCTGGTAGTTCTACAGGTACAGTGGTATAAAAAGAGTTAAAGCAAACACACACCTAGGAAAACACAGAGCTGCAGAGATTTGTAGTAGTAATATTAATACTGATATGACAGCAGAATAAATGGGAATACAGGGGAAAGGAAGGAAAAAAACAAAAAGGAACTATAAAAGGCCCATAAAAATGGATAAATTAGTGAAAATTACATTAATCAGCCTTAAAGGCCCTCTACACACAACTTCATAGCACATGCCTATTAGAAAAACAAGCTAAAAGAATAAGCTAAAAGGAGGGACAGGGTACTGCAGAGAAACCAAAGACCTACAGAAAGGTAAAGAACAGGGTTGAATGACCCACCTAAGGAGACAAGAGAGAGCAAGTACATCCTAAGGACTCAGAGAAGGGGCATAGGATGGAAAGACAAAAGTTCACAATCATTGTCAGGTCCTTAAAAGGCAAATCCCAAATCAATACAGGGTCACCAATCTAAGAAGAAGGAGCAAGGATGACGAGAACTTATAGTTAGAAATTATAGTCAGTGTTACTATAAATATGACTACAGTACGGGTGGACCATAAAAAATTTGAAAGATATTAAAAAATCAAATTATATTTATAGATTACGGTATTTTTTTCACTGTTTCTATCAGTCAGAGTGACTAATGGCTCATGCATCCACTGTCACGATATTCATCTTTATTTTCTTGTCTCTTTATGGCTGACCTTTTAAAACAGCGTGTTTCAAAGAGGTATACAGATATTGCATGCTGGTGGACATATTACATATAAATCATATAACTTGATACAAAACCTTCTGGTTGAATTTTGTTGTCCTGAACATCTTCTGTGTTACTGCATTGTATTAATAAAATCACATTTTAAAGAGCTATTAGAATATCTCTGGACAACTCCCCACTTAATTTTTAAACCCATAATGTTTACAGCAAAAGATCAAAGTTTTTATATTATAATGGATTTAAAATTTTAGTTTGAAACTTAGTAGATGGGTGGTTGGAAGAAAAGAAAGGAACATAACGCACTGTCAGTCCTGGGGTTTGCTTATGGGTTGGCAGTTGTTAGAGCTCCAAAGCAACTCACACTACCTATTCTACTTTCAGGCTTTCCATGGGGACTATTTTGCTCTATCCCTCTTTGCAGAGAGTCTGAACTCCCAGGTGGTAACATTCCTATTCACTGAATTAACTAATTTCCAACTTCCCCAACTGCATTTCATGTCCTGCTAGAGGTTTCCATTCCAGGGCATATCAATGCTTTCAAATGGCTGTGACAGAGAACAGGTGTGGATTTAAAACACCCCTTTTGTATTTCTAACAGAGCAAAAAGAAAAAAGGATTAAGATAACAGATGATATTTAACCTTAACTTTTGCACTTCTTTACAAGTTTGTAGATTCCTTTTCAGCTGGCTCACCATGCCATACAGTTCCAGAGAAGACAGATAGAACTTGCCTGTTGCTCTCAAACAGCATTTCCAGTGTACAAATCAGTCTCTCAAAAGATACTTTGTGCTGTTATCCTGCACTCCATAAAGCTGTTTGATTCCTGTCTCCAGTGGTAGATTTTCAGCAGTACATTTACATTTCAAATCAGGAAGTGAACACAAGCCATTTTCTGACCCTTTTCATTTGCATTTCCTCTGACAGGAATTACCCACTGGAACAAGGGCACCCCATTGAACCCATTGTCTTGCCACGCTCTAACAAACTGAATAGCAGCAATAACACTTTTTTCTTCCCCCAATACCTGATTAGAAGTAAAAACTCAATTCTACAGACAAGCTGTGCAAGGATACACTGCCTAAACACAAGATTAGATAAGAGATTTTCTTATCTGGAATGTAACTGTTTTAGTGCATCTGTTGTCCAGGACCATTACAATACACAAAATAAAAACGTTGTTTGCAAAAAAGCAAAACGGAAGGTAAAATTTTTCAAACAATATTTTTTCTCCCAAATACTTTAAAACATAAGAACAGCCATGCTGAACTTGATCCAAGAGCTCATCTATCTTTGCATCTCATCTCTGATAACAGCTAGAAAAAGAGTTGCCTTCAAAAGTGTTTAAGACAGGAAAAGCCTATATCATGCTTCCTTCTTCCATATTTCCCCAGCCTCCAACTATTTTTTATCTCAATGAATTTTGCAGTCTGGTGTTGTTTTCTAGAATTCCATTTAGTCTAAAATATAAACCAAGTCTAGTGTTTCATCACACTGATGTTTTGTCATACTTGACTTCATCCTCAATCTCAGAGGAAGGAATACTTTCTCTGTCTTAAATCTAACAACCAGTGAAATGAAAAAAGTCATTTACTGGCGGTGTTTCAGTATATTCTCAACAGCAATTTTCATGTAATGAGAGAGGCTTTTAATTGCAAGAATTAACAGCTTTATTTAGCATTAACTTGACATAAAATTAGCAGTTTCCATCTGAAAAAAAAATCTGAAGCAGTTTTTCAATAGTTGATCAAAATAAATACAAAAATTAAGGAATACTCAGGATTTAATCACCTCCTTGGCACAGCTGACAGTAATTGTAACCATAACATAAATAATTTGTATATACAGGCATAAAAAGAAAGCACTGATGAGACCAACTATAAAAGTATTTTTGCTGCACTTCATTAAAAGTCAAGTTCAGACTGAAGCATGTTTCAGCCTAGTCAGGATCATTTCATATTTGGACATCAGAAGCATATTCTGTGGTCCACTGCTCTGCAATAAACAGATGTTTGAATACACCCTCTGCTATGGTTAACATTAAATTTGCCTCCTGGGGTTTACAGGACATTGGTTCTTAATGAGCAAATTTAATACAGTGGAAAAATACAAAATGTGTGAGATAACACACAGAAAATAATGCAAAAGTCTATTTTTATCTATGCATCTTTATTTATACTTAATATTTGCTACAGACTAAAACTATACCAATAAGCAATTGCACTGTGTCTCACTGTTATGTATTGTAGACCACTAGCTATGTATAAAGGAAAAAATATACATTGGCTATTCTAAAATTGTTATTTTCTTCAGGGAATAAAAAAAGCTAATTGAGCAAGGAACTCACTTTACGTCCATAAAGTTAAAATTAAATATAGGTAAGAGGATCATAAATAAGAAAATGAAGTTTTCCAGCAGAAATAGATGAGAAGAAGGTCCTACTAAGACTGTGTTTTGTAAGAAAGTAAGTGGATCTCTGATTTTGGAGTAATGTTCACAGTCCACCTGAGTCATTGGCAAGAGACAGCAGAGTCCTGCCTTGTTTGAGGCAAGATAACTTCACTTAAATGTGGCAGACTGAAAACTTTTGAAAACATATGCAAATATATCAGCATGACTACAGCAAACAGATGAAGGATAACTCATAGGAGCTGAGGATGGAAACATTAGTTTTGTAGGCATGTTAACTAAGTTTGTAGACAACAAAATCTTTTGTTAGATAAAACGGTAGTTCTGACAGGTGTGTGCCTGTACCTTGTTACTCCTCTTGCCAATGTAGATGTCTGTAGACAAGCTATCTCCTGGCTCTCTCCTAAGTATTCAGTACAAAATTGTTTTAACTATTCCCATGGACCAAGGCAACTGAAAATCAGATATGGACCGTTTCACCCACTCACTCTCTTTGTCGCCTCAAGGTTGTCTGTATTTTAGAACCACAAAGAATTTACAGCTTGTTTACAGACTAAAGAACACACATTTAAACGCTGTTAACGGATTTTCTGACTAAGGGTAAACTATTGCTTCAAGCTGATCGTTAAATCTCCCCTTCTGAACTGCTTTTAGCTAACCCTCTAAGGCTTTTATGAGATTTGGGTTCAATGAGAATTGTCATACCAAATGGGACCCTTAACTTTCATCTGAGGAGAAATCCCAGTCATGGGTAGTTTCTGACTAGTTAACAGATCTGCAGAGTATTCAAAAACTGCTAACATAACACTTCAGGATATTAAGCAGAACCACAGAAGAGGAAATTTTATATAAAAGAATTGATTGCACATACCAGAATGGAATATAACTTCTATGGAGCTTCTACAATGGAATGACTGGCTTCAACACTCATCTGTCCTGTTTCTCAGTTCTGTATTTTCAGGTCAGCATATCCCACACCACTTCTCTTGAGAAAAGCTACTTCTCTAATTCTAATGAATCTCCCATACACTTAATAAAAATATTCAATTCCTGGAGCTATCCCTCAGTCATGTGTATAAATTAATCTCCCAAATTTGCAGCTGATTATCCTGAGAGAGCCTCTTACTAAGGACTTTGTTCTGCCTCTTATTACCCTGAGGTAATACAGTATCTATGCACTCTGAGCTTCACATAAGGCTCTTATTCATTCTTTGCATTTGCTATTGACTCATTTTTTCAAACACCTCATATAGCTTTGTGATAAAGAAACAATTAACAACACTGCAGCAATGAGAAACCAAACAAAACAAACCAACAAACAAAAACCCACCAAAAAAACCACCAACCGAAAACCAACCCACCCACAACAGAAAACTGTCACAGCAGTAACTGTGACTATTGCAAAAAAAGTTTTGTTCTTGGGTTCGTTTAGAGAGTAATCCAAAATTCTATACATTTTGATAACTTTCTATAATTGAACTATGACAAGTTTAAATGGAGAGGACTAGAAACATAACGTATTCTGTAACGTTCAGTTTTGAGTTGCTACTGCAAACTCAGTTAACATGTATGGTCAAGCACACTAAGGTGAAGAGATGCTTTTTGAAGAAGAGGGCTAAATTAACTGAATCCTGGCATAGAATCTAGACATAATATGATACAGATTTGAGAAACCTATTTTTAAATTTTCTGCATTCAAGTAAGGGGTTAAATAAGAGGCCTTAAAGGGCAAGATGCCCACCTAGCAAATAACAGAAACGGAAAACATGCGAAGTATAGCACATCCTGCATTTATTTAAATAACGCAAAAAGCATTAAAAATGAATACATTCTGAGACTTGGCATATATTACCTTTATATATCACTGAAAAATTACTAAAAAGTGTTTAAAATCTCTGAAAAACTGATTTCTGGCAAAACAGACTAATTTTTAACTCAGTCCTACACAGAGACTATTGGGGAATCTCCTTTGAAGAAGCTCTGTCATATGTTTATAGTATTTTTAGTGAATTCTTAATTTATTTCAGCAAAAACTGACACAGCATGGAGCATCATTTCCTACTAAACAACAATACAGAACTATCTATCCATAATTGACAGTAAAATTCAGTCATCCATATTGAATTGCGATGAGCCTAAGTGCCATTAAAAACTTGGCAATTTGTGTAGCTTCTAATCATGTTTAATTGAAACATTAGAACAGTAAAATGCATTCCCTT
This sequence comes from Chamaea fasciata, assembly GCF_029207755.1. Lineage (NCBI taxonomy): Eukaryota > Metazoa > Chordata > Aves > Passeriformes > Sylviidae > Chamaea > Chamaea fasciata. The sequence goes on along the minus strand of NW_027094090.1, from coordinate 27,087,530 downwards.
TGGACTGAACAACACAAAAAATCCAACTTATCTGTTTAAGCCCATTTTCTCAAAACATGTTTTGAAAATACAATTTATCTGTGAGAGAGTTAAACAGTTTGGTATCAGAGGCTCATTTGTACACTTGCACTACAAAATTTAAATCAATTTGCATAATCAAGTCCTACCAAGTGTTTGCCACCAAGATGAATTATGTCTTTTCTTTTAGTTTACCCTTGAGCTATTGTGAGGAGTAAAAGAAACACAGTAGTGCTAGATTAAATTTAGAGTCCTGACTATTCCACTTAATTAGGAATGACCATAAATACAGCTTACAAAGTCACATTCCTGCATAGCAATGGTTTTGTTAAAATTTATTTAGTGTAAATATGTACCCTAAATGTACAAACACTTGTATTTTTCATGTGAAGAGTGTCTTGCAGCCAGCATGCAAGTAGCTGTGCCATGCCTAGCCCTAATCCTTTCTCAGAGTGTGATTAGGATTAGTACCAGGCATTTCAGGAAAAAAGTGTGAGAAATCTCAGATGAATCCCATTCAATTATTACTGTAGATGCTATCATAACTTTGTCCTATTTTGAACCTTAATAAATGCTTAGTTTTATTTCACTACTGATTGCCCAAATTATTTTGATATATGTCTCCCAAAAATATGTATCTTGATAAAGTTACATAGTCTATCCTAAGTTTTGGTAATAAATAAAAGAAATGAAAGCTTAAGTTAGTATTGCTATGCTCATCATCAACAGTTTCATGCAGGGTACTCTATCCAAACATTTTTTGAGAGATATTTTGATATTTTTGGCCCCTTCTTGCACACACAGATTATACAAATAACCTACCCTGTCTCCTTTTTTTCACCAAATAACTTTATTTTTCAACTCCTATTTTTCCAGATATCTTTAAGCAAGACAATCACTTTACCTTTTACTTTCCTGTAATGTTGACACAGAGAGCAGAAATATTCCTAATGAAAATGAGTACTACCCACTACATTAAAAAGCATGTAAAATGTCATCTCTTTCCCAAGGAAGCACCAGAGGCAGTAGGAAATTATGCCTATTGTTACTGGCCATGAGACTGAGTGATTATCCATGAACCAAGAGGAAGAGAGCAAACTCTATCAGCTCTTCAGTTACTGAATGGAATAATAATAATAATAATAATAATAATAATAATAATAATAATAATAATAATAATAATAATAATAATCTTCCCAAAAGACAAAAAAACAAGGCAAAAAAGAAATAAAAGCATATTTTCTGACAAGGGAAGTTTCAAAAACTGAATGCAACATGATACAAAAGTAGAAATAAAATTCAGTAAGCCTAAAGCAGAAAGTACGGTGATAGCAGAAACCTTGACATTACATTGCAAGAAATACACTGCAAAAGATCAATTTTTTCTTATAAATTGATGACAAAACAACGAAATAAATACATCAGCTGGAAAAAATCCGTAAGATAGTAAGGTTCAAAATATCAGAGATAGTTTCCAACCTTCCTCAAATGAATACTTTACTGAAAACATTAACAATTCTTTACGAACTTTGTTAGTGCACTTTTCATTTCTCTATTAATAGTAGGGAAAAATGAATTTTTACAGCTTATCATTTGCTATTTATTACCCTGTAAATCATAAAAACTCGAAGAGGAAAGGGTTTCTAATTGGGAAGTACAGTAAACTGATTTTTTAAAGGAAAAAACTTTAAAGACTTTACCGGCAAAATAAATCAAGGTGGAAATCTTCTAGTTACCGAGTCAAGTCACGTGAACCATGTCTAAACTGCAGGGTGTATTCTCTAGAAGAAAGATTAAATGCTAATCCAAGCTAATCACAGAGACAGAATGAGCAATATTTTCTGGAAGATAATCCATTGCCTTTCTTGTAATTAATATCAAAAAATCTCAAGCAAGAAATCCAGTATCAAATATACCAAAACATTTTATCAGTAGACTTACATGTACCAACATCCAGCAGAGCTACAGAATAAAATTCAAACCTAAAAGAATATATCAAGCTGAAGATTTCACTGCAAAATTAAAATCATTTCCTACTGTGTGGGAAAAGCCTAAACAGAAATGTGTATGTGCAGGAAACTCCATAATCTCTGCAAGCACCAATCCTCCTTCAAACACACACACATTTGTGTACACGAATGCTAAGGGCCAAAATCCATTGACTTGTACTGTGATTTCAGGAACAGACTAACCTAACATCACCCAGCTCAGCATCAAATGAAGACTGGATTCTCCTCATCCTCCAATCCTTTGCCTCCACCTTTTTATCCTGAACATCCCGTTCCAGCTGTGACAGAGCACTTGTAGATCTCCCCAAAACCTGAATTGATCTGGTTTACAATGCCCTCAGAAAACAAATGAAACCAACAAAGAACACAAAATAAACAGAACAAAACCTTCCAAATGGTTGCCAGTTAACCAGTTCAGTATAATTTACTGGGTGGGTTTCATGTGCCATGAGCCAAAGAGAATGGATGCATCTTGCAACAGCAATACTGAATATTTGGGAAACTGCAGCGTTATGTGTAACCAACCACAGAGCTGACTCCTCTGGAAAGTACTCATCTACTACTGCACAGGCATGGCATGACAGTGTATCATGTGCTAGCAGTTCCAGCTTCACTCACCACTTTCTACATAAATATACAAAGTTCTTGAAACAGGAAAAAAAAATGATTCTGAATAAAAATTAGTTGCAGGTAAGTGGATGAATTTTAGAGGATTTTAACTAAAAAAAAAAAAAAAAAGATGTTTCAGAGATAGCTTTGAAAAAAAAAATATATATACCAATATTTTTACAAAAAAAAAAAACAATCCTAAGAACAGTGCAAAGTAAGGAAGCTGGTTTTATTGATGTTGTAAACACATAATTTTCAAAAATGGTATGAATCCCTTGCACATAAAGTGAGAAAACTGAAGGCTATGTAGTTTTCTCCACCCTCAACACATAAAAGAACAAAAAAAAAAGAAAAAAAAAAAAAAAAAAGAAAAAAAATGAAAAGAAAAAAAAATAGAATTAACTCTGAGTACTTTCACTGAAATTAAAATCCGGGTCCACCCTGGAACCATGTTTAGGACACAAAGATACACAAAATATTAGAAACACATATTTTCCCCATCACTCAACAGTCCTTACACTTGATATAATTCCCATTCCTTTGTGCTTCACATTCTGAAGTAATATTCCTCTTGTTGCTCTTGAGCTCTATTGATATAAATGAAAACTGTGTGATTAAGTAACCACTAATGTTCTTTCTTCAACTTGTCTGGTCATTTTGGATTACAGCTGCATAAACAGGAAGTGTTATAGAAAACTCAAACAATGCCACTTGAAACAAAGCTGCCAGAACACATTTAAGTTAGCTGCTTTTGCAGTACTCTAATACAAGTAGAAGGTTCAACATCCTCTCTCAAACACGAATTCAATTACATACTACATGACTTTTCAACAAAAGAATAATGATGTTTGGCATGGGCATTTTTTGAAAGAAGGACTAGGACACTTCAGTTGAGCTCAGAAAGCCATTTTCAGCTGTTAACATGTAAGCATCCATTTGTTTTCTAGCCTCTACTGATGGTTTTAACTAGACCTCTGCTGTACATCACAGAACTTTAAACAACATCCTAGATACCCCCAAGTGGGCAGTTAAACGTAACCATCAGTCTCTCAATAGAATCCTAATCTTTAATTACAGAACAAAACCAGGCTTTGCCTAAACTACAAATGATTCCCAGCGGAGAATAGACTTTTTCAAATAGTAAAAAAAATTTAGCTACACTTAGTAATATACTCCAGCAGCAGTAGTCACCCTGAGATAAAATTCTTAAAAGAAAGATACTTGATGGTTTCTTTGAAGTTAGTCTAGGAATTTTCTATGATGTAAAAGATGGACTACTACCAGAAAAGCCTGATTTTTCTAACTTTAATTAGTTCTCCTGACTCTCATTGTCACTGTCACAGTGTAACAGCCACTTCAGTGAATTCATCTGAATGATTAAATCAACTCACCATGGAAATGAGAGAAGCCTGGAGACCAGTTCTGGAAGCAACATGCATAACAATTTTATTTTAGCAGCAGATAAAATTAACAATATTGCAGGAACAAGTATTCAGAATATAAAGAAACAAACCCATGCAATTATAGAAGCTGACATTTGTCTCATAGCGAAGCAGATGACTGTTAAAAAAAAAAACAACAACCCATTTGAAGAAGGCTTTATATGAAGGTAGACCACTTCTACCTATTTGTTGTACTCTACTTTGCCTAAGTAGGCTTTCTTAGAGTCTTCCAAAAAAAACCGCCTCCATTTCTTCCCTACATTCCTGCATTGTTAATTCAATTATCATCCTAAACTTATGTCACATTAAAATTATGTGCTTATGTAAAAGTATGAAATGACTGTAAAGCATCTTGTAGTACCTTTGTGATATATTCAGCCCAAAAATCTCCTGCATCATTTCACTAAAGCCCATGTTTGCTTTCTCATGAAGAAATTACGTTCTAAAAAAAAAAATCTTCCAAGATATCTGGCTCTATTAATAAATACATTTACTTCTTAAAAGAAAATAAGCAAACTGTTTTGCTAACTCCTAGCCTTATTTTTGCTAACTCTGTCTTATTTCAGGCTGAGGAAACTATTTTTAGGCTTTTCACCCAATAATCTTACTTGCACAAATAAGGAAGTTTAATACTGGCAATATTCAAAGTGCTGGGTCAACTCCCAAGAAGGCTGTAGGAAGTTTCTCTTACAGTTAATAGAAGACAATAAAAAGTTTAAACAGCTGACAGTTAGGGTCCCCTGGCACAGCTATGTCCTCTTGTCCTATCACTGGTTGCCTGTGAGAAGAGACCAACCCCCACCTGGCTACAGCCTCCTTTCAGTCAGTTGTAGACAGTGATACGGTCACCTCTGAGTCTTCTTTTCTCCAGGCTAAACAACCCCAGCTCCCTCCTCAGTCGTTCCTCACAGGGTTTGTGTTTCAAGCCCCTCACCAGCCTCGCTGCCTCCTCTGGACGTGCTCCAGTGTCTCAATGTCCCTTCTAAACTGAGGGGCCAGAACTGGACACAGCACTCAAGGTGTGGTCTCACCAGTGCCCAGTACAGGGGAAGAACCTGACCTCCCAGCTCCTGCTTGACACACTATTCTTGACAGAGGCCAGGATGCCCACTGGCTTTCTTGGCCACCAGGGCACACTGCTGGCTCACGATCAGTCTGCTGTCCATCAGAACCCCCAGGTCCCTTTCTGCCTGGCAGCTGTGCAGCCACTGTCCCCAGCCTGTAGCACTGCAGGGGGTTGTTGTGGCCTAAGTTTAGGATCTAGCACTTTGAGATATAATAGTCAGCACCCTCCCTCACACTAGACCAGGTAAGAGTTGGAAATTGCTTCATCGTTGTTCAGCTTGCAACCTGAAAATGATGGCAGAAACATAATGGGCTTTCTGCTCAATTTTTGGACTAGGCACATAGCTCCCACCAAGCCCTTTTCCTAATAAAATAACTAACTCTGCAGGCCCCAGAGGAAGAGACAACTGAAAACATTTTCCTTAGCAGATTCCTGTGACAGGGTTCTTGAAAAGAGCAATGGCAGACAGAACACATAGCAGCTGACACAGGAGTTTACTTTAATAGTTCAATATGGAAAAATCCAATCAGGGTATAAAGAGGGAAGCTGAAGCATGGAAGCAAGAAATTGATATCTTCCATACATTACTAAAAAAATCTAAGTTGTCAGAAATTAATTAAAGCATTTTTCTAGAAACTGCTAATGTTTTATAAAATTGAGATTGCTAATTCCCTTCCTTTATGTGTAATTATGTGTGTCAGGTCCCCCCAAAGTATGTGTCTTCCAATGAAGGTTCTGAGACTAAGAAGTCTGAGCAAGACCAAGACCTCATCCCTAAAACCCCTCTTAAATGAGGCATAAGATACAGATATTTATACACTCTTGCAAAAAATAAAGGAGGAAACTCACAAAGGCAAGCACCATCTTTGAAAATACCCAAATGTTTGGAAGCTGCAATTTGATAATCACAGAATAATCCTGAGTTGGAAGGGACCCACAAGGATCATCAAAGTTCAACTCCTGGCCCTGCACAGAACAGCCACAACAATCACACCATGTACCTGAGGGTATTGTCCAAACGCTTCTTGAACTCTGTTTCAGGCTGGTGCTGTGACCACTTCCCTGGGGATCCTGTTCAGTGCAAAATCACCCCCTGAGTGAAGAACCTTTTCCTGATATCTAAACTAAACCTCCCCTGACACTATATGAATACATGAGCTAGAGAAATCTTAGACAACAAAGCACATGAAATTGAGAGGTAAGTGAAACAGCTTTATAAATTTAAATGCAAGAAATAAGATTACAGACCATGAAAACAAAACACAAAAATAGCTGTAGACAAGTTTCAAGTTTTAACACTAAATAGAATCAAAGACTGAAAATGGATGTCACCAGCAGAGTACTCTGTTTTTATGCTGTTTTTTCTGAAACTGTCTGAAAATATGAAGCAGGAAATAGTGAAAACATGCTGGATGTCTGACCCTAGATATACACAGTGGAACCAACATAAGAAAAGAGTAGTGAAACACAAAAGAAGACAGTATAGTAAGTAAAACACAATGAAAGGTATAACAGGTCTCATCTGCTCAAATTCAAAGCCCACACTAGACATGTTACTGAAAAAATTTTTAAGTGTGGGACACTCTGCAAACAAAAATTCCTTAATATTCTATGAAATAATTTGAGGTGTCCTATACCTGATGAGTAAAGAGTAAGCTAAGCATTTCCAAGGCATAAACTTTTACTAGCCTATATTTGCATTTCTCATTACAGTAAGGTTTTTGGAAAGTATGTGTATAACAAATCTAGAGAGGCACGTATACTTTCCTCCCACCTGTTTAATATCCCTTTGTATAAAGCCAAGGCATAGCCTTATGAACTGATTACCAAGCCTTCTCTACATACACCTTAGAAATCATTACAGTAAGCAATGAAAACCTTAATAGAAACTCTGCATTTGGCTTACTCACAATTTATCACTAAGAAACAATGTTTGTAACAGAAAGGGTTTAGTCATTGCCTTTTACCATCAATACAGGTTCTGTTCTCATATAGCTCCATTACTCTTTTTTTCCCCTCTTTTTACTATGCTTTCTCACCTTTCATTTTAAGTGTCCATCTGCTTCTCATTTCCCTTGCATAACTTCCCATCTTACTCAGTTGCAGTAACACAAGGCAGAAACCTATCTTCTTGTAGGCCTCTAAAAGATATTAAGCCATTCCAGCAGGCAAAAGAAATCAATACTGCAGTAGACATAGAATGCCCAAAATACAAATATGAATGAACACAGAAATATTGACAAATACTAGGAGTCAGCACAACAGTGAACCTCTGAATCCTTGTATCGTTTCCCCTTTTTTATTATAATATTATTTGGATTTATTTGGTTTATAAAGTCAACAGATACCAATGAACTGACTACTAACGCTGCATAATTATGAATGGATCAACTTTTACAGAAATGTACGTATTCCATAATTTCTTCATCTTCTCAGCTGTCACACGAGGAAGCAAAGTATCAGTATCTGGAAAAGAAAAATGGGGGGATGGGGAAAAGGGGACAATATAAAAAAACATCCCTGGGAATGTTCAAGGTGATGTTGAACAGGGTGTTGAGCAACCTGGTCTAGTGGAAGGTGTCCCTGCCTCTTGCAGTGGTGTTGGAACTAGGTAATCTTTCAAGACCCCTCCAGTCCAAAACTTCCTATGATTTTAGGAGATAACATAAGCTTGAAATAAAGCAAGAAAAAAAACCATCTCACTCTGCTCCTTTCCCTCACTTATCTGTTCTATGTATGTTCCACAGATTGAACAGACCTGACCCACTGCATGCAACTCAAACCAATGTATCAATAAAACCAACTGAAGACTGTTCTTACGAAACGGAAACTTTTGCCAACCTATAAACTCAATCAGCTAGTACTAAGCAGACTAAATACTTAATCATTAAAAGGTAACACAAAACCAGATGATCTGAACACTATTATAGTTTGTAAACTGGTATATAGCTCAAATCTGTGCAAATATAATGCACAATAAAAATTGATCACAACAGACTAAAAGGTCATGTTGTAGTAATACTGTCAGATGAGGTCATCTGCTCTCTTTAAAATGTTCATCCCTTCTCTATACATTAAGTGAGGGATTAAAGAATTTCTGATTCTATTCTCCAACTAATAATCCCTCATTAGGTTTAATTACTTACATTCTACATAGTTACATTGTTCCTACAAACAGTCAAGACTCCTGAAAGTTACTGTTCTAAAAATGACTAGAAGCTATGATCCAGGAGAGATGCTTGCTTTTCTTTATTACACACAAGCAATTCAAATGTTCCTTCCTTGTGTACCTTTTTATGAAACACATCAACAAGTCCCTTCAAGTTAATATGTTATTCTTACATTTTCATGATTTTTTCTGAAAAGCCTGATTTATTTTACATATACCTGTCTTTGTAGAATTTGTATACACCTGCCTACATACACCTCACTCCTATTTTCTAACTAATAACAGAATTCATTGCTTTGTTTTTAAAAATTTATTCACAGTACAATTATTATCTATCAGAATGACTTGCAGTTATTCACTGCAAGTTTGTCTGCATGTATGACACTCTACACATCAAATTCATCATGCTTAACTTCACCAGTCTGAAACATAGGTTTGTCTAGTCTAATCACCCAGATCCTCTATCCAATTCATCCAAATAGACAAGCATGAAAAGAAGACAATTCATTCCATCTATATCAGATGTCCTTTAAAACAGGATATATTGCTCTCTTGGGGTGCCTGCTTGCCCAGTTAATTATAAAGGAAGTCTAAGTGACTATGCTCTATTTAAAATCTCATTTTTAGACAGATACATTTAAATAAGACATAATCCAGCCGTGACATGGCAACAGGATTATTTCTGATAGAATAGTTACATCACCTCTGCAGAATGACACAGACTAAGCAGAAAAAGTGTATTTGCTGTCAGCAGTGCAGAATTCAGACTAAAACCGTCTGCACAGCACCTTTGGCTGGTTTGCTGTTCTTCTACAATGACCCAGCATTGCTACACTGTCAAAATTCCATTATTGTAAGGCTGGCCTAAAATGCAACTATGAGAAAGCTGAGTCAATGATTTAATAAACACATTAGTTGAATATTTTAAAACTTCATAGGTAACTATAGCTGCTGAGATGTAAAAGAATCCTGCTGGACATTAGTGCTTATTCTATGCACTCATGGTTTGTACTCTTCTTTAAATGAGAATCAGAAGTGCAGCTCACAGCAAACACTAAGGAGTATTCTAAGAAATATACTGTACTACAGAGCAGCATGTGCTGGAAAAAAGCCACATTTCTAGACCTGTACACAAACATCATCCCTAGGGTTTGGACTGTGTGGTGGACCAGTACCAGCACAGTAAATTTTCTTGGGAACTGAAACATAGAACTTCACAACTTCTTGGGAACTTTACAATTCATGTTGTAAAGCCAAAACTTTGATTCTGAAGTAAATGCAAGGAAAACAGATTTCAGTGTTGGTTTAACCACCTGTTTGTGTTTTCACACATTAGAAGCTTTGTCCTTATCAAATGTACTTAGAATAAAAACCATAATAAGTATATTTGGGCCTTTTAAAAGGAAACTAATCTGTTCAAACCAAAATAGCAAATACAAAAGCTTTATTTAAACCTGATATTTATCAGGCACACATAGCAAGAAGACACAATAATAAACTTATGTTCTGCTATGCCTACTGAACTCACAAACAATGCTTTTTCTTGCCTCCTCTCAAGTCTGCGATCAAAAGATAGAATACTTTTGGGAATAATACATTTAAGACTAAAGATGAAAAACAAAAGAAAACTGTAATAAAAGAAAACTGTTGCTTTGCAGTCAGTATCACCATTTTTATTAAATTGCTTTTTTTAAGCAATATATGTTTCTGTCTGGAAAATAAAGATTGAGCAGGACACAAAATGTTTTGGAGAATTCAGTAAGAAAATACAGCCACAATGACTTTATGAGACACCCTGCTCCATATTACTAGTGACAGTAGTAAGAGAATGCATGTCATATCAGTGGAACAGAAATACAGTACAGATGTACTGATAGCACATTTCAGTGACAGAAACCTATAACACAGCAACCAACATGCACTCATGCCCTGTTTCTAACCTGCAGATTAACTTAGGGGAAGGAACTACTATAATTAACAAGAGCAGAATTTAAGGGCCTATTGTCAGAAATCAGTTTTGATCTTTAACAATAATGCACTTCTTTTGTATGGAAGAGCAATGCAAGGAGTTAAAATCAGATCTGAAAAAGAGGGAAATGATACAGTCAAGTCTTTTTGCACTGAGGTATAATCAATAATATTTGATTTATTCCTAGCAGAACTTTGTCTAGTTTACTCTTTACATCAAGAATTCTTTGTTTCTTCCTCATCTTCTTTATTTCCTTGACACTTAAACTCAGGGTTTCTGTCTTGCTTCATAAGGCTTTTTTAAACAAACAAAGAAACAAACATGATTTTTTTTTTTTTTTGTTCCTCCAGAATCATTTCAGTCTGGCAATATTACATAGCATGAGTTTCCCACATCCTTACTAAAACATGTGCAAGGATGTTAAAAAAAGTAAATCAATTCTCCATTTGTAATGATAGGAGGCACTTCGGTTTGTTCTACATTTTATTTTCACAGAATCAGAATGCTTGGAAAGGACATCTGGAGGGCATCTAATCCAACATCCCTACTTAAGCAGGGTAACCTATAACCAGTTGTCCTGGACCATGTCCACATGGCTTTGTTGAATTCAGAATTATCTTCTTCAACTAGTTTTTACATTCACTTTTTTTTTTTTCAAAGTAAATAATAAATCTATTCTTTCTAAATGAGCAAAACGACATCCTAGATCTGATTTTTATGACACTTATGTGCAAAACTACAGAATTGATTTCTTCATTGCTGTAGCAAAGATAAGTTCAATATATGCAGGCTAGATGGCTGATAGACCCAAGATCTTAAAAAAAAACATCAATACAATGGTGTGGATTTTTATTTTTATTTTGCAGGTTTTGCTATTGACAGATTTATGTCTACCTCCTACTGTAGAAAAGATATGATCACATTACTGTGATAGTGCAGTAATATTATGACTCAATTTCACTTTTATGTACACTATTGCTTACAAAATGGCTAATAAAGCAGTTTTCAAGATGGGGACTAAACTAGACCAATATACATTACACAATAACAGATAGCAAATAACCATCAGGAGAAAAAAAGCATGGCAAATGACACAACTGGAATTTATTAAATTTTTAAAACTCCGGCAGAATGATTTATAGAAAGCTCATATAAACACAAACTCCCCAGTTAGCTCAGATGACATACAATACTGGCTGCAAAAAAGAGTTTCAGATTTTGAAGAAAAACGCATTTTAACGCTTTAAAAGGTATGCAGCCCTCCTTCTTTGAGTCACTCTTTTCAAGTATCATTAGCTATATGCAAAAAGTCACTGAAAACAGAATAAACCTTAGAATACCATTAACATACAACATTTATTCAACAATAAATATGATATGCAAAACTATTCACAGGCTAATGCCCACAAAACATACTTTAAATTTTTAGGTAAGTAAGCATTAGTATTATCATCCAGTCAAGACACAGAGAGCCTTTTCCCCTTAAGTGCTATCATGCACATTGGAAAGGGCCATCTTTCACTGGTATGTGGAAAGGATCCATTTTTGTCTTTAGGTTTGTATGCCTTTTCACGCTGCTGTTTTCTTCCTGGTGTTATTGCTTATTTCCATCTCAACAACATAACCTACATCATTTTGCCCTCTTTAGCTTGCCTCATTCTACTCTGTAGACATTATTTCGGTTTAGCAGTTTTAACATAGAAGTCTCCTCAGAAACCTAAGCCATAGTTACACCATATCAGGAATGAGGTATGGTTCCTTAATCATGGCTGAATACAGAGGGAGAGGGAAAGCGGAGAAAGTGAGAATTCCAGCAAAGTGCTTTTTCCTCATGTAAGATATTCATCCTAGCCATTCTTCTGTTGCTTTTTAAAGCAAAATGGGAGCAAATTTTGGATGTGCTGCCAAGGATTCCACTCCAAATGTTCAACATCCAGAAAAAATGTTTCACATAGAAAACCTGAAACGGTCACACTGCAAAACCCTATCTGTTTAGAAGTCTGAATGAAAGCAGGTACCAACACAGCTCAGCAAGCCCGATCACCAGGGGAGGTGATTCTACCCCTCTACTCCACTCTGGTGTGTGCACCAATACTTCACCTGAAGCATTGCATGCAGCTCTGGGGGTCCCAGCAAAAGGAAAACATAGAGGGTTGGGAAAATGATCAGAAGGCTGAAACATTTCTTTGATGAAGACAGATTGAGAGAGTTGTGGTTGTTCTACCTGGAGAAGAGAAGGCCCTGGGGAGACCTTTGAGCAGCCTTCAAGTAACGAAAGGGGGCCTGCAAAAACAGATGGGGACGTACCTTTTAGAGAGGCATATAGTGGACAAGAGAAAGTGGTTTTATACTGAAAGATAGGAGGTTTAGATTGGATATTAGGAAGAAATTCTTTACTGTGAGGATGGTGAAGCACTTGAACAGGTTGCCCAGAGTTGTGGATGCTCCATCCCCGTTCAAGGTCAGGTCGGATGGGGGTCTGAGCAACCTGGTCTAGGTTCTCTGCCCATGGTAGGGGGGTTGGAGTAAATGATCTTTAAGGTCTCTTCAACCCAAAGCATTATACGATTCTGTGACAGCATTATATGTCAAAGAATTAAATAAGAATCCTGTTACAAAAAATAAGAGTGAATCATTCTATTCTTCAAATAAGTTTTTCCCCATTTTCTAAATTTGAGTTTACTGAAATGTAATTCCTTTAACTGTTCTTCAGCTACATACTGACAGAAGAATTGCCATATTTACCATTGCAAACAGATGTTTGCCTGCTTTTTTTAAACATAAGTATGGAAAGACAATAAAAGAGGAATTAAGCCTGTTGTAATAAGCAAAATAATGACTACTTCTGAGATGCCTCGATCAGAGGTCAGAATCCAAAGAACAAAGGCAGAAATGCAAAGCCAAGCAAAGTAATTACTTTTATATTAATTTTCATTAAAAAACGAGGTGTTTCACAAAGGCATGTCAAAATGCAACGTTTTTTTGTTTGTTACAGTGACCAAGCAAAAACGGAAAATACGCAATTAATTGCATCATTAGGTGATCTTCTGGAAAAATTTATCTTCAGTAGCTACTGAATATTTTAACAATATATGTGTCAGTGCTAAGGAGCCTAAGAGAGAAGGATTATGGTTTTAATAATAATCAAATCTAGAAATCAGATCTCCCTTTAGCCTGCGATAAAGCGTTATTTTAATAATTTCTAGAAGAAGTAAAGAAGCACAGGACGTACAGGAGGAAAGAAAGTAAACTCAACCACTGACAAATTTTCAAAACTTAGCCAACAGCCTTGAACCCAATCTGTCAAGTATGACACTCTTCAAAAAGGATGAAACTCTGTACTGATGAGACTCCTTATAATACACCTGTGGTGGGTTGACCCTGGCTGAACACCAGCTGCCCACCAAAGCCACTCTATCATTCCCCTCCTTGGCTGGACAAGGGACAGAAAACTGAATGAAAGGTTTGTGGGTTAGGGTAAGGACAAGGAGAGATTGCTCACCAGTTATTGTCACAACACAAGCAAAACAAACTGAACAAGTGGAAAAATAAATTTAATTTATTACCAATAATATCGGAGCAGGATAATGAGAAATAAACCCAAAACTAAAAAACACATCTTTCCCCCACCCCTCCTTTCTTCCTTGTGTTCAACTTCACTCCTGATTTTCTCTACCTCCTCCTTCCCAGTGGCACAAGGGAACAGGGAAGGGGGTTGTGGTCAGTTCACCACATGTCTCTGCCACTGGGAAGGGACTCCTCCCACTTCTCCCCTGATCCAGTATGGAGACCTTCCCATGGGAGATACTTCTCCTTGATATGGTATACACATATTTGATATGATATATCTCTTTGATATTATATATATGATAAAAGTTACTTCAAGACCCAAATCCTCAGGTTATCTTCTAGGCCTATGATACCACGTGCTAACTACACTCTAAAATCACTTATTATTTAGCATTTTCATTCTGATGTTCTTGCCCAGACCAGCCATTCTGGTGTCATTCTGACACCCTTCTGGTGTCACTCCTATAACAAAAAAAAAGAGACAAAATGTACCAAGTTGCAACTTCTAAAATTTACCAAACCAGAGAAAAGTCCCAGGTCATCCTCATGCTGTAGAAACCTCAAGTAAGAAAATACCACTCTTTTTCATAACAAAGATGTAACACTTGTCACTACCATGCCCTAACCTGAGAACTCCAAGTGCCATGTAATAGTGCAAGAGCTACCTGAGAGACCACTGACTTCAAGGGTCATTTTTCACTTAAGACTGGCAAACCATGATTTTTTTGTGTGTGTGTGAAGTCAATGCATGAAATTCTGGCTACATCCAGCAGAATTACCCTTTTCTAGGTTTTGCTGATCAACCTCACAGGTTAAAATGCCAGGCTTCAGATTTCATAACATTATACAAGATGACTTCTGCACCTCCTAATGTAGTCCTCAGCATTTCCTCCGAAAAGAACAAAACTAATTAAGCCATGAAATCGTGCTACCTCCTACAGTAGTTCCATCTGAAGGGGAAAAGAAAAAATGAAAAAAAAAATTTATTAAAAAAAACCAAACCTAAAAAATCCTTCTAAGAATCACAAAAAATGCATCCCAATGCAACAATTTGATTCTGTCCTTCTGAAATACTGGAAAAAAACCCATGCCACTAATTAGTCAAAGTGATGTAGAGAGTCTCACATTCTACTCATATCAAAAACAGCAAAGACCTATATAGATACATTTAATTGCTTTTGAGTAGAATGGATAACTGTTCTCAATTTAGAAAAACAAATGACACCACACTATTGTACTACATGCCCATTACACATCTTTCAAGTATTCTTTCTTGATATAAATCTCATTTTAAATAAACGTTTTCCAGTTTGGCTTTTTTCCAGATCATCTGCAAGCATCAATGTATGTAAAAAATTCCTTCAGAAAATCTTCTGCCAAAAGCTGAAAATTTAAGCAAAGATCTAGAAAGAAAAAAAAAAAAATCAACAATCACAAGTATCTGAGTCAAAGAAAGTTTTTCTCCATTTGACTTTACTGAGTTCACATTAATGACTTCGAACTTGGTCATACACAGGAGAGCTAAATTAATTACACTACAAGATATGTTCAGCTATTGTATTATACCTGCAAGTCTTATGACAATAATATTAACTGAATTTTTTCTAACTCTGAAAAAGAAAATGAATGTCTATAACAATCACACAATTTTTCTTGATTCTGACAAGGAACACTGTCTCTCACAAGATTCTTGTATCTGTGTCAGGACATGGCAGGACATGGATGGAAAATCAAACATGAAATATAAAAAGGCTGTATTATCAGGCTCAAAGGATAGTGGTTCAGGGATGGTTCTCTGCCTAGGAGTCAGCAATAAATGGAGTACTGCACAGAGCTGCCCAGAGAGGTTATACAGTCTCTGTGTTTGAAAGTCTTCAAGACTCAACTGGATAAAGCCTAGCAGAATCTGGTCTGTCATCATAGCTGGCTCTGCTTGAGTAAGAGATTGAACCCCCTGAAGTCACAACCTCAATTACCCTCTGACTGGGGATGTGATCCTATGATCTATACCCTACGATCTATGTCTCCCTGTTTAGTGAAGATATAGAGACATGTACACTTGTCTTTAAAAAATGTCCAGCTTCTTTACATTTCTTCTACACAGGCAGACAAGCTCAGAAGATTCTGAGTAATTTCCATTAACTATAGTAAAAACAATGGCAAAGAAGTGGCTACCCTCCCTAATTCTTTGCTTTGACCTCACCCCCGGTACAAGTCAAACCTATTTGCAAAATTGCTCTTTACTTCCAACAACAAGACAGGCTGTCTGAAATATATGGCAAGTAAGCCTCAAGGCTTCATTCTCTGGACATAAAAGGCAGATACATCCTTTTAAGCTAGTATCTCAAAAGAAGAAAGATAGAATAAAGAAACCAGTCCAAAAAAATTGCATCTGTGGGGAATTCATTCAGAGTAGGCATATCACCAAGAATGCTGATAAAATTCTCATATAAATTCACTGTTCTCTTTTAACAATACAAAGAAAGCATTTCCCTCCTGCCTCTTCTTCCTTCAGCTGGTTTTAGCTTTTAACCCTTCATTAGCCGTGCAACCCAAAAAAAGAATCTAAACCATTTGCTAAAGATCAGCATCAAGTAGCCTATGATATCTTGGCATGCTGTGATACCATTAAAAACATCGCAAGAAAATGAAAGCTATGAAACCAAATCGTTATTAAAAAGTATTGAATAATCTCTTATAAAATATAAAATTAAAATCAAAGATGCATTAATACATCTGTTAATATTTCTGTTCACACTCAGTGGGCAGTACTAAAAAGAATTCTACATATTCAAGGACACAATCATACAAGAGACGTAAACTGGAAAATAACCCAATATATCATCAAGTCTTTCTTCCCACTGCCAAAAAAAATATTCTATACCATGCAGTACCCAGCATTTTATTCTAGCCAGTTCAGAGTAAATTAAATGTTTTCTTAGTGTTTTTCCTATGACTAAGGTGTGGATTCCCAATTCAAGAGTCACGGCTCAACAGCATCACTGACAAATTTCAGAAGTTCACAATCATTGTGCTATTTTACATGGGGGAAAAAAAGTCCTACTGTAAACAGAAAAGCAAACTTAAAGGGAAAAAAAAATCTTGATATTGAAAAGATGAGAATTATATGCTGGCATAAAACTGTGCTTGTAGAAACTTACACCATGTTTATAGTGATTTGGAAATTCTGGTCAATTTGTACTAATCCCAAACAATTTTTAATTTTCACATTAACAAGATTGTGTTAGAGAGTTTATATAATGGAGGATGGGCCAAAGGCAGCAGCCCTACTTTCATAGGCACATACTGAATATCAGATTTTAGAATTCTACAAAATAAAAATTACCATGTTTTTACATTTTAGTGCACATGGGAAACACCAAACTAGCTGACAAGCCATTTAGAGTTGCACTGCTACTGGACAATGTTATATTTAAGTGAAAAGACTTTTTTATTAGTTCATTACCATCTCTCATCTACAGCCTTCTATTTTTGACTATTTGACAAAAACAGAACACACGTTATACATCAGCAAGATAGAACAAATACCAGTAACATATCTAAGATCTTTTTCAACCAAAAATCACTCAATCAAATAGCTCTGGCTAGCTTTATTTCTTTGGCTAATTCACTTCCACCATTTGGTATCACTGTGGACTGAATCCAGCTGTATCTATTATTTGTACTTGTAACTCTCATTTTTGGTTATGCAAAATACAGTGAGGTTGTGAAGTTTGGTACCAGAAGAAAGGACACCAATCTCAATACTTAGCTCCTGAGAGCAATGACAAGGAAAGTTCTCTAGAAAGACTGCCTATTTCCATTTATTAGAATTTAAATGTTAGAAAAGCATTACCTGATTCATGTTAAGCTGTTTCTGTACTAGAAATGCTTTCCCTTCTAAAACTCTGAATTTCCACATTTGTGCGGGAACATAATATATAGCAGCAACTTACAAGTCCCTAAGGGAATCATGTCAATTGGCATTTTAAAAATTAATTCAGTGACCTACAATAATATGAGTTTCTTATGCATAATATTGGTTAGTAGGCAGTGTGGGAAGTTCTGAATTCATTTAGAGAGCCAAAGCTTTATAAAGGCAAACAAAAATATTCTTGAAATGCTTCTTCTAACTTTGTAAGTGTCTTCTGGTGAATGTTTGTAATATAGGAACAAGGAAAAACTGAATATATGAAAGGGATATGCATGCAGTGGGGTTAATATTTAAAATAGAAAAAAAAGAATAAAAACTTTTGGCAGTATATGCCCAGCCAGCTACATTATTGACCTGGTGAAACATTCAGAGCTTGTGAAAATTTTGCAAATCTGAAAACTCTAGCATAGTAGGTCTTATATGAGCTTGCACAGATCAGTTTTAGTCACTACAGAGAAAATTTGCAACCGTAAGCAGGACTTCGGGGCACAAGGCCCCATCTACAAAGGTTTAATATCTAATTATATCAGCACTCCCTCTTCTGATCTTACAAGTCAGTGAAATGTCAGAGCAGCAGTTCACTGAATGGTCTGTGTATATAAACCCCGCACAGAGTTGCATATCATTTTCCACAGTTTGCTGTAGTAAGTACAAGTTGTCTTTAGAAACAGCTTTTTTCAACTTATTCCCATTGTTTCATGAAACATGTTATACTGTGCACATGAGTTTGGTTTATCAATACCAGAGAGTTAAATTGGGATGGAGTTATCAAAATTAGGGTTTAGGTATCTCTATATATGAAAACAGAACATGTTCTAAACAAGGATGAGATACCCATACTACTATAATACACTCAAATAATATTAATAAATTTGATACATGAAACGTTTACAAAGAAAACAAACTAGTATAGTCACATAAAGGCAGAAGCAGAGTAGTTATTACTCAAAACTTAAGGAAAAGGTTTCAACTTCTAACTTCAAAATCCTGTTTATGAAGCTGCTCTCAAGCATTCAAATGACACAGACAAGAACTGTCGGAGTTGAGACGGCCATGCATTCAGAGTGCTTCAATAAAAACTTCAGAGGGCTTCAAGTATCAGCATCATGTTATCTAGAAGTCTTTCATATCTTTTCAATGTAGCAATCCTATGGGCAGCTCCCCACAGCTCTGGCTCTTTCTCTCCTTCTTCTCTCTTCCTTCTGCAGTCCCAGCTCACTGTTTTCTGTCCCTAGCATGACCACCTAACCCTGTCTGTCCCTTGTACAGTGGCTCACCTGATCTGTCCCTCTCATGACCTCCTGTCCCTTCCTCCTCACAGCACAGCCAGCAGACTCCAACTGGCTCTCTACCAACTAACTCACACTTTATCACACCCAGCTGTGAGGGCAAGGCTGTTCCCACTATTTGGTAATTAACACAGCTGCAATATATTGGAGGCAGGATTGCCTTTAGCACTATCTCTGTCTTCCCACAAGAACCAGTGTGTTTTGTTATGAAAGCACAATAGTTTACATCTGAACTATCTACTTAAAATGAAGTACCTATGGAAGAAAACTGCAAGAAGCGATTATTATTCCATGAAAGGATAATACAGTGTATATTGTAAAATTTCGTAATTTTTCATGGAATCTGAGATAGCAAACAGTTCAGAAAGTGCTTTGCATGCAATTAATTGCCATCTGTTCTTCAAGAACAGTTTCCATTTCCAAATAGTACTAAAAATATTTGAAATACTGAACAGGAATTATTTTCAATTTCTACAGAGAAAATTCTACATTAAATCTCCATCCTTATTATTGGATAAATATTACATTTTCTTCCTCAAGCAGGTAACTACCAAACTTCCCCACTCAAATTCTATCCTTCATGTTTTTCCAGACTACAATAAATTTTTAAAACTAGAAGCCTTTGGCATTGCACAACATATCTCTGCATAACACCAATATTCATTTAGTCAAATACATAACATCTGACTGATAATCTGAAAATTACATTCTCAGTAACATGAAAATATTTTAATACATAATCAAATACAGCACAAGGGCCACCATCACAGAAGAATTTAAAGAGAAATCTAATAACATAGTAAGACAAAAATAATACAAACAGATTAATTTCCTCCAAAGGATTCACTGGTGGGGAGTTTGGTGGTTTGTTTTGATTTGGTTTGCTTTCAGTTTTCGTTTGGGTTTTTTTTTTGGTTTGGGGTTTGTTTTTTTTTTTGGGGGGGGGGGGTTAAATATGTTCTTTACTTAATGTCAAGTTCTGGTTGTAGAGTTTGTTTCACTCACGGAGAGTTGCACTCTATCAGCCACACTCACAGTTCCAGCAGAGTTACTGTCACATTCTCTGTGGTGACATCAGTGTAAGCATCTTCAGAAATAGGTACTAAAATTTCTTGTGCAAATGGGCAAGAAAATTAGGATCTCCCTACATGGCAGACTCTGAAATATAGGGATTGAACTTCAATAACACTTGCTCTTTTAATACTTTTTTTGTTCTCCTCAGTGCTACATAGTACAAACCTGGAACTCACATAAGACCTCATCACTAGAGATACTCAAAATGCCTGTTTAAGGGTCTGCACAACCTGACGTAACATTAGCTCCACTTTAGGCATGTGTTTGGACTCCAAAGTTGTAAGTCTGTAAATTCACATTTAGGAACTAAGCTACTTTATTATTATCAGAGAAATTAGGAAGACAGACACCTAAGACTGAGAGAGAGGGAATAACAGCAGTGCAGGAACTAAAGGCCACTAACAAGCTGAAACTAGTCTTACACTGATGGATGGTAAGAATAAAGTCAAGTAAGAATCAGACATCTGTAGGAGAAAAGCTGGTATCCACTTTAAGTAAAAAATAAATTTCACTAATAACTACATTTTTATTTTTGCTGAATTTGCACCTACTGATGAAAACCAGTTTAGAGAGCAAGACTGAAAGTGCAAGTTCTGAACTGAAATTGCAATAACGTTGAAAAAAAACAAGACAGCTTTGAAAGATTGCAAATGAAACTCAAAAAAAGTGAAAGAATTCCTTGAAGAACTGTTTATCAATTTTTAAACTAATGAGTCAGACCTATAATTAAGGCAGTTGGCAAATCTCAGTATAGTAGATAGATACTAGCTCAGTTCAGTTATCCAAAGCTGCAGGGTGGAGGGCAAGACACAAGAAACTAACAAAAGATATGACTTCATATTTGGAAAAGAGTGGTATTTGAAAAAGAAGGCCGCAGAAATCTCTCAGGACAAAAATAAAATGCCCAAAAGAAAAGGAAGGGGGAAAACAAACAAAAATCCAGATATACTTACTTTGGGGACAGAATAAAATAAAAAAAATTAAAGAATACAAAGTAAAAGCTTAGGAAAACCCTCACAAAAGAAATACTGCTAGAAATAGTACAAGACCATCATATGGATGTAGGGCCATGCACAGTATTTGCTAAACAACATACAACTGCAGGCAATGCAGCCAAGACCTGCCAACCCAGAGTAAAATGAAAAAAGTCACATCTAGCAAGCAGATGGATGTACAGTGCATTCCTAAAGCAGCAGACATAGTATTGCAAACCTGCTTAGAAGTCACACTTACAAGATCCAACCTGGAAAGTTCTTCTTCAAAACAAGAAATCTTTGTGAATTCAGAGTAGAATTTAGACAATCTTAGATAAATGTCATTTCTGGAAAATGCTTTAAAAAATTCTTAGACTCAAAGCTTGATATAGAAGACAACTAAAATTGAGAGATTAGAGTAAAGAAGTAATTTTAATCTTAGATGACTCCAAACTAAGGCGGCAAAACCAGAACTAGAGAAGCTTTTTCTTTTCTTTCATAACTGTCATGATCAACAGTAGTAATACAGTCTTTTAGAAATTTTAAAGTTTTAAATGTTATTCAATAAAAAACCAGAAAAATATAGAAGTAGAAAACTATATTAAGATATCAAGAGTCCAGGGGATACCTTATTCAACCCTTTAAGCCTTTATTTCTAAAATATGTTTTCTCAAAAATAGTATTATACCCTCCACTACTTCCAGCACAGGAAAAGAAAGGCAAAATGGAATGAATTGTATCAAGATAAGTTGAATGCTATGAAAAGAGCTTCAGAGAAATTCTATCTTCTCTTTCCAGAAGAGTAATGTTGTAAGTATTTTAATCAATCTATGGAATGCAAGTACGAGTAGAAACTGCAACTCTTCTTCCACCGTCCATCCCACTGAACCCGGGCTGGGTTGTCCCATGCACACTCTTGCCCTGGGAAGTACAAGAGCTGAGCAAGGCCTGAGCAATGAGTCACAACAGCTGCACACACACAGCCCCTCCTGGCACATCAGGCTCTCAGACAAAACTATTTATCCACCCATAGAAATAAAACACTGGTTAGGAAAAAGGGGAAAACTGGAATAATTTTAATACCTATAAGGAAGGAAATTCTTTCTCAGAAAGCCCAAAATAAGGAACACATTTTCTAGCATTTGTTAGAAAAACAAGTAGCCAAAACACTGTAATAAGGCCACAGCTTCTTTTGCTTCAGATTTAATATGTAATTTCAGCCATATGTGTGTTACAACAAACTAATTAAATAAAGATCTCAATTGGAAAATAAAAACTAGATAGATGAGGTTTTTCTTCTAGACAGCAACACAGTTTCAAAACAAAATCTGACTCCAACTGGGAAATAATATTTAAAGAAAAAACTTTTTCTTTATCCTCAGGAAGGATACAGATTACTTCATGTCAACTGAAAAAGTTTATAGTAAAGGGAAAATGTGGGCTGAAATCCTCCAGGATAAACGTCTCTCTGATGAGAAATAATCCAAGTTCATTCAACTTTACACAGCATACTCTTCACTGCAAAAACAGGGCAGAGAAAGAAGAGAGAAAAAAAGAGAGAAAAAGAGTACATGGGGAGAGAGGGGGGAAAGGGCTTTTTAAATTCTGAAGCAGGATGCAATTCCAAATATAAATTAAGTTGAAATAACACAACTAAGTTTTCCTTATTCTGTCAACGGAGGTAATTTCTTTCCTCCTTTACTTGTTATATCAGTATCATGAAAACAGCAGCTGATTTTCACAGGATGGAAGTGAAATTAAGCAGACTTACTTGGCAGCTTAATTGCTGATCAGAAAAAGACAGCTTCAGTTAATAAAAGATTTTGCTCTGCAGATCAGTGAATCAGCCTCGTTCTAAATTTCACAGACACGTGCTGATACACAGCTGATAAGCAATCACTCCTTAATTTTTTTTTTCTATAAAGCAGTTTTTGTTATGGTACGTATGAGCAGATGAGATCCCTAAGTCATGCAATATTCAACTTGGTACTTAATACAAGCTAAAAACAAGCCAAAATTACATTCTGTTAGTATGGTGTATTGTCAGAATAAAGATGTAGCCACAGCAGCCAAAGATTTGTTGGCAGAAATATTTTTGTCAACCAAAATTCAAATGGTAAAAAAAAATTATAGATACTGCTTTCCATTTAGAAAGTATCTTTAAAGATCTATATCCAAATTTATATTTATAAAAATGTTTTCATATCTACAAGCAATATTTAGAATATATATTTGCTTCATATAGAGACTCTAGTTTACACTTTTTTTTATTTTAAACTGATATGAGTCTTATTTAGCAGGAAATCAATCACTGCTCTTAATTCCATCTGAGTATGACTGATCTGCCCAGAAAGCAATAGATCAACTATACATTTATGGCTCAATATGGATACCAGCCCACAGCTAAAAATTTGCAGCTCTATATAACCAAGCACATTAAGCAGTCCTCCGGGGTAACGTATAAACAGAAGTAACTCACATAATTCAGCACACACTACGGGAAGAAGTCTTTCAACCACGTCTGCTCACCTTTTTTGGTCCAATCCATTTTGAAAAGAAGCTGTGCATATTGTCAACATAATGAATGAAATCTCAAGACTCCTCATAAATTTTAAATGTCCTAAGGGTTCTTTTCTTCACCATCATGTAAAATCCGAGTACTTAATCTGAGTAGGTTTAAACTGAGCTGAGGGAGTGGGGGGAGGGGGCTGGGGTTGTATTTAAATTATATTAAGGTTTTTTGATGAATGTGCCCTTTTATTGTCGACATCAACATTCTGTAAAATGCATGGAAGTAAAAACATTCAGCAATATTTTATATGTGGTTTTGTGTATTAGCTTTGTTTTACTGTATAATCCCCTCAAAGTTCACTGGTTTTCATTGCAGTAGCAGTTCTTCCCATACACCTTCCAATATGCCTTAGAGATTCTATTATTTATTTTAGTATGAAGAACATTATAAAAATAAAGTATTTATAAAATGTACCATGAAATTCCTTAAGAAAAGGGTTTTTATATCATTCTAAGAAAATAACCTCTGAATTCTAGTAATAAAGAGAGAACATCACTTCATAGTAAATACAGGATAAAAATTGTACATGTCTTCTATCAAATGTAGTAACACCAAATATGTTTTATTCGTTGTAAAGCAAATGTTCCCTAGAATAATCCTTTCAAAGAAGGAAGCTTTGCTTGGTTATTTTTACAACTGAACTAGAAAGCAATGAAGTGAGTACATCAGTGCTGGCCAGGTGGGTATACTTAGCAAAACAAAATCTTTGTTCCTCTTGTTCAGCAGCCTTAAATGTTGTCATGACACTCTTTTTCAGTAAAAAGAAAATATTTGAGAGGCTGAGAATTTCTAAAGTTAAACCAGTATCTCTAAAAAAGAAATCCACTGTGCAATAAAAAATACAAAACCAGATTTGCTTAACTTTAAAAACTACCATTTTCATCAATACTAATTTTCTTTTTGGTATTCTCCCAGAATCATAACTGCTTCCACTAAATTATACAGACATCAGAAATGTATAACAGCAACATTTTTTAAACAACAAGTAAAAGTATTAGATTATGAATCTATGAGAAACTAAAAAAAAAAAAAAAAAAAAAAAAAAAAGAGCACAGGTGTAAAGTTCTTTATGGTTCTTTTTTGTCATTTGGGAAAAAATATTTTGTGAAGATTTCATAGTAAACTTTGATGTTTCATAGCAGAACTTGAAATGATCATGAAAAAAACCCTATATCTAGACAATACATGTGTCCACAGGCATATTTCTCACTATAATACAGAAGTGAAGTTTAATGTTGAGATTATGTGAACCCTTCTCCTGCTTTCTTATATTGCATTACTTTCACAGTCCAAGTGAATTTCACAGATACAAGTTAGCAATATGAAAAACATGGCAGAAGGAAAGTAACTAAAATTTAAATAAACATATGTCATTTTAAGAGCGCCATCACTAAATAATCATGGATATAAAGAAAAATTATCATGGCATTCATTTTCCATTTCCAGAAATACTTCTTCATATGCATCTTGGTATCACTACGATAAAAATTTAATACTAGCTTGGAGCTAATATTATTAATAATAGAAAACAATGTTAATGTCAGGACTCAACACCTGGTCTATGGATGCATTCCTACAATACATAAGTACTGAAATTGAGATCATCTTTGAGTATTTCTCATTTTTTTACAATATTGATGCAAAGGAAGGTGAAATACAAGCAGAAAATACACAGTTTTCACATAAATGACAACTTCTTATTTTCGAGAAAAGTCAATCTGAAGAGATTCTTCAATTCTAAACAATGCTCTGAAGGCTGTGTTCAGACCATCATCCAACCCATCCTGAATTTTACACAAAGAGCTACTGAGAGTTGCAATACTGGCAAAATCTTCAGTTAAATCTGAAATTAAAATTTGAAATTAGTAACCAGATGCATGGATTTTTGACATTCCCTGGCTGAAGAACAAATGAAGAACAAAAAATATATGATATTTTTTGCAGTTTGTTGCAACAGCAGGTTGTAGAGGAAGTAACATTTAGCAGTTTATGGATCAACTCTCCCTGAATTTGTTTAAAAAGATGCTGTACAGATTCAGGTACTATTTAATGGAAAAAACCATATCCAATGCCTCTCAATGCTGAGGAACTACGTAGGGAAGGGCACACAGGCAGGGAAACAGACGGACAATTCGCACCTTGTTTTTTGCCACTTTTGAAAAGAGATGCTTAAGTAAACGTTTGCTTTATCAGAGAGTTACAGTAAGTAGCCTTATATTTACAGAATCACAGGATAGTCTGAGTTGGAAGGGACCCACAAGGATCATCAAGCCTGACCCTTAAGTGAGCGGCCCAAACAGAGATTAACCCCACAACCTTGGTGTTATCAGCATCATCCTTTTTCCAACTGAGCCAATCTCGGTGGTGTTGCACTTCTTCCACATCCCAGTTTTCAACCGTCTGTATAACTTTGGCAATTGCTATGCCAAAACCTTCAATTATAAATCTGTGGTTTAAAAGATCTCCCAGCTACCCTTCCACCAGAGCCCCCAACAAGGGATTTCATATCAAGATTTACTTTGGCTTACAAAAAGTTGGGGCTAGGCTAACTTTCTTGTATTTGTTCCTAGTTGAAAGTACTGCTCCTTTTAAACCTTCTGTGCTGAACAAGCATCTAAATTATTTTGTTTTAAAAGTGTTATTCGTTGTAGTTTGTTTAACTTTCATTGTTAATGGACTGTTCTGTATCCCCATTTCCCTGAATTAATGGTTTCGTCCCAAAAGTTGTTTCCACCCCCTGAGCTGTCAGTTGCCCCTAACCCAACCCCTTTTTCCTGGATGTTCTAAATCAATTCTTCCCTTGGGCCAACCCCTGTCCAAATCCATCACGGGGATTCCCCTAGTCCTCGACACCCCATTGGCCCAAGAGACCTCCTTCCACTGTTTTCCCATTGGGTCCTGAAGTATGAAACTTCTCCTTGTTCTCCTCCCACATCCTCTACCTATTGGTTAGCATTCAGTCCCCACCCTGGGACCTCCCCCGTTTATAAACTGCTGGAGTCTATCCTGAGTGTTTTCTGTCACTGACTGTTCAGAAGAATAAACCCTCCTGGATCAAAAACAGAAGCTCTCCCTCTCATTCCTTGGCCCCAACCTGCGCCGATTTAAAGACCTCCATGCCACAGAGCAAAGCACTCTAAGTCACGTCTCTCGTCAGCCGCTCGGGAGATGCATCCCACTCTTGGTACTGTGCTGCGGTGGTTGAGCTAGCTAAAAGACTCCAGCACAGCGTCAGTTATTAATTTTGACTTTAATTTTATAATCTCATTCTAGTTTGAAATAAAATAAAACAGCCTTTTTGCTACATGATGAATGTTAGTTCTTGGTAATGTTGCCTTTTCAAGTAAAATCTCTGTCAGGAATTTTGAAGTTGTGTACAATATAATGTCCTTAAAACCATTTACTGTATTTAACAGACCACAAGCCCTCCTGTAACACAGACATCTCATCTAAATTTATATCAGTAATTTAATCATTTTTTTTAACTTTCTTGCATTGATTTGCATTCAATTTATAACTCCTTACACTCACTTCAAAGGACTATACTGCATTTTCCCAAAGCTTACCATATTTAAATGTCCAAAAAGATTAATCTTAAAAATCCCAGGGATTATTATTGCCTGTTATTTTCAGTAAAGTTTAAAAAGTAGGCAATAATAAGAATATAATGCTTAGTAGCTTTACAACCAGGTTGATTATTAACGGGGACAGGTGACCTGAGAAAGACACAGGAACAAACCAGGAAAGAAGAAGTTAAAAGGCATTATCTGCTCTGACAGAAAAGATAACTATCCTTATAGCCTCACTTACTTCTGATACTGTTCCATACCCCATGCTAAATTTAGGTATAAATAAGGGGACTAAGGGTCAAGAGTTCCCAATGTAGTCAGTAGTATCAATGGAGCTTAGATTTTGTTGCCCTATTTCTAAGGTGTTAATCTGAGTTAGAGCTGAATTGCTCTGTCATACACACTCAGTGTTAATGCAGTAAACCATTAGCTTAAGATGAATTTTAAGGCGGGACAGTGGCTGAAGCTCCTGTACAAAACATTGTCCACTGTTTTAAAGTGCAAGAGTCTATTTGAGTAATTAGCTAAACGTGTGTATTTAAATGAAAATGTTGCTTTTAATTCTTCACTTTTGTGAGAACTTCAGCATTCTCTTTCAAACCCTCATCATAAAATACTGCCTGAAAATCCTCTTAAATCAATGCAGTGAGAATCTAATTAAATCAAGTTACTGAACTGTGTCCATAAACAGTGGTTTTAATTCTGTCAACTTAGTATCACTAATGCCGTCCATAAATTTCGTCACATTTACAAAGAAACCATGAAAAAGTCACAGTTTCACTACATAATAAGTTATGCTCTCTTGTGTGACTTTAATGGGCTCTGTTAGGATAACAGCAGCCAGCCAATTTAAAATGTTCAGGCTTCATTTTGTCAGCATCTGTGATCCAAGGGGTCATTCATTAAATGATGACCTTATTTCTTCTGTGTGGTTTAACAGACAGAGAGGAAGGAAGGGAAAAAAGAAAATAACACTGTAAACATGTATGGAAGCTCCCCAATATTATTTAGTTATCTGCATGTATAGCTCATTAACAGATGCTTCATCTCAACAGGATGAAAATTTCACTGTAAAACTGAAGACCCTTATTGGTCAGCTATCAGAGTTTCCCAGAAGGAATGGCAAAAGAGGTACAGTGAAAAGTAGGAAATGCCACCCTGGAATTTAAGGTATAACATGGAAAATACCTTTTTCTGAGAAGTAGTAAATTGCACATAAATAATCCTTAAAACTGTATGGTGAAACATACTGAAATAATTTCATTACTACTTGATCACCTAGTTTAGAAACAAAAGTGGAAAATTTATACAGAAAAATGTTTTTATTCTAATTAAATTACATGTCATTTATTTGGCCCATCATTTAACATAAAATGTCTAAGGATAATTGATAAAAACTCATTTCTGTAAGTGCTCATTTTTCTCCACTGACTAGAGAGAAATTCTGGTGAGTAGGCTTGATTTATGATATCTAACTATTAAAATAATAGAGATAATTGGAGTAAGTTTAATGCAGAACCCCCCCCCTTGAGGCAACAAAGAAATCTATGTAGAGTTTCTTGAATAATGATGCTTTTGTCTAAAATCAGCATCCCTAGGCATGACAGGATATAAATCAGAATAAAATAATAAGTTAGAGGCTTCATCCTTAAGCCTTCATTAGAGACTTCTGAAATACAAACAAGACATAAGATGCTATGAAGGAGGGAAACAGGCTTGATCACTGGCCAAACTTTCACGGATGAACTAGTCTGTTGTAATCTGTTTAAGGAAGTCTGCAGTGATAAAGCAAAAAAAAAAAAAAAAAAAAAAAAAAAAAAAAGTAAAATAAAGATATCACAATCTTCTCTCTAGAATTGCTACTGAATAGAGACACCACCGAAGTGCAGCTAGGATCAACAAAAGAAAAGAACAGTGTCAATCATATAATTTTTCCTTCATCACAGGCCTGTTCTCAGCTTCCTTGTTTTCTCTCTGATGTCTCTGAATGTATTTATTAAGACTGGTTGAAAGAGGCATGATTGACATTCAAAGATGTACACACTCAAATGAAGTGGGGGATGCAAAGCAGTTCATTTTTCAGTAGCACGTTATCTATGGCTTGGGCGTGACTTCAGATAGAGATACAATCTAAGCATCAAAATCCATTAACTGGAGACAAACCTAAACATGTTTCTTTAGCATATAACCTCTATATAAATCCCAGTTACATTGGCTGAAGTGGTAAAAATTCCCTTCAGCTTATTAGTATGAACCTGAATACAATAACCCAAAGCCAGCAAGAAAACAACTTCAGGATGAGATCTTATTGCCACACAATGGGTTGGGTTGAAGGAGACCTTGAAAAGTCATGTAGTCCAACCCTTCTGCCATTGGCAGGAATACACAGGTTAGAATGTTGGGGGGTTTTTGTTTGGTTTTCTGGGGGGTTGGGGGAGGGGGGAGGTTTGGGGGGGGGCGTGGTTTGTTTGTTGAGTTTTGGTTTGGTTTTTTTTTTAGCAGGTCCTTAAACAGAACAAACCCCTACATGTATATATCATATATCTTATACCTGACTAAAATGTTGAATTACCCTTATATCCAACTAGAGGATCACGATTCTAGGGAGAGGACCTTCAGCTGCTGCATACACACTCCATGCAAACTGATGAACATGGATTTTGTTGAATCTAAAACATTTATATGACCGACCATAAACACGTCCATAAACTAATATATTGAAAGAATGTAAATACAATATTATATATTTGGTTTTTTAATCAGGTCTAAAATACATCCATTTTAAATTTTCCCTTTTGCTCTTTTTTAAGTCTTCTGATTTTCTGAAATTTTTTAAAATATATATCGGATTTGGATCCTAAGGAGAAAAAGCTGACAAAATATTCTGGACTTGTAAGAGCAAAATGGGGATTGCCATTGCTCTTCTCACAGGCATTAAGAACCTCATTCGCTCTAAGGAATTACAACAAGGATTCCAAATAATTTCAGATTCTAGGCTCTCAGCAGCACCAACCATTGTTTTTGTTACAAGTTGCTGGGGGAAAGGAAAAATTAATGATTTTTATAAAGAACATACACATTTAAGAACTTTTGCAGGGTGTGTGTATGCTGCAGTCATTCTGCTACTGCATGCCAACAGTTTAAAAATCTGACCTCTGTGTGTGTCCATAAATAATACTTCCCAAATCAATCATGTAGTCTGAAATTGTTCTACAAGTATTACATAACTATAATAATAATTATTAAATTATTATGCAAGGCTCTTATTTGCCAGTTTGTCTATCAGAGATAGGGGGTTTTTTAAAGTATCTCACCACTTCATATTTGTTGATATTTTTGCTATTACAGTTCTAAAACTGTGAGTGTGATTTATTTTTTTCTTAAGTCAGAGATCATTTTGAGTATCAGCTGTTCATACAAGTCTATGTTAGTTCACCTTTTGTACTTGGATTAAATTTCCATAGCAATCTCCAAAATCAGTTTATTCTTAGAAAACACATGGGAGACCAATCAGGAATATATGAATACAGCAATCATAACCCTGTTGTGTTCAAAAGGGTTCTTCATGAGATAACATTAAATATTGTACAATTCATGTAGATGAAGTTCATGATAAAAGCAGTATTGATGTATTTTATTTGTTCACTTTATCAGCTGCAAGTATGAGACAATAACAAAACAGTAAAATAATAAAACCTTTACTCAGCCCATTCCAGTATCAGTCATATTACTATTAATATATCATAAAGCAGGAGTATAACTGGTAGATTAGATATACCAAGATTGATTACTTCTAGCCTGAAGTAATGCTCTGTGCTAATAAGAGCAAATGTTCTCTTCATGTTCTCAGTATACCAGGAGCTGACACGTTTTCCAGCCCTGCTGGTACCACCTAGAGAATGTACTTGCTGCTGCCGTGTCATACCTCATGAGTTTCAGTAAATAGTATATACAGCTGCACACAGGAATTGAAACAAGCCACACAGAAGAGCTAAATGTAGTTGCTAGCAAAAATTTCTAGAATAGCCCAGGAGGGCTTTTACAAATCAGGACATGAAGAGCCCCTTCAAATCTAAATTTCCCTTGGTGGTTAACTGCTGCTGCATTAGCAAATCTTGTGAACTGGAAAACCTTGCTGAGCTATCTCACATACACACCGTTGAAATGCGAAACACAACTGTTAAGAGTCTTTGCAAGCTTTAAGTATCTTCAAACATATCAATTCAATCACACATGTAATAGAGAGTTATATTATGCTTTACCGTTTGCTGACCACAGGTATGTAGCTGATTAAAACACACAAAGAACATACACAAAAAGCCCTTTAAAGTGTTATAAAGAAGAAAAGTGTAACTTAGAATTAGCTGATAAAATGGGTAGAGACTTTAGAAGAGTGGGAGACAACAGCTGCAAAGCTGCCGACTTACAGACTTACAGTAAATACTTACATAAACCCCAACCCACTTTATGCATTCACAAGCTCTGTAGTCTTTTCAACACCACAAATGGCCACAGGATTACAAAAGAGAACTGAAAAAAAAGAATAAAATTGGAGGGCCAGCTATTCAAAACTCTCTCAAAGATAATCACTGAGATAATTTCTCAAAAAGGAGAGGCAAAGAGGGAAATAAAGAGGAGAAAATATGAACATGCTTACCTGTTTCAATTATAAAAACTAAGAAGTATCTAGAAAATGTTTTAGATATTAAGATGCACTTTTTTCTGCTAAATTTGGGTTAAGACGTTTTAAGGCCTTTGTTCTGTTAAGTCAGGTTTAACTTAATGTTAGTTAACATATACTCACATCATAAATTTCTCCCAGTAAGGAATCATACCAATATTGCACTTTTCCATCACTGTCAGTTTTAAAACCTGTCTCTAGATATTATCTGATAACATAAGGGTCTTAAGAGGTTACAAGGGGCCCATGAAAGATAGTCCTTAAAATTTCCTGGCATTGCAAGGTATTTAAAAGATTTTGCAATAAATGTCTGTCAACTATACCAACGTTCTCCTTCAGTTATCAATGGTTCCTATGAAGCAGTAATAGTATTGACCTGGAACAATTAATAGTCTTCACAAGTTTTACAACATCACCACTCACAGTGAGGAAAATGTAGGTAACAACAAAGTCTATGGAAGCTATTTCTATTTGATTCAGAAATGTGACACCATCTTATCATAAGCTGCATGGAACAATGAATTTAAATCTTTAATTCTGTCTCATGGATTCAGGTAAGCTATATCAACTAAGGATACAGAAAATAATTTGTAATCAGGTTTTCCCTGGTAATGTTAAATAGGTAAGCCTTTGAACTCAAGTAAAGTGCAAACTAAAACAAATTTTCTGTGGAAAAAATACTACTGTCAGCGTCCTATAGGACTGAGGAACACAGTGTGCATGATCACGCATTTAAAAATCCTACAGCAGTATTTCTTTACTAAGGTCAAACTCAGCACCCGTTTAAAAATAGCCTGTTCTGAGGACGAAGGGGATCTTATGCAGACGCAAACATCACAGCAGGCCTTCTGGGTGTACAGGATGCTATTATCCTTTGCTTGCTGACAACATACTTTCCTTTATATGGCAAGACCACACTTCTGTCATTACAGTTGCCCTAGTTCTGGAAATATCAAAGTTATTGTTCTGAGAATGCCACTAATTTATCCCTTAAAGCAAACATATAAAGCAACACATAACGCAAGAAATATGGTCACTAGCTATCTCTTTTTTGCCTTAAGATATACACTATTAACTACTGAAACCCTAAATGGCATTATGCTATGGATGATGAGTTTATGAGAACAATAATTTTAAGTTTTACTCCTACCTTTTCCCTTCTCTAGTCCAAAATTTAGCTAATACACTGATTCTTTACATTTCAGAAAGGTAGCAATAAAAAAGATACCTACAATAGCAGAGAAAATCACTCACCAGAGCTGAGTGGTGAGAGAATAGGCTGGCTAGAGTGTTCTGCTCCATATTGGCAGAAGACACAGGTCAAGTTCAAATCAATTTAAGTTCTATTTATGAAATAAATGAAAAAGATTTTTGTCGATTCTTCCTACATAAAATCATTAAATTACAGACATGACATGAAAATTTGTAGGTAACCCCTGTCTCCGCTTCCAGTGTTCTATCCTATTAATTTTTTCGCCTTCATTTTAGGTGCGGTGCCTTTTATACTTTAATCCTGACACATTTTTCTCTGATTTTCAGTCCTTTATGAATGAATCCAGTCAGACTTCATTGAAAATCTAACAAGTGAGCAGACAACTGCTTGGATTCTTGTGTACTTTAGCAGGCTCCATTTCTCACTTGGGAACCACTGTCCTCATATATTGGCAAAGCATTTCCCTTTACTGTAGTATGTTAAACATGTCCCAATCTTCGGACATCTGCTTGTGGACTGCCACCTACCCCACTGATTGTTGCACCACACACATCTGCCTGAACCTCCTCATTGTTTCTCCTTCAGAGAATTTACAATCTACTTATAAACCCAAATGCAATCTTAACATTCTCTGTATGCTCAGCTATTAACAAAACAGGTTTCCAATGCATGGCTGGGTCTTTTAGAAGCAGTCATAAGACAAATATCACAACCACACATACTGAACAAGACGTTTTTAGGAACTCCACTTCCATGCTATAAAATAAATTAAAAACATCATAATGCTTATTGTAAACATTAATTAGTAATGTTAATCTTGATAGTGTACAGTTATTATGCCTCACATCTTAAAACTTCCAATGCTGAAATTCCATTTGAAGTAAACAGAATAATTCAGGCTGGGAAGCACCTCTGGAAGTTATCTACTTCAGCTCATGGCCAAAACAGATGCAACTGGAAAGGCAGATGAGGATGCTTGCGTTTTTGCTAGTCCAGTTTCAATTAAGGCTGGAGGTTTCATAGCCTCTCTGGCTAATGACTTGGCAATTCTAATTCTGCCTTTTTTTTTTTTCCCCATGTGTATAGTCAGAATGTCCTCTACAGCAATTGTGTCCCCTGTCTCACCCTTCTGCTGTGCATCTCTGAGAAGGAATTTTCTCTGTAGCTAATCATCAGATAGACAGTTGACAATAACAATGAAGTCCCAAATACAGATACATACACGTTTTTAAAGCTAAATGTTGTTCAATTGCACTTTTCAGGAACAGCTGATTGCGCATAAAAAACTAATGTTACTTTCATCAATATAATTTCCCTAGAAAATACAGTGATTATAAGGTTAATTATAATTTAAAACCTGATAATTTGCCATTCCCTTGCTTTTGCCTTTGCTAACAGGTTGAAAAAAAGAAAACAAGACCAAGACTGCTTATTACATGCAAAAATATTCATGTCCACAATATACTCAGCACAGGTCAAGACCCATGGTTTTTCTTCCAACTTCACCAATTAGATTGGAAATAAATATTTTTCATGTGTAAGCAAAATTCACTTTGTCAGCATATGTGTACTTAATTGAAAGATTCCTAGAAGAAACATCCTGTAGCTAATATTTATGGTTGCTTATAATACAACTGACTAAACTGGCTTACGGGAAATTACTGAAAGATAAAAGTCAGCTGTGGCAATATTTAATCTATAATTTGTCCAAGACCACAATGTTTGAAATATCCTGTAAAATAAAACATCACCTCAGTATTTCCCAAATTGAACACAAAATGAAAGAAGGCTAACTGCAAAAAAAAAAAAAAAAAAAAAAAAGGATAAAATGTATTTAGGTATCTTTCTGCATACAAAGAACCAATTTCATTTGGTTAATTGCTTACATCCAGAACTTAAAATATAAATAATCAGGCTTCATCTCATAAGAAAAATTACAGTATTCTAGAATGCAAGAACTGCTGAATCATACTGTAACATCCTACATATATTTCTCTGTTAGAGCCTTCATACTACTGCAGGTAGCAGAACTTAGCATTGGAATATGAAAGCCTTGATGCCAAGGAACTGGATCTCTTTGGAAGACAATGGTTTTATAATGGAGAAGAAGGACTAAGCTGATTTCCAGAGTTATTCTACAAAAAAGAAAAAAAAAAATCATTACTCCCTCTCATCATAAGTATAGAGCAACTTCTTCATAATAGATGATACAGCATCTTTAGGTCCAAAATGTTTACTATTCACAATTCAAGTAAAGCAATATGAAAAGTAAACATTTAAAATAGTGAGTTTATCTTAAACTGAATCTAGTATTTAGTGAATTCAGCACTCAGCATTTCATAAGTGCAGTGGAACCTAACATTAAGTACTTTGATTTATTATCTTCTCTAGGAATCAGTCAAAACATGGGCTTCAGTTTTAAGGGAAGGAAAGAACTTTCAACAAAGTATCACTTTAACAACCCTCTAAAGTGTCAAGGTATCTGATCAGCAGGTTAAACAGAGTACGTATTCAGAGCACATATTTAAAAATTATGGTCCATTTATACTTATCATAATCAAAAATACACTTGATCTAAAGTGCAAGAATAACCACATGAATACCTCTTTTTTTATCCTATATCACCACAGATTTTCAGTCTGAATTTACATAAGAAGGAGGTGTCTAATCTGAATACCCTACAGATAATGAGCACTGAAATTTCACATTAGTTGCGAAAACAATTATATTGCCTGCCCCTTCCAGCAATGAGACTGTGTAGCTTATTTCACTGACTTGTAAAACTTTTCCTAGTTCCAAGTATCTACAAGCAATGCCAGTCATAAATAACCAGTAATTACTTCTCAGCAGTTGAAAATGTACTGAGAAAAAAGGTATTGAATATTTTCCTTTAAGAGTTGTCAAAGGTTCAAGAGTTTCTTAAGGTTCAAGGAAAAAACATTCAGGAAACATATACTGTTACCTTACTCTACATACACGGCAGCAGATTCTGCTACAGCAAAGCATCTAAATTATAACTATTTCCAAAGGTAAAAGTGACATTTTTCTAAACCAAGGCAGGATTCACGCTCCCTTTGCTCAGTATGACCTTCACACAGCAGTCAGCCATCCTACTGTAAGGCAGAGTTACAGGATCAGAGACAGCTTTCCAGCCAGTCAAATCATCACTGCAACTTCTGCAAGATTCCAAGCAGCTGTCTACTTAGACCCAGGACCTCTAACATACTGTGACTGCCTGTCATCTAGAAGAGTATAAAAAATTATTCAATGTTGTTTCATCCGTTTTCAATTTCTATTGTAAAAATAAACAATTATGTCACTTGGTGAAATAGGTTTTTTCCTCTTCTTCATTTGCCTGATCACTAAAAGGTAAAGTAAAAATAATTAAATTGAATTAATAAATCAGTTAATTTTGAAATTGAAAATTACTGTTAGCACTCCTCCAACAGCAGAACATAGGGCCTCCTTATGTATCAACTAGCTGCTAACACCACATCATCCTACAATTTGAAGATCACAACATAACCAGTTTTTTCTCACATCTTTTTCACTTTCCAAAGAAACAAACATAGATATATTTTTGTGTAAATTCAAATTAACTTTTTTTTTATTATTTACATCCTAATCAAGTTCAGTTGCAACTCTACTATAACTCACAGTTATTCTACTGTAAATACAGATAAGTCAATACACTTATCAGTATTTACAGTACCAATCCAGTAGCGTCAAAATTAAAGCTGTTTGACACAAGATAATCTACAGATCTGTATTTTTAAGTATTTTCCTTCTGGGGTGGGCAAGACTGTAATCTCCCTACACTTTCACTACAATGGGTCTTAAAGAAATTTTATGTGACTTACCTCAGAAGTAAATTCAACCAAATGCTATAGACTGTGCATCTGACTTTAATTATTTTTGCCAAGTCTCTCAATGCTGCATTTTGAATGAAACACAAAGACTACAATACATACAAGAAAACAAAAAACAAACAAACCAAACCCCGAACCTAGAACAACTGGGTAATCAATGAAGTGGATTTAGTAAACTTCCAATGTAGTATTCTAATAGACACTCTAAAAAATGTTCAGCAAGCAACAATTTGTTAGTTAATTCAACAGCAAGGTACTTAATTCAATAGCATGGCCAATAAAATTAAAAAATCAACCAGAATATGAAGTTCTGACAGCACAGCTTACAACACTACAGTAGTCTTCCCAATCAATCAATCGACTAACACCTCTTCCACAAACAGCCATCTGACTTCCCCATCATTACCTTTTTAAAAATAAATATAGCTGGTTTTAAATCTCCAACTTGCAATTTAACCACTAAACAATCTGCAAGCTCCAACATTCATTTATGTGACTTTTTAGCCTAAAGAGTCTAGCCAGACTCTTTCCAGAAGTGATTTCTGAAATCAAATCTTGTCAACTTCCTAGTCATATCCACAGACTTTAAATGTAACAACCATAACTTTAACTGCAACAACTTCTTTCCTCCACAACTGCTCAGTTTCCACAGTAATGCAATAACTGCCTATTAAACTCCGCCTGAGCAGTTCATATTAAAACCAAGGATCATGTACACTATCTGGAAAGTTTCCTTAGAAAAAGGATTTTATTTCATAAATAGAAGATGCAAGGCTTTCTTCCACCAACAGTATTAACACACTTATATATAGTATGATACCCACACTAAGAATAGATTTAACACAGATAATAAAAGTAGAACTGTATATTTGATTTTTATCAAGAAAAGACATGAGAGGTTGTATTTTTTTTTCCTAGCTAAAAGAACAGAATAGGAAAAGATTTTCTGAGGTCACTGAGGCACAGAAACTAAAGTGATTATTTAGCTTCTGTGTCAGCACAACCTCCTTTGCAGTGTCCTACCTGCCAAAAGACAGATGACTTGGTACAGAGATCTTAGTACAAACAAAAATAGAACAGAAATTGGAAGACTTAAGAAGGCCAAGCAGAGGTATTCATAAAAGGTTGTCCAGTATTTTAGTCAGAAAGAAGCTTTCTTAAATGTAATGCAAGAACCATTACATATCCATTCATGTTATATCTATCAGAATTTAGTAGAAAATCTTTACATAATTACAAGTAATTCAAATTCAAGGCAGTTCCTTCAGTAAGTACCTTCTTACTGATATTTATTTTACTAAGCTAGTCTCAATAATGAAATTCCAATTAGTGATCTTCTATGAATAGCATATATTGAGTTTGCACCATTTGAGATCTCTTTTGTTTTCACCAACTAAACGAGACTATATTCCTTCAAAAATTCCATTATTCAGATTTGCATGTATGGGCTGAAACTTGTTGAACCATCACATAAAATCACCATCGCAATTATCTTTTCCAGTTCTCCTTTCTGGACAGATGCCAGTGAGAGACACAGCTGCAAAAAAAACCTCAAATGTGGTACTTGGATTCTTCCTTCAGAATGATGATCTGGATTGGATTTTTCAATGGAAGCAGTGACAGAAGCCACTTAATATCCCTCATAAGGATAATAAGGATAGGAAACAAAAAGTATGATTTGGGTGTTTTTTTAATGTAAAGGAATTTTCTATGTAGAAAGTCAAGTTTGTATTTAAAGCAATTATGCTCCTATATGAGAACTCAAAAGAAGTTGACAAAATATGCAACACTTATTTCCTTATTTTTATAGCTGACCTTTAAGAACATATTTTTAAACATATTGCCCATTTAGCTATTATAGTTCATACTTTTTAAAGCATGTTACCATTCAGAATGTACAGAGCAAACAGCATGGTTCTCTTTCTTATTTCCTCAGATTAATTTAGCATAGCTATTTTTATTTGATGCAGAAGAACACCTTCTAAATTAGCAATGGAGGGACACCTGGCAACCTATCCAGCAAGTAGGTTTCTGCTCTCAGTCAAACGTTGGAGAAGCTATTCTCTCTATTACAGATGTAGCACAATCTGTAAATTAACCTCTAATTATTTACCTCAAGATTAAAATTAGTGTCTGTGACTACAACCTTAACTTTTCACCATTTGAAAATCTAAACACCAACTTTTTTCTACATTAAGACAGGAATTTTGGAATAAAAAAAAACAGTGTGATTCTACAATCAGGACAGGACGTTTTCCATAAAGGCAACCAAAATGAATTCTAGACCTAGAAATCACTCTTTGGCAACATTTTTTTATAACAATGCCTGCATTTGTACACTGTAAAAAACAAACTGTGTATAGGTAAAGTTGGCAAAAAATATCCCTTAATCTGCAGCAGAAGAACACTATCTCTATAAGTATGGGGACATGCAGCTGCAGCATGTATTCCCAGGGAACTGCATGAGCTGTACAACCCCCACTGCGATGCATACGGCTCCAGCTACAACGCCGCTGGCACTCCAACTTTACAGAGTAAAACCAGCTGAGAGAACACTACGTATCTTATAACTCGTTCTGCAATATCTGATAAAGTTCTACACAACTGTTGAGATCTACCTCAGCTAAGCTCTTACAAAATAGATGCCTGTTTCAACACAAAAGTTATTGAAAAATCAAGGTCTGCCTGGCAAAAACATGCACTCATCTTTGAATGATATCCTCATGTGCTACATGATGATTTTTTCTCTTTGAAAACAAATAAATGCATTTCTAAAGCTAAAAATATAACACACTTTTTTCTTTTCTTAAATCCATTTAAGAGATGGAAAGGTAGTATTCTAGAACACAGACTAACAGAAATCTCTTCATTTATTTAAAAATTATTCCTGTTTTAATTTTCAATGTATTAAGTCCCACTAATAGAGCAGTACCTAATTTAAGCACTTGAACAAGTGATCAAGTTAAGAATGATAACATTTTGCTTAGTTCTGAATCAACTTTAAATTGGGAGTTCAGAAGTTACAGTATGTAACAGTGAGTTCTCCTAATCCTGGTATCAATAAAAATTAGTTCAATCTAAAGGGAAAAGGATATTCTAAAGGTTGAGGTAAGATATAACTAATTGTAAAACACTTAACTTAAATAAAAGAAATAATTTTTGGCTACCAACCTATTATCTCCATTGGTTTTACCTGACTCTAATTTTGTATTTTTAAAGACTAATGCTATTCTAAACGCTTTGTCTAAAACAAGTTAAATGCACACGTGTGCATACAGTGGCTAATTTGACAGCTGTGGTTGAGATGAGTAGTTCACCTACATCAGATACAGAGATCAAAATGAGAGACACATGCAGTCTTCATTCAATACCTTTACTAGATATAAACACCAGCAAGTACTCAAGTACTTGGGTGCTCATTTTCAATCAAAGTCATTAAATTTTATATATATATATATATATATATATATATATATATATATATATATATATATATATATATATATTCATCAAGAACTAGATTGGACAACAGAGGAACGATTTTTCGGATATGCAAGCAGTATCAGAATCATGACCACAGGCTCACTGATTCTCTTCTGGGGCATCCAGGACCACCAAGACTAACTCACCTCTTTGCTTTCTTCATACCATCAAAGATGCCATGTCATTCTAGATGGCTGCTGTTTCTACAACAATTCCTAAAGGTATTGTTGACATCCCAATCAGCAAATACCATTGTAAGTAGAAGGTCAACAGGCAAAACAAACTTGGAGCAAAGAGATGAGTTTGAATAGCCCTGGTCAAGCTGCCATGAAGGAATATTTCACTTCAGCTCTTGTTCTACAAAAGACCACCCCTTCCACTATTTAACCTCTAAATTATCTTCTACTACAATTTGGCAAAGAGGAGACAGTGGACAAATGTAAAGCAGCCAACAAGAATACAGAACAAAGGTTTACATATCCATTTGCTTATCTTAGTCACACCAACACTTTCTCAACTGAATTTCTTAGAGGAACATC
Organism: Chamaea fasciata; assembly: GCF_029207755.1. NCBI lineage: Eukaryota > Metazoa > Chordata > Aves > Passeriformes > Sylviidae > Chamaea > Chamaea fasciata. The sequence goes on along the minus strand of NW_027094090.1, from coordinate 27,046,481 downwards.
TTAGTAAAGAAGCATCTGATGGGAGATCAGCCTTCCCCGTTCATGCCTTACCTAAATCAGACTCTGAGGACCAGCAAGTAAAATTCATGCATATATTTGAGTTATAGAAATCACAGGTAAACAATCAAAATGAAAAAGATAGAAGTACTAACTTGTTTACACAATAAAAGCATTGTACAGCAAAATCAAGTCTAAAAAACTGAAAAGTACAAAATCACATCCAGATACAATATCCTACAAGACTTTACTACACAATTGAAAACTTAACAATACAGTCAGGAAGCAGGCCAAAACTGCTTCTAACAAACTTGTATCATGAGGTACTTAAAAGTTGTTACTGATAAATGTAAACATTGAAGGATATTTTATATTAAAACTATCCAATAGATTATTTTTACATTGTTCAACTCCCTTTGTATTGACCTTAAAGTGTTTTTGGAATACTCTGATCTGATTATCCAGGGGACTTCCCAAAGACTAAGAAAAACTTCTGAATAGTGCATGAATACAGCTTCTTCTATGTGGGTGTACACAAACTCCACCAAGATTGGGGAAAAGTTTCCAAACATATAACAATCCCCACAGCCTCTAAAATACTAATTATCATGCTAAAATAATAACCAATGCAGATAGCTCAGACAGAATCACAAACATTCAAGGAGTATAATAAGAATGAAACTATTAATTTTTTTTCTGATCAGATGTGCTCATTTTCTGTTTAGTCTATTAATTACTAATCAGTTATACCGACACTTTTAAACAATCACCAGAGCACGACTTGGGCAGAGGGATGCACACACGGGCAGAATCACATTTTACAGCAATCATTAAGTGACCTGAAATTGGAGTCCTTTTGCAATATTATCTGTAGGAAACATGAATAAATTCATATTTGTAGCTAGACTATTTACAGAAAATGTTACATGACAGAAAATGAGACAGATCACAGTGCAAATTTTAAGTGTCTAACAAAAGAAGAACACATGCAAGAGCTGTCTCTAAGAGCTGGTAGTGAAAATTATCTTACAAATTACCACTACAGTGAAGAGGTAGGCAAAAAAACGGGACAATTAGAAAAGATTTGTGACAAAAAGGCAGGCAGATAATATGGCTTCCAAAGACATTTCTGTTACAATCTACATATTGTGCATTTCACTTACAAAACTAAAACCTTAAGCTTAAGCTCTCCAAGCATGTAATATGAGTATGTATCATATCCCTACATCAGTTATGAGCAGTTTGACATTCTATTTCTATTTTATAGTAGGGCTGAAATGGAGTTTCCGTCCTCTGTTAGTCTTGAGTAGTTTCAACAGCAAAACACTGCCACCTTTTGGCTTGATACATAGAACTCCCAATTTTAAATGTAAAATTACATATTTTGTTCCATTTGTCCTTTATGGAGTTGGTTGAATTCATGTGATCTTACCTAAAATTTTCTTCAGCAGACATACTTCACCAGGATGAAAAACATACAGTATTAGTCGATAATGAATATTCTCTCATAAGTACAAAAAACCATACTCCTTTAAGCCACATAATGTTTTAGCTATTTCTATCTCACAACTCTTTGTTCTTGGCAGTTTTGGTACACATACACACTGTATCCCATGATATCTTGCATTGCATTCCTTTCAAGTAAAAACTCGGTAATGCATTCTTTGAACATCTGAGCTTTGAAAACAGACAACAGAAATAACAATAACACATTATTTAAAATGTTATGTTCCTTGCTTATGTATATACCTACATTATTGTAGATGAAACATCAATGGTTCAATATCTACACAAGCATGTATTGAGCTGTATGCACAATTACTTACACCAGTGACACAATGTCCCCACGCTGTACATCATAATTTCTAATGCTCCAGTGGTTTAACAGTACTACATCAGATGCTTGTCTTCCCCCAGGATTCAAAGAAGGCTGAGAGAAGAGGAGAAAAATAGATCTACATTTAGATCTAAATTTCCTTTATCAATCTTCCACCTAATTCTCTTTCCATCAATGGGTGAAACCCATTAAAATTGGTAAAAAACATACCCACTTACTGTAAGAGACCAAGAATCTGTTGTATTACAGGAAACACATTTGAAATACATTTCTTTATTAAATGGGACATTAAATAACATTCATTTATGACAAACTGTAGTTCACATCTTACAATGCACTACTGCATGCAAATCAGATTACATAGGATACATACTTAGGGCAAGCGTGATGAAAAGAAGGGATAGCTGTTACTGCTTATCATTTAATATTAAAATCAAAGGACAACCAAGTACACTAGTACCCAGGAAAAAAAAACAAACAAGAAAATAAGCTTTTTGCAGACATCTTACTATTTATAAAAGCATAACACACTAAAAATGAAATATGTACTTCTAGCGATACTAATCTCAGCATCCTTTGCAAAGGGGAAAACCAAACCCTATACCTACAGCACACACTGACACTGGCAATAAATGTGGGACTTCCATAACAGGACACAAAAAGGTATGCATCAAAATAACCAAGTAATTAATGCATAATTAGGAGGTACATCAAATCCCCCAAAATTACTTTGTGTGATACAATACAAAACCTGATCAATGCTGGCTCTGAGTTAACTCTTGGAAAAGGGCAGAGGAAGGAAGAAGCCCATCGCAGTACTGTCTTTATTTATGCTTGCAAGGCTTACTTTAAAACTGAGACTCCTTTTACTAGACAGAAATTTAGGAGTATTCCAGACTTAAGTTTTCTAATAGTTTATTTCTCAGAAAGCTTTTTCAGAGTCTCCAAATACAATTACAGTATGTCCCAAGATCTATCTCTTGGACAAGAGATAACTGCTAATGTAGATTCTCCATTAGGTGATATATGCAATAAAGCTCATAGTATTGAAACTAGGCTACCCCTCCTTTATATGATAGCTGCTTTGTACTATAATATTAGCTAAATTTTTTTGTTGTTGCTGCTGTTGTTGTAGAAGAAGTATTTACAGCATAACTGGAACCATCACATAAACCACTGGACTTTCACTGCTGATATTCCCCTACCCAAACTGATGGTACCTTCGATGAGTAAACCAACAGGGGGACTGAAATTAACTCTTCTCAGCCCTAGTAATTATACTGTGTCAAATTTCATTCTATTGTTATTCAGTAAACTTTGCTCTCAAATAAAATGATTAATCAGTATTCATTTTTAACTTCAAAAGCAATTTAGAAGTGCTGATTTCTCTTTAGTACAGTTTCCTCATTCATCACTGTTAAACCGATTGGTTGACAAAGACATAGGTCAAGTGGGATTTGTGAATAATTACTTTTTCAAGATGCAACAGGAAGTCATGTGGTAGGGTCCTCAGTAGGTGTAATTCACATGAACAGTAAGTAATAGGATAGGATCTGATAGGTCAAAAGAATAAACATGGTAGGGAGAGGGATATGACATCATATGTTCAGTTAGAGAGCAAACGAGGCTAGTTACATTTTGGGCTCCAGGCAAATTTCAAGTTAGGTAAATCAGGAGATCAAAGCAGATTACTTTAACATCCATAGAGATACGGTCCGAGTCTAAACTATAAATATATTAATACTTATTTCTGTTTTATTTACTAGACTCAATGCACTGCATGGACCAGATAAATGAAAACCAGGAGCTAACTAGCAGTCATTTTATCAGTAGTTTTTAATCAGGATTTCCAGAATTATTTATCACCTTTGCAGCATTTTCTACCAAAGGATCAAATACTTACATACAAGTGACTTACATACAAATTCACAAATAATTCAGTCATACTTTGCCAAATATGGGTACATAGGGGCCAGAAGCTTACAACACTACTAAGTATAAAGCAGAGGCCAATCTTACAAAGCAGGAACCATACATACGATATATTCTCATAAAATAAACGCCTTAGTACTCAAAGGTACCTGCCTTAAAAGGCCAAAAGAGAAGGATGAAACAAACAGAAACCTTAAAGCCATTGTTCCAAAAGATAATGTATCTCATAGCTGATACATAGAAAATATCTAAATATCTAAATTCACACACTTCTTGTATCAAATAAACTTACATCAACTACATCTTACAGAGAAATATACCAGGTAGTTACAGTATTGCCCTATTTGCACTATCCCAGTTGACTCCTGTTTTTTTCTGCATTTAAACAAAGGAAGTACCTTAGAATTTTAATACATTTAGATACTGCATAAGCTTTTTTAACTTAAAGCACTCTAAATGCATTTTTAACAACACCTGACCTCATTTTGACATACAGAGTGGAAATCCAACTCATTATACATTAGAACTGTGTTTGAGAAAAATACGATGGTGTAGGCTTTTTTCTTCTCTCTCACAAGAAAAACCTGACAAATGTGCAGACAATAATACTATTTTGTTAGAAGAAACTGAAGGAAAACTAGGAGACAACTATTCATTTACATCAACAATCACTATTGTCTATTAAAAAAATAAAAGGCTAAATCCTTCAGCCAGCCTTTCTCTATTGTAAATAACACAAATTGAGATTCCACAACAAACCAGTATAGAAACAATACAACTTACTCCTCATGATATTTTAACTAGTAGTAAGGTTTCAGGTCTAGCAAAATCAAAATACAGCTTCTGCAAAAGGAGTCAACGAATAATGTCACAAGGGCTTTTCATAAGATACAAAATGACACAGAGGCTTCTTCCTTCTAGTCTGAAGCATTATAACTTCTTTGCTCAAGTTTTTGGCATAAAAGCCTGCCACAAATGAGGCACACAGGTCTTAATTTAAACTGTGGTGCAGAAGCCACAAAACATTACTCTTTCCAATTACTAACTAATCTAATGCTAAAAGCATGCAAATTGAGATCCCCAGCCATATGATGAAGCCTCATAGGACATGAGGTTCCATAAGCAGGAGGGTAAAAACATGCCCTTTTGCTATAAATAACGATTAACTTGATAGTTGTTATGCTGCTAGTGAAGGTCGCAACTTATTTGCTTGTAGCTTGGGGAACACAAATATTCACATGAGCTTACAGGCTTAGGTACAGTAATCCTAATAATAAAGTTAGGAGGAACTTCCACCGAATAATTACAACTGCTATTATGCATAATGGAACAGAATATTCAATAATGTTTGTTGCAGAAGCACAAGTGCTTCGTCAGAGATCGCTGGTCAGGCCACTTCCTATAATCCTTGGTATTGAACTGTCTGCAATAGAACTTGCATTTAAAGCTGCACATATACTGTCATTTTCTATTCCACCTGAAAACAGTCCATTTGATTTAACGAATTTACAGATTTATGTATCCATGAGGGGTTCCTTTTCCACATCTTTATGCATGAAGAGTTCATAATACCAGAAAAGCAATGAAACTCAATTAAAAGATAACATAAATCAATATCAAGATGTCCATATGACAACAAACATTTAAAAGTATACAGCCCACATTACAAGAAGTCACAAAAAAAAAAAAAATCCACAGTAGACAATTGAGAAATCTTATTACCAGATATTTGTGTCACCTACATTTAATGTTGCAAACAGATTACAACTCACTAGAAACCCACTATTAGTAAAATGCTAGATGAGCACATCAATCTAAAATCCTAAGCAACAAAATTACCTCATGTGATGATTAAAAAAAAACAACAACAGTAAATTTGGAAATAAAAGAGAAGATACTGAAACTATTTAAACTGTTAAAATTATAAACTGCCATAGTTCACTGTTAATCCCTATAGGTTAGAGTTAATACACATATACACTGAAGTCAGCATAAGCGAAATTATGAAAGGTGGCTGAAAGCACTGGAAAATACAAAATCAGCTTGAGACAATAGAATGCATGAAGTCTGTCTTAATTGATTGGGTCAGAAAATTTGTATTTTCATTAGAAGCTTTGCTCGTATGCTTGCCAGGGTGTCAAAAAGTGTTCCCATCATCAGTAACTATGAAGCAGCCGTAAGGCTGGTCCAGAACAAAAGGAGAAAGTGTTGAGGAGAGAGAGTGCACAGCAGAGAACAAGAGTAGGAGAGCAAGCATGACACAAACAAATTTATTTCTTGCTTCTTGTCAAAACTTCTAACTTCAGGTTCAGCAGGAGGAGAATTATGAGAACACAAAGACAGCTAGACATTTTAGCGGTCTATTACAAACAAGGGAATCTTACCATGATATCAAATTGAGACAATAAGGTATCACTGGAAGCATGCAATTGAAGGATACAATCTGACTACAAACTGCCTGAACTTGAGTCTTCCTCATACCTATGGCCTTCAAATACATTTGACATAGATAACTCTTCAAAGAACACAGTTAACAGACAGAATTGCAACATGACCAGTACTCCTCCAAGCTACTTTTAATGAGAGGGATATATTTCTTATAATTGTGTCCCTGTCAGACTTGATTAGATGTCTAAAAAATCTTGGCAAGGAAATTAGTATCTTATTAAAAGCACTAGGATTCTTCTTTTTCAATCTGAAAAATAGCCATATGCATAGAAGTTTTAAAAAACCTCTATTTCACTTCTGTTTCAGAATAAAACTAGAGACTTTTACAGATGCTGAGGTGTCAGTAGAATTTTAAATGTCACCTTTCAAGCTATCCATTTTTCAATCAACAGAGGGAATGTTTAGTTAGCAGATACAGCAAGGGAAAAGCTTCAATTTTAATAATCCAGTGAATATATATTGCTTTCCCTTTGTCAGATTGAATAAATCTAAGTAAATAACTGTCGTGTTTTTCAAATCTTCCATGGATGAACCACAGTCAACTATGTGCCCCTCAAGTCAGTAGAGAAGCAACACTCCAAAACAATACAGAGCACTCTCAAACACTTGGGACAGACTTCAAAAAAAAAAAAAAAAAACCAACCACAAAACAGGTATTAACCAGAGGGGCACAACAGACTTGTGGAGAGGGAAACCTAAGAAATTTCTTTCCAACTACTGAAGCAAAACTATTAAGCAATAATGGATGTCAAACAGAACATTACATCAGAGGCAGAAAAGATCAAACAATGAATGGCAATGTGATATGCTAAAAATACCAAGACTTCCAAATTTAAATGCTCAGGTCACACTCACTAGTAGCAAACAAAACAAAACAAAACAAAAAAACCCAAAAATAGAAACAAACAAAGGCAGAAAGCCAGAACCAGAAAATTCAACATGAATCTGCACCTTGAATGCTCCATGTGGCTCTAGACCTGCAACAGAGGCAAAAAATGGGAAGATGGAAAACAGGGGAGTTGTACTTATCTGGCTGATTTTGTACTTCTCTAGATGCTGTGCGATATATTCGAATTTCTCCTGTCTGAAGATAGTAAAAAAAATAACAAAATTGTTTTTTCATAGTTTTCCCTTCCTCTCCTTTTGAGTGCAAATTTCTGGCTCTGCAACTGCAAGCCCTGAGATTCTTCTCTATTTCACCGGTCTTCAATGATATTCAGAATAACATGCATGAAAAGGGCAAAGATACCTTACATTACACCTAGCTTTTGGCCTTGGATTATAGAATTAGTGGAGTAAGATGATTTTACTTTCATCCCTGTTCTTGATGTGAGAGCTGCCCGCTGAGGTTTCTTGACAGAGTTTAAACATCGGATTACAGATTGCCACGAAAGACACACCACCACCTTGCCATCCCCTCCTCCCACCACATGCTTTTTAGAACGTTAAACATAAATCAGCCAAGTGCAGGATCAAGCCTAATTTTTCTAGCCCATGTGTAAATTGTGCATAATTCAAACTCCAGCAGCTGGTCTTGATTGCTGTGAAATCACTTCAAAGTTCTGAGCTTATTAAGACAATCAGAAAAGAGAGCTTGACATCCAAGAATCAAATCCTTGCTCTCTGCTAATTGGAATGTTGCAACATTAGAACAAAATACATCATAGTTATCAGTGGTGATGCATACCAATGTGCAGTGCATAGGATTTAAATTGCAAAGTAACAATATGGAAATTTTCTATCTACATTAAAATATAGCTTTTTCAAGACCAAATAAACAGGGAAAACAAAATCGTGTTCATGAGTATTTAACATCTAAATGTTACACATCCTATTTATATTTACTTGCTTATTCTGTATAAACATTCAATATAACCAAAGTAAAAACAGTGAACTGATACCTATTTCCTCATAAACATAAGCAATATTAGTAGGTTCATGCCACTTTCAGTATTCTTCCCTGCAATGGTGCCATATGTATTCATTAGGAAGAACAAGTATAGCAAGAAACAGTTTTACCATACAGGTACCATAATGTAGCTACTGAAAATTAATAAAGCCTCTTTGTGAGTCATCAGTTCGATCCCAAGAGACAAAAGGTATTGCTCCAAATACTTCTAAATGGTTAGGAAGATATCAAAACAATCTGTCACTATTTCTCCATATATTTTCCTTTTACTGACCCAGAATTTTGGGAAGTTTTGTTTTCAAAATCTTTTCTTTCACATCACAAAATATTTAACAAAGTAGAAATTCAACTATTCCATAGAACATCATTTACTAACAATTGAGAAAAAGGGGTTTTTTTTTCACCTCGCTATTATCAGTGGAGAGCCACCTTTCAATTTCCTGACAGACAAAAGATTTTTCCAACAATACCTGCATTGATGCTCCTTCCACCCTTGCGACACAGGCAACTCTATCCAGGAAAGTCACAGTTACAGGAACAGCAACAAAGAAACCTTTAAAAAAGGCTTTAATGTATCTCTTCCCCAAACCCTGAGCCTGTGCCATAATCTGAAAAACATGAAGGAAAGAGAAAAGTTGTTGTAAAACAAATTTGAAGTAACATCAATATGTATCAATTCAACACAGAACAATTAAGAACAAATTTATTATATGTCAGAGTCTCACAATATCTAGAGTGAAGAAAAAAAAAAAAAGTGTGTACATGAGAATGGAAAAAACCCCAAACCAACAAACCAGAAATCTTCATCAGATTGTAATGTCTATTCTACAGAACAGAGCTTGATACTTCACATTTACCCTTTTGCTAATTTGAACATTTCTTGTGATCCTGTGCTAGCAGAAGTCCTTGATAAAAATGACTCAATGTGGCAGGTAAGCAAGAAGTAAAGTGATACAACCAGACAAAATTTAATAATGCATTTTGGAAAAAAAGAAGCATTGCAAATAATTTTCTCTCCATACACTGGTATTTATTAATTTTTCACCTCCAAAGGTGGACTGTGTTAAGCAAAAAAAACTGTTTGCAACATATCACCTTTTCTTTATTAAATACTGGCACAAATGAAAATGCATAAATGCATCATTTCCACACTGCTGGTAACTGCCAACGTAAAATCAATTCAAATTGTCACATCTATCATATGGACACACCATAACACAAATGACTCCTTGTTCACCACTCCATCACAAAGTTAAAAGTTTGTTGGCACACTAAGACTAATGTAATGACACATGGGATGATTCCATTCCAACTCCATGTATTATACTATCTCTCTTCTATTTATTTAACCCTGAACCACTGAACGTGCTTGGAAAATACTCAAAAAGTGCACTGAAACACTTGATTGCATTAGTTATACCTCTGAAAAGCAAGCTGAATATCCAAGTAGTGCTGCATAGACTCAAGCCTAATTCACATAACTGCAGCTCCAGTATAAGAAATGCTGCCCTTCACCTATTGGCAACTCCCTTTTAAACTGCTGCTTCCACCTAATGAATCCCTGCTAGATCAGCTTGTGTCTATATTCAAGAACATAGAGTTATTTTTCAATTAAAATAATGAAAAGCTTAAATATATGCAGTTTCATTCAATCCTCTTACAAAGTATTTAAAATTTCACAATAAAATGTTTCCTTTGTTGCATTTTCAGAAACATGGAAGTGATGAACTATTTGTATGCAGAATATAAACTGATGTCACTGATAAAATAGTACTGAAGGTCGTATTTCTGTCACAGAGTTTCTTAATTCCAAAAACCATAAAACTTAGAAGAGAAAACTCAGTTCTACAAAGTACGCCACCTGCATATTCTTCACTAGAATTCTTTATGGATATTAATAGCTTTGCAATTAAAAGATCTGTCTTCTAAGACTATTACTTCTGACATTCACCATCAAAGGGTTTTTAATTTTTTTAGAGTGGAAAAATTTCATCATCTGTAACTTGCTCATAAGTTTACATTTTCACACTGCTTATAATTCAATCATTTTCTTTCTGAACATTTCATGAAAACATTTTCAATTTGCACCAACCACTTTTACAAATAATTTGAAATATTTGTGAAACAGAACCAAAATCTCACTATTTCAAGACAAAAGCTATAAGGATTTACTCTCAGCTTATCACTTAAGAACTTGTTATTAGAATCAATCAACCAAAAGAGACCATTGTCTCAATCAGCAGAGCTTTACCTTTGGAAAATATGCCACATAAAAATAAAAATCTCTAAAAATCAGGGTTTTGTCTACCTTCTCACTCCATCATTGCCTACACCTTAAAACCCCTTTCTCAACCTATTTACCTTGAACTTTGTGTCTTGAGTTTTGTGGCTGGAACTCTACTTCTCTGCTATGAGGTCTGGCATCTCAGACCTCCTCCACTCTAACAGCAAAGACAGCCACAAAACACCATTTTGAGACCTTACCCACAAATATATTCACCATGCTCTCTATAGTAATGTGAGCAGGAAAACATTGTCTGACACGTGTATCACAATATGGCTGATATAGGAATAGTTTTTAAAAATTCAGAAATCAAACAACTTTACTTCTCTTAAAATTCCTCTGAGTCAAACCTCTTTTTCATTAATAATGAAACATGAATATTCTTTCTACTAAATCCACGGACAGACCTTGTTATAAACTTCTTTATAACAGAAGCCCCATGCTAGTATCTACAGAAAATCTAGAATCTGAAGAGAAGTAATTGGTCAGACAATCCACAGGAGACCAACCATATGCTTCCTAGAACTACAAGCTAATTAGTAGTGACAGAGAATCTAGCAGCCAGGTTAAAACTGCTAAGACAAAATGCCTCATTCTCAGTACACCACTTGGACAAGGCAACACCAGCAGTATTAAGCAGCTGTGGACAGTGCTGGGAATTAAAGTCCTACTTTTGTGGGTTTGAACACAGGTAGCATTACATGGCACAATATAAAAACATGAGGGGAAAAGCACCAGCAGCACCTCTGGTATATGATGGCAGGTTTAAATGCATGTCAGTGAGGCAAGCAAAGTACTACTTGCTGAAAAAAATAATTTCCCTAACACATATTTCTGGATCTCTGCCCAGTTTGACACTTTGAATAAGATCAACAAATCACAACACTTAAAAGATGTGGGGGGAAACAAAGAAACAAAGCCGAATACAAAAAACTCAGAATAAAATATTTTAGAGATGCATGCGCTTTTCAGCACCCATAAGTTACACTTGGTTTAGGGGAAAAAAACCCCAGAGAATAATTCAGTAGAACTGACAAACTTCAAACCAGCAACCTTGAAAACTTGTTTGAAATGGAAACATGGACAAGAAAAACACAAGATCAAAAATGCTAGCATGTAGCAGGTCAAAGCATTAAGAATTTCACATTGTGCAGCTCAGAGATTAAGGCAGATGGAGCACAGCATTATCTGGACTGAAGTATTTGGTGCACAAAAGGTCCAGGGATTATAATGAGCCTCTCGTGGGTACTACAACATATGGAGCAGAGATGCTATTTAGATAGCTCTCTATGTATAAAATCTTTATTTTTTTCTTACACTTGCCTGCACATTAGAAGCCACTGTTTATCAAACAGCCTGCAGAATATCATCAAGTAATTCAGAAAGCCCCAGGTTACAACATATTTGCAAACCTAGGTACTTAAAAATTACCCACAGAAGTATGATAGGAAGAATAGCTGTAAAAACAAGGCATTAGCAGTCATCCACAAAGGAAATAGAATGGCCCCTGATGTGCTTCTACAAGAAGACAGGTGAAGGAACAGGAAGAAGGGAATTACAAACTATATGCAAAACAACTAGCGCACCAAGACTGTTACATTAGTGTGAAATGATTTGTTTGATTTTGTTCAGGAATTAGTAACTATATGATATATAGCTGAAGAATCCATTGAAACAACCAACTTCTCTGTCAATCAAAATATGCATTTTTTTCTATAAATCAATGGCATCACACTAGGATTCAGGATATATGGTTTGAAAACAGAGTTTCATAACAAAAAACACCACAACACAGGAATAAGCCAAATTTTATTGTGTCCTATGAAACATAAAACTGAGGACAAAAGTTTTTGTTTATAAGACTGGCCTAACTTGAAGATGAGGTTATACCTGGCTTAACAACCATGATTAACAGGATACCGCTCAGTATAAGAACTTGTGTGATCTTTTTAACACATTCTTTTTCTACAATCTTTCATGATACAAAGTCAGAGCTAAATACTACCATGCAGCCTGACTCTCATTTCCCATTCTAGTTGTAGATATCCATAACTTTCATATTACAGTGATTACTGTAAGGGTACAAGTATGCAGAGATTTTAGTAGGCTGATTTAATTCACAAATATTTATCCAAGTACAGGCTTGGACATGATGGTGATGAATGCCACAGCAGAATCAAAACAGATTAGTCCATAAGTTTTCAGTTAAAATAATCAATATAGATCAGTGCATTTAAGTTTTCATTTAAAAATCCTATCGGGCTCCAGAGGAGCTCTCATTTATCCTTCAATAAAGCCAACTCTATCCTGGTATTATTCCACCATAGTGGTAACCTGTCTATTCAATTAATGTATTTGTATTCTGCACAAATTTTACCCTATTCCTCCATCATATTACTCTCCCTCTATCCCCTAGCACACAGACATTAAAGAACAGCCCTCTATTGTGAGTTTGGAAATAACTCGGGTGGTGCAAAAGACTGCTGTGTTACTGAAGAAACAAATCATAACCTAATCTGCAGTTTCAGCAACTGCACACTATGCTCTGCTGTTATTTTCTCTTTCCTCTAAATTAGAAACTTTGTTCTGACAGCCAGATGTTTTGCTTGTTCCAAATACAAAGCAGCAGATTCTGTTAGTTTCAATTCCTTTTGTACCATTTTATTATGCCTTTGCTTGAATTTAAGCAATTACAATTTCCATGTAATAGCTGCCAGCCCTAAGAAATACGTTGAATTTTTTCCAGTATGCCACAATAAAGAAAAACGACAATAAAAATCCATTTTTCTAATCTTCTCAGTGCTGTAACATACAGAGAAGTTCCCAGAAGCAGACAAAACCAGATCAACCGTAATGAGCTTTCAGCTCACAAACCAAATAGAAAAGCTTAAACCACAACAATCATCAACATAATCAGTCAAAGAAGTATTGCTGGGGGGGAGGAAATCAGTTTAATGTAACTGAATACATACATTCCTGAAAAATCAGGAATTGATTCTTCTTTTAATATAATATTACTATATCCCACCACTGGGATCTATGTCATGGAAAAAGGCTTAGTTGACATGTTGGTTGTAACTGGAAAGAAATTAATATTTCTTATTCTTACAAATTAATTTTGTGTTTCAAGTACACAAACTCCACCCTAATGGAAAATCTTGTATTTCCAAATCTTGTATTTCCAAACAAAACATTTCACTCTTCAAATACAAGCCAAACTGGAAGAAAACACAGCTGTAAACCAAAGTTACTCTCAGCAATCAAATTAACAACTAGCTCAGGATGGCAAGTAATCAGCCATCCCTCAGTTCTGACAAGTTATTCAGGATTCCATTTGATACACACAAGCATCAAGAAAAGGAATTACAATTTTAAAAATTAGTAATTGTTAAAAATTAGATTTTTTTTCCCCAGCATTCAAAACTTCAGATGTAATGAAATATCTTCAAGCACTATCACACAGGTGACTGGCAGAGTACCAGCCCTTCTAACATAAAAGTTACAATATTTGGGTTTATTCATGTTCCTGCACCTTCAAAGAAACAAAAAGTAATTAATATATACTGTAGAGAAAGGAAAGTATCAAATTATATCAATTTTTGGAACTCATTTATGGGAGCTACATAATACACTTCAGCTTCTTGCAACTGAAAGTTCTGCGTCACTTTCAGCCTAAGGATTCAATGCCTCCAACAGAAGTTAATTGTCTAAATTAATTTTAAGTGTCCTTTGCAAACAACCATCAGCTGCTGCTATGTTTTGCTCTCAAGTAGACTGCATAAATGGGGAGTTGCTTTGAAACTTACTGAATTTGTGAATTATATTTACAGCAAGCAACAGCATAACCTTTGAATTTCAATGAATTTGTACATTTATATAGTCAACTCTCTGAATTCTTTCAAGCACAATAGAACTGTCATGTTTGTTGTGGTTATCCAGAACCAAGCTTAGGCAAAAACGACTACAACAAAAAAAAGGGAACATTCAGTTTTCACCAAAATATATAGCTAAGTATTCAGATCACATTCAATGAACAGCCTAAGAATAACAGCACTCAGCTTCAAACATTAATATCATCAAAACCAAATTATTCTAAAAGGTTTTGCTTTTGGATTAAGAACTAAGTTTCATATGGAACAGGGAAGTTTCTTCTAGCCTAATGGAAAGTCAAATGAATACAAAAACAAATTAATAGAAGAAACAAGATTCTCAGCTATGAATCTTTCAAGCATGCCAGTATGCACTGAGTACATGAGGACAAAATAATGACTGAAAATAATATTTATTATGGTATGAAAAAAATTATGCCAAGAGAGAATAGAAAATGCTTTTACTATTTGAAAGGTATTTTCCATTTTCAGCATACTTCATAAAAACTCCTAGTTCTCCCACAACTACTGTAAAAGATGCTTTGTGCATCCTCGCTCAAAGTAGGGAAATTGGGACTGACTCCCCAACAGAACATTCCCATGAAACCCAGCAGCAAAACCTAACGAAGCAACTACTTACTGTCTACTGTCTGGGGGATAGTAATAAACTAAATGTATAAACTAATACAGAAAATTATGCCTTCAGAAACAATTTCCTTTATTTTAACAACTCATGTTTCATACTTGAACTCTAGAGGTCACTGTGGGACTTGTTAAGATCAGACCCAGTGTACTCCATCATTCCCCACCATATTGATTTTGAATCTGGGATTTGTGGTAACTTCAACTGCCAGGTAAGTTTCTCAGGTCTCAAGAATAAGCAAAACAACAAGTATAAGTATATGGATTTCCAGAACCAGCTGAAATCTGTGGCACCCTAGACAACTTATAAAGATTTCACCACAAAATTACAACTGTGACTGTGAAATCATTTGAATCCTAAAATTATTGATAGCATGCTGAAAATATTATTTTCAGGGATCTGGATATCACCCACTACTATACCATATATATATTATTTACCACCAGTTCCAGGAGAAATATTTTTTTTTGGTAACACCATACAAGTTAAATAAAAGAACCTATACTTTTAAAAGTAAATTAAATAAAAGACTCCTGGAAAATCTTCCACATACAGTAGTTAAAAACGATAACTTTTTTTTTTTTTACAATATGCATATGTATTTAGTTACAAAGCTGCATATTGGAAAAACCAAGACTAATTCTCAAGTTTTCTGGAGAAATTAATTAATTTAACCTGAAAATCCTCAAGAGCTTCTGTCTTCCTAGTACATTTTGCTGACAATTTCGATTTTCTTCCTAGCTGAACAATGAACAAGTATGTGTGGCATATGCTTTTAGGGGCAAAAAAAGAAAATATAAATGTGTTGGTACAAGAAAGGTATTTAATTTAGAGAGATGTAAAGCAGCTTTGTCATTTCTAATATCTTGGTGTGCTCAAGGAATTTCAGTTCCACAGAACAAAAATGGTAACATAAAAAAAAAAAAAAAAGTAAAACTTCTATAATGGAATACTGGCTAATTAAAAGATTTACAAGGTTTGAGTCTACTTGTTGTTCAGCTGCACTTTTTCTATCTAAGCTTTTTGCCAACTTCCAAGAAAATTTGCCTTTAAAAAAGTAGGAACACCAGAGAGACATGTCTAGGAACTGGCTGAACCTCTTCAGCTTCAAGCACTGCAGCCTTTATACGGAGAAGCATTTAACTATGAACAGACTGCGGGACAAGCACCAGATACGGAAAAGCAGCCACTTTATGAAAGTTGTATTATTATAACAAAAACAAAACAAATAAAAACCCCAACAAAAACAACAATAATTTCTCTCTCAGATGTCCAGGATGTAGGATAACAGGAAAGCCACTCCATCAGGATACCAGAGAACAGCCATTAACAGCAGTCCTCACAGGACAAATACGAGATGTGGTAAAAGTCTCATAAAGCAGAAAAATACGTTAAGTAAGAACTGCATTCAGTCCAGGACCAAGAGCAGTACACAGCACAAGTCCCGGATACAGACATGATGCCAATAACGGGAGCAGAACCCCGGAGTCGCTTCCAAGCCCATTCCCTCGCCGAAGTAACCCGCCTTCCACCGGCAGCGGGGCACGACCGCCTGCCGCACCGCCGCTAACAGGCGGAGGATGCACAGCACAGCGGCGCTTCTCGCTATTGACTCTGCCGCTTCTTTTTAATCCGGTCCCCTCCCACGGGAAATAGCTATCTCGGTAATCTGAAGGGCCAAGAAGGGAGGAACCACACACCCCAGCAGCGGCGAGGAGGCAGCGGCGGGCGCCGTACATGAGCGGCGCTTCCGCCAGCCCCGCGGGGCCCCGCCCCGGGGGACGCGGCGGGCGGGGCGGGGGCAGGGGCGGGGCAGAGGCGGCACCGAGTGCCGCGGCGAGCTGCCGGCCGGGCCCGCCGCGCGGCGCCTGCCTGTCCGCGCCACCGCACATGGAGCCCCCTCCGCTCCCGCCCGTCCCCGCTCCCTCCTCCACCAGCGGGGTCCCCGGCCCCTTCCCCGCCCCGGCTCCCCGAGCCCGCCCGGCTCCCGTGGCTCCGCCCGGCTCCCGGGCGCTCCCGCCGCTCACCCTTCGCTCCGTTCCGCGGGGGGCGGGCCGCAGCCGGCCGCGTCACGTGACGCGCGGGCGCGGAGCCCGCGGTGCTCCCGGAACGGCCGCCCCGGGCCGCTCTGAGGGGCCGCGGCTGCGGCGGCTGCACCGGGCGGCGAGACGGGCTCGCCTGGTGCCACACACAGAGCGAGACAGGCCCTGCACGGAATACGGTACTTGGCCTGATCCTTTTTCAGCCCCTGTAGTTACGGTTTGAGTCCCCAAAAATTTGAGGATGCTGCATTGCAGTGGCTGTGTTTTCCTTCTGTGAGGGTGGAGATTCAAATACACAAGGAGTATACTCTAGTGGCCATTTTTTGGCAATTGGACAACAATAAATCTCTTTGGATATTGCTATGTAATATTGGGAGTTCTTAATATTTCAGTACAAAGCTGTTCTGTACCTTGCATATAGTGTAACCCACACAAAAGGGGCAGGATTTTTGTTCAGGCTATGACTTCCCCTAGAGCACACCAGATTTTATCGGGACTGATGTCAGCCACATCGGCTGCATATTCAGCTGGCTGCATTGTACTGGCTCCATGGATGGTGGCTGGCTTTCCCTGGTTGGTGCTGATGGATACACCAGCGCTTGTGTTTTCATTCAGTGTTTAGTTGTTTTTGTCAGTTGCCATAACAAGTGCAAGTGCCAGTATAGTCTGACGACGGAGGTTTTTCCACATAGTTCGTGTACCTTCAAGAGTCAGTGGGCAAGTTCATGGAGGGAAAATCCATTACAGATTACCACACACGTAGGAACTACCTCTGGCTGAGGGAGTTCCTAACTAGATGCTGGGAGATACTTGTACTAGTCAGGCCATTGTTGGAAACCAATGTAAGATGATACTTCTGGCAAGCCTGTGCAGTCAGATATTTGCCATTTATTACTAAAATGTTATTTTTAAGCTCAAAAATTAAATTGTTCATAATTGAATTGATCTTGACTTTGAGGCTGAGCTCTGAAAGTATGAGTGCGTAGTTGTCTGTAATCTGACCATGTCTTTTTACAGAGATAAAATACTTCTACTGTTGTTGAGATAGGAGTCAACTATCTTAGAAGGCACTGCAGTGGAGTACTTATTAATAAATTGAATTGGAAGGCACACTTTTAAGACCATTTTTAGTACAAGGTACATGAATTATGTATACAATCTATAAAATTTCTTGTTACACACTATTCCAAACACAAAATTCCCAGCCTCTTGTAAAATCCGAACCTTTCAGCAATGCTTACCACTTTTAATGCATTGTTTTGGGGGGTGGCTCACAGTGATGGGGTTATCCCATAGACATTTTATGGCCGGAATTGTCACTGTCCTGACCACATTCCCCCTCGCCCTGCTCCCCCGCCACGGCTGGGAGGATATTGCCATGGGTGAAGGGGAGCCCGGGATCCTGCAGGGGTTGAAGCTGGGGTTGGTCCTTCCCGTGGGGGATTGGGGCAGCAGCCAAGCAGCATAGTGAGTGGATTTGACCAGAGGTCCTATTGCCCTGTAGGTTTGGGGGGTTTTTTGTTTGGTTTTGTTGTTTTGTTTTTTTTTTTTTTTTCCTTCAGCACTGCCATCAGGGCCTGCCGGTTTGTTTGCCTGCTTGCCTGCCACTCGGGAGCTCAGAGCCAGCGCATGTGGTGCCAAAACCCAGGACCGGGAGTGCCTCCCGCCGGACCCCTGGCCCCTGCGGCTGCTCCTGTGTGTTGGGCTGCGAGACTCCTGTTCACTGCTGTCTCTACACTGCAAGCCTGCTGGCCTTCTCCCTGTTTCCCGGCCATTTGAGGGTCCAGAGCCAATGTGTGGGGTGCCACGGCGACTGGGAGAGGGTAGTTTTTTCCATTCCAGGGAGGTTCCCACCTTCCTTGGCAGACACCTCTCTTTTAGACCAGGACATACTTAAAAGATTTTCACGAAAAAAAAAAAACCAAACTATAATTAGCTTTGATGTGACCAGTGATTGTTACCCTATTTCACTTTTTGTTTTGCCTTGACACATTTTTAAATAAGCATTATCCTGACAATCAAATAAGTCTTAGTAACTTTGTTGTTGGTTAACCTTTATTTAATGCATTGTTTAACACATTTGAATAGTGTGCTGTCTTTAAGATTCTACAGGTAGGTTATCAGTGTATTGTGTGGAAATTTAGAGAGAATTTGGCCACTGCTATCCACCATCTCCGTTTTCATGTAAAAATTTTACTGTGAAACCTTCACTAATTGTTCACAAATATGCTGCAAAACACAATATTGTCTTTTTAATTGTAACATTAGTGAAACATCTTACGGGAATGTACCTCGATGTTTCCATGCACTGAAAGCTGATAGTGTGAAATAATTCCCTCTAAAACTCAAACTGAAACTCTTTTCAGATTAAAGATTTTTGCTATAAACCTCTCAAGATCAAATCATGGCTTATCAGTTCTCTTTATTTTGAAATCAGGTGTGTGCTAAGCAACTAGCAGGAAATGTCCATTCTTACTTAAGTTGTGGATAAAGTGACATTTACCTAAGCTGATACAAAAGTTAGGAGCTGCAAATGATGCATTACCAATGTTTGCACCATTTTATTTTTCTTTTTTTTTTAATAAGTATTCCTACGGCAGCCACATTGGTACCCAAAAGTAAATTACAAGGTTTTTTTGCTTTCAATTCTAACAAGAAGGTACTGAAAATGTTTTGCTGCTTTTATGCTTTGATGCATCTGTGACTGAAATAAAGAAAAAGCAAGCCCTTTTTACCCACTTCTCCAATTACTTTTCAGTTGAGAGTACCATTAAAGCATTCTTGGCAACCCACAAAACTTTTGCACTACAATATCCATTTAAAAGACTCAATAGACTCTCAAACAGCAAGCTTTAAGCTAAAAACACATTTAGTTCAGTTTCCTCCAGGTAAATTTCATTTTGCATTTTAAGAGCACAGAAAATCTATGGGAGATATTCAAGACCTGCTTGGAGTCAAAATCCTTGCATTTGCAAATACAGCTATCTGTAGGGTAGTTAAGACATTTTTATCTTCCTCCATATAGTAAAGGAATGTATGTTTGAGTGGGGTTGAGTGTACTGCTCTGAGGAAGGGCATTTTGGAGGAAAATACTGGGCCGGATCAAACTGCCTCAGAGCACAGAAAAGGTACAGTGAAAAGGGGACACAGGATCAAAAAGTCTGATTGCTTAAGGATATTGGAGATGAACACTTTGTATAGTCTGGCTGTAGCTTGGAGAACTTGAGACCCAAGGGCAGCAATCAATGGTGTGGCACAAAAGAAGGCAATAAATCTTAAACTTGCTATTGTACTGGAAAAAAATATGATTGCTTCATCTTCAGTATTGTATTATTACACATCTCCATTTCATTACACGACTGGGAACCTAACTCCTGCTACCTTTGACCACATACTATTCATGTTATGCCTCATGCACACTAATACGCTGTCCAGTCTGAACAAAGTAGATTTTGCTTCCAGTTGGTCAGGCAAGCCACAGAGCATAAAACCCTCTAGTGACCTCTCTATCAGGGAAAAAGAGAAGAATTAAAACACAAGAAATTTATTCCTGAAATCCTATCATGAGTCAGTGAAAATAGCATAATTTTTGAAGGCCAGAAAATATGTAAATATATATCAATGATATATGAGTAACTTATGATAGTCAAGTTAATTGTGTTGGATTCCTCAAGGAACTGTTACCACTCATATTTTTGCATAGGAAAGAAGAAAATAAACATGATTTGCAAAGTCAAGAGTCTGTTGTCAACAAAGGTAAATTCTTGATAGGCTCATAAAAGATTTTTCAGTTCAGATTTATTAATTACAAAAAAAGAAAACAATATTATTACAAGGAAAAAAAAAAACCCACATGTCTACAATAGACAGCTAAAATTCTTGTAACTACTTCCTGACATTTACCTCCCTGGTGTTTTGCTCACCCTTCTGTGTTTTCCACAGGCCTTTAGATGGTTTGGTTCAGTGTGATGAGAGTTGTTTGTTTGCTTTGTTACCCCTGCAACTGGCTTTTCCCAACTTCCCAGGTCAGTGTATTTTTATCTGACCTACAGGGACTTGTTTACAACCCTGAAGTTTCCAGTGTCATCTTACGCCACCCCCCACTCCTGTAATTCCAACCCTGTGTCTTGGTTTGGGAAGACAGGTATCTGCCAGGGAAAGCTGGAATTGCCCTTGGAATGGAGAATGTAAATCACCCCCCTCCCTTTCCAAATTATTATAAGAGGCTTTCAGGCAAACATTTGGGAATAGGAATAACAGTTCTTTACTAGAAATATTAAGAATACAAATGTAGTAGGGAAAAAAAAAAAAAAAAAGCAAACAAAAATCCTAGAAACCCTGACAGAATCAGAAATACAACCTGACACCCTGTTGGTCAGGGTGTTGGAAGCAGTCCAAAGTCCTCCTGGAGTGGCAGACATGGCACTGTTGGAGTAGAGATGGTCCTGCAGAAAGGGTCCAGTAATGGTGAGATGGGTCTGGTCTTCCACTGGGAATCCAGTGGAAACACTGGATAGCTGGTGTTCCTATGTCTCAGTTTTTATCTAGGTAGGAACAGTTTGGCTTCTCCCACTGGGTGGAGCATCTCACAATGGGATGATGTAATGTGTCATGTCATTGGTGAGCCTTAATGGTCCATTACCAGAAGATACCCCCCGGAGGGATGATGGGTGGTGGAAGAGATAAGGAACACTGCCCCACCTGGTTTTAACAGCTGGCCCATTATCAGAAGGCACCCAGCCCCTCCCCCCTGGAGTTACAAGAGATAAAGAAAAACATCTCCCCGGCTGCTTTCAACAGATGAAATAGAATACACTTTTTTTTTTGGTTACATAACCTAAGATACCCTGTAATGCCCTGCATTGCATTATTATGATAAAGTCATAAACATTGATTCTGCCAACTGCTTATTACCACTTATTACTATGTATTATGGTTGTATCCCACAATTACATAAAATTACCAAAAAGTAAAACACAGAAACATGGAATATCTCAATTTGAAAGGGACCCATAAAAATCTTTGAGTCCAGCTCCCCAGTTGTCACAGGACTACCTAACCTAAAGCATGTGGCTAAGTTGTTTAGATGCCCCTTGAACACTGGCAGGCTTGTGGCTGTGACCACTTTCCCAGGGAGCCTGTTCTAGTGACTAACCACCCTTTCACTGAAGAACCTTTTCCTTATGTACAATCTGAACTTCCCCTGATCCAGCTTCATTCCATTTCCTCATGTCCTTGTGCCTAGCACTGGTCACCTGTGTAGAAATCAGTACATTAGAGAAGTACCTCCTGATGATTATAAGATTGTTTTTACAGGTAAGCAAAGTAAAATAGTTTCAGGAATGCAAAAGCAAGCTCAGCAAATGTGACAAGTCCAGAAGATTTGCAAAATCAGTATAAAGTCCATGTTCTGCTGATAGCCATAGCAATAATGTATTTACTGAGCCTGAGCTACTGGTCATTTGGTCCTAAGTATTTAGAAATGTGAAAGTAACTCAGCATATTATTACTTATTGCTTGATACTCTTCAATATATTTAATCAATTTAGGATTTAATTCTTCTATGTAGTGTGTAAATCCTTATCTCGCTTTTAAGTGAGGAGCAGAGGTTACAAAGGTTAGTAGCAAAAAAATGTAGAGCAATTATTGTAGAGTAATGATTATTAAATGCTTGGCATAAAGCAGACATTTAGCTTACTATTACATGCAGTACATTCTTTCAGTACTGTCAGATTTAAAGGCTTAAATTTACCTGTATTGAGTGAGTATTTCTGTGCTGTCCTTTCTCATTACACAAGCTTTTTTCTGAATCATTTCTCCTGTACATGCATTTTAAAGGTATGTGATTAACTGGTTGCAAGTTGTTAGGCAGTTGATGAAGGGTGAACGAAGCACTGATTTGTTTTATTTATTTACATGTTTCCCATAATACTCTGATGAGAGCAGGATGTGAAAGCATTTTTACTCTTTGTATTATTCTTTCTTTGTTTCATCAGAGTCAGAAGTGGTTTGTGAGGCCATTTGCAATTCCTCAAATTCCATTAAATATTAGTGTCCAGGGAAGCCTAAATCGAAAACATAGTAAATGCCACATGAACACAGCATTGCTGCCCCTGACACAAATAACCAGGTTAAGGAAGTACTTTATTTCTGACTATAGCTGTGTATCTGACCACTCTCAGCTTGTTGTTTAATAATATGCTGGTTTTGAAGACCTAGACAATTCAGGAACTGTTTATTACTCAGTCCTCCCCCACCTATTCACTTTTAAACAGAGAGAATAATAACTGTGTGGGCAACCCACCCTTCAACCAAGCAGTAGAGAGGGAGACATTTTACGACAGTTTCATTGCAGGTGTCTCACAAAGGCCACCATTTGTCCACTCCTGTCAAAGGTGTCTACCCTGGAGTGTTTGTAGCCACCTTTATTTTAACATTGTTTCTAACAAGCATAATAAATAGCTTTCACTGTGAAAAGTCCATCCTCTAATGTATGTGCCTCTGAAAAACTCTCTGAAAACCCTACCCTTAATTATACTGTATTAAGTAAAATCAGCATGAGAGGTTTTCAGTGAGTGGGAGCTGAATTAGAAGTAGGGGAGCAGGCTGAAAGCTGCCGAGACAGAAACAACTGAAAGAGCAGAGGCATGAGAAAATGAAACCAATGTGTGCATGGCAGGGTGTATTGAAATGGCAAATAATAGTCTGGAGGAATTGGTAGGGGACAAGCGGGGGACAAGCAAGCAGAAACCTAATAGAAAGTGTGGATGAATATGAAAGATAAATGGCAAAAACAAAGTTCCCTTATAATAGGCAGGAACAATTAAGCTGTGTAATCACAAAATCCTGCTGTGCCTGAACTCCTGTGTAATTACTGAATGGACATATACCCCAAGCGCAGCACTTTGAAGAGTATGGCAACATTTTCTGTCTCTTGTTTCCAACTCACCTCCCCTCTCCACCCCCGAGTCAGCAGCACCTTGTGTGGTATCTTCGTTTTCTGCACGAAGCCAGGTAAGCAGAGCCTCCCTGCAAGCAAACCCAAGGCCAGAGAGGCAGCTGTAATTAGTTCCTAGTCAGCACCATTAGTTCCCAGTGGCACCATAAAATCGTTCTTAAAAGGTTTTCTTTGTTAATGCTACACACAGTTTTGTTGATTTTTTTCTCATCTACTGTTACTTTAGAAAGTATAATACATTCTTTACTAATATATTTAAAACAAGTATGTGACACTATATTACAGGAGAACAGTGGGTGTCACAGCTAGGGGCAATTGGCATCTCCATTTCCCTCTGTTAAGTATGTATTTTAAAGACCTTATTACAGATTGTTGGGTCACCATGGTTCTGAGTACATTTTGTTTGCTGAAACAATTTTTTCTTTGAGTGGTATAGCCTGGGCTGAGTTAAAATGTTTTCTAAATTACATCACCACTCTCTGAATCCAAAATCTCCAAAGAACAACTAGCTGCAGTCTTTTTGAAACATCCCATGGGAAAAATTCCTTCCAAACACATGAAATTAGAGTCAATAAAAGACTAAGGCATCAGATGCAGAATTGAGACACTTAAATCCAGAGTTATGGTTCAAACACTACTGCTCAGCTGTTGTATAACCTTGTGGATAATTCCTCTTTTGACCTGCAAGTTCTTTGTGAAATCCTCCTTTCCTGCAAGCTACACTTGCACATACCTAAATCAGAGCACTGAACAGATGAGGCTTTTAAATCTGATAGGAATTACCAGAGCATGACTTACACTTATCCCAATGAATCAAGATTGTCAAAACATTTAACTTGTTTTAAAATAGCAGGATTTACTGTACAAGCACTAATGTAGTTAGTGAAGTGTGTAGGGAAAGGGATTTTGCTTGCTCAAATCTTTGGTTTCTTTCTGAAGATCAGGAGTTTCTAGGGTTAATCCATACATCCCAGATTGACTCCATGTACAAGAGATATATTGACTGCTGTTGCTACAATTTTAAAGATGGTAGTAACTCGCTCCTGTAATTTACACAGCTCCTTCTTCTTTCAGAGTGCTCAATGCCTATTCTAAAATTTCCTGCTGGACCTCAAGGGTTGAAGACAAAACAAGTCATTTCCAACACCTGATCAGGTTGGCATAAAGTTTAGCTGTAGTACTTCGTAGGAGGCAATTCTCAACTGTATAGCTTAATTTCATACTTCTGAGTCATATTCATGTTGTTTGGATAGAAATTTTGAGTCATTAGGGACATCTGTAAAACACTCAGTCTGAAGGTTAATGAGTTTATATGAGGATAACTGAGATAACAATGAATGTGTGACTGAGTGGAACTGGGTCTCTTCTTGCCATCTATTCCCTCAGTATCTCTACTCACACACACACACACGCGCGCGCGCGCGCACAAATATATATACCAGTGAAATTTCTGGGTGTAACTTACCCAGCCATTCATGTGTCTGACCACTTTTGTCCACTCAACACACTTTGGTCTGTCCATTCTCTTGGGGTTCTGTAGCCTGGACAGACAAATTCCTTTGTGCCAGCCCCACCTAAGCTAAAGGACAACAACAGTCAAAGGAGTTAAGGCTTTAGCACACTTGTCACTCTTTGCTGGTCACACCAGTAAAACACACTGTAGTTTTCAGGGGCATAAATTTGACATAAATTAGTCAAATCTAATGTAGCCATTTTTTACTATACTGTGCATTTCAGTTCCCATCAGTTGACCTTGGAGCCACTTACTTGAGACCTGATGTAAGATTTTTCTTTCAACAAGAAAAGGTCTGTTTTTCATTGCATACTTGATCATTTTATAGATTCATTTTTTCAGGCCTTAATCTTGACATTCCTGCATAAACCACTAAAGCTGTAACTCACAAAAACCAGCATCATCAGGAGCTAAAAAATTGAAATGTAATGGTAGAAGTTAGGGAAAGCAATGGAAATTATTCTAAAGCTTTTCCCAGACTTCAGTTACATGTATACATATATCCTCTTGCCTGAAGGCATTGCAGCACAGGTGTTTGGGTCTCTCATTAAAATGAATCTCAGTAATAGCATCCCCTTAAAAACAGTCATGTTTTTAATTTGCTTATATTTGTACATTCACAAGTAAGCTTACAGGTCTCATTTTCTTTCGCAAAACTCATCTCAGATGTCCATTAAAGTTCATACACATTGAAACTTTTAAGGCTTAGCAAAAAATAATTTGGAACTTCAAGATCAAAAGATTATCATCTGACTATAATGTCTATTGGCTAGCATCTTAGAAAACTGTGAAAATATGTTCTGCTATGGCCAGGTGAATTCTTCAGCAAACCTGACAATAAAAGGATATAAATCCCTTGCAGGGAAACAAATGTAATATACTCTGAGTTTATATACTTAGAGCTAGCTGTGGAACCAGCTACAAGTACCTAGCCTTTACTTTTCTGCCTGATGGAAGCACCCAGGGGCAGCTGGTCCTCAGAGTGTCCACTGGGAGTTGCCTGGTTTCCTCAGTCAGTGCTAAAGCTGCAGGACAGCTGTGGTTGGAGCAGCACCATTGGTAAGGCTTGTGTGCCTCAGTGCACTCAGGTGAAAGAGTCCCAAGTACTGTGCCAAATCCTGTGCAGAGGACAGGCATTAGCTCTTTTAATGAGCTGTGTGCTGTGGTACTTTGCTGCTGGTGGTGATACAGGCGATATCTTATTCACTGAAATGTTCACCCAGGGAGATAAACAAGTTTGAGAGCTGCTCTCTGACTCTGCTTCAGCAGGCAACTTTCAAATGAAAAATGAAATTATCTAGGCAGAATGCAGGCAGGTATGTAATCACAATGTCCTACTCCCCCCAGAAACACATGAATTGAATCATGCTGTGTTTGACAATACAGAAAAGTGCTGACTGTGTCACCTAAACAGAGAGAGCTGTACAAGGGGTGCTTTACCCTGTGCTGGGAGCCTATTAGGGAGAGCATTTTCATGTGCTGAGGAAGCTGTAGATGACAGAGTGCAGCAGAGATTTTTCCAATGAGAGCAACCAGCACACCACACATACAACAACTGAGACAAGACACGTGACAAGGAAGAACAAATGCACATCTTCATTCTGTTGGGTTTGATATTCATATGGGTTTAACTGAAAATCTGTGTCCCAGCCTCACCAACTAATATTTACCACATTTAAAGTATATTACAAATAACATTAATACATGCCTACTAACCTCAACATGATTAACAGCTCATAATACTTAACATGAAATTTGGGAAGGGACTACTACTGCAGGTTTGTTCCAAGTTGTGGTATGGTCTCCACAACCTTAACTACAGTATGACAGCCTCAATAATGGTCAGAGATTTACCTGGAAACTGCATATGGATAGAACCCAGACCAGCTGAGTGTTTTAACTATGGGACTGCTGTGTGAAAGAGGAGGTACTTCCTCTCCTGGTCAAATTTGGTTGGTGTCTCCGTTCTAGGAGGAATGCCATGGGAACTATTAGGTTGAGCACTGCAGACCTGCATGAGAGCTAAATGCTAAGCTACTTGCATAGTGCTGACGCCAACACACCTTGGCCACGGAAATTTGAAAACCAAGAGAATGCTAAATACAAAGGTGTACATTCATACAGACTTTTAAGTATCAGCAAAGAAGGGTGAGGTCAGGCCTTGTACCTCTGGATGTCTTATTTGAAAACTTTCAATGACTACATATACCAGGTGCCAGTAGAATACATATATCCCTTCAAATGTATTGCATTCAATATACTATGTATAATAAGGTAAGTTCAATAGCTCTCTCCAGGTTAGACTGTTCTGTTCTGAATTGCAGTGCTGTAAATACAAGTAACTCCACTGAATCTGCTTATCAAACCTCTTTTTTAAAATCAGATTGAGATGACTAACCCCAACTAAGCCACAGCATTAACTATTTCTTCTAAAGTGGTAGTTTGCATAAGGAAGGCATAATTTTACAGATTTTCCAGGTGCCTGAGACCTAGGTTTTAAGAAGAAAGGGGAAAATACCAACCTCTGAAATATTAAATGTGAACTTTCAAGCTTTATTCTTAACCAAGAATAGTGCATGTCTTGTGGCTTAAACTAATTCACAAACACTAAAAAGTCAAAAGCCTAGAAAAACATATCTTCCATAAATACCACTGTAGATTATCAAAGTACCATGAATATTTTGTGCAGTTAGTGTGATGATGGTAAAGCACCTTTACACAGCTTGGTTGAAAATTGAGACAATATATCCACTTGTTTTGTGTCAAGTAAGAAACATATTTTCATATGAAGCACAGAGATTATAGCATGAACTAAGATTAAATATCAGAATAAAATTCCTGTATTTTCTGGATAACACTGTAAATCATATGCAGTGAGCCCCTTTACAACTTCAGTTGGGAGTCTCTAAAATATAAGCGATCACCTCTGCTAGGGAAAATTCTGTGTGTGAGGACAAAATATATATTAAAGGTAATAATTCTAAAATGTTGGTCTTTTAGGGATCAGAATACATAGGTTTGAAACTTTGGGTGTAGTTTTTTTGGGGTTGGGCTTTTTCACCTTTGTCGATTGATGTGAAATCAGCATGGGAATGTAAGTTTTCTCAATTTAGGCTCGAAGAGGTAAAAGGCTATTTGTTTGGCTCTTCCAGACTGGAAATAAGTACTCTGAAATCTGTGGAACAACATCCAGATGAATCCAAATTTTTGCTTTCATAAAGCTACTCTGGTAATCATTCAGTGGCATAAAACATGTTTTTCCAGTAATGTGGTGTGTAATAGTCCAATGGTAATTTATTGAATTTGTTAAATTTAGTGTACTAATTGTGCTTTTAGACTTATCAGTTTACTTAAGGTTTTACATTTGATGTTTTTTTCCAAACATGTAAGAAATGTGTAGATTATAACATGCCACGTTGATTTCATTTATTTCTGACAGCTTAGAAAGAATATGAATTCCTTTATTTTGCCTTTTTTTACTAATTGTATGCTGTATATTAGCAAGTGTTTTTAAAATTATAATATGTAGCATCACTTGATTTCAAAACACATTACAGAAGTAAAACACAACTATGCAGTAATTGCAATTTTATGCTTCAATTCTCCACCACATCTGAGAATTTCAAGATTAGTCTGTTGAAGATGATGGCCTCTGAACTATCTGACTGTGATGGTTTACAGAGCTTTCACTTTCACCTCAAGGACCTGATCATATACACTTTTTTCATACTTTTGTTAGATACAGGAATCTTATAGGAAGGAGTTTAAATAAAATTATGTTGGTTGTAATCTACCTAAACCAAAAATATTTTAGTCTTGAAGTTTGAATACTTTTATTTCCATTCTATGAAGAATTCCAATTATGCAAAGAACTTAGTGGGTATTCCCAATTGCATAATGCAGAAACCTACGCAAAACCTCTCTTATTAATAAACCACTACATTTAAAACAGTCTTTGGTCTGAAGAGACAAACCAAAGCAAAAAGTGAGAACATAAGTACTGGGAAACATAACTTAAAATTTATTTTTGCCTAAATGATTTTACAAGGTCATTAAAATCATCATCATCATAATCAACAACTATTCTTTGACACATTCTCTTAATATCTTCATTATCCATCACCAGTATGCTATTTATTCTGAACATATTTAGAAAAAAATAGAAAACAGTCCCTTTACAACTCATTTGGGCAAAAACATATCCCTTTTGAAGAACTCAACATCTTTTTGACCTGAATATTACCTGCAATATTTTTCTTTGGGTGCTGAAAACTCATACAAGCAATGTACTCAATAACCTGTCTGCCCAAGAGCAGCCTCCAATATTTCTGATATGTTGTTTATTAACCTATTTTCTGGCTCTACTATGCCATGATTTCTGGCTGGAAATATGCTTTAAGGATGGGAGCCTGCCCTTTTCCTTGCATTGCACTGTTCTGACTGTGCTGTGCTGAAGCTTCATTTAAAAGGCACTTAGTGAAATGCAGGCAAAGCAGGTGAGACAGAGTGCTCAAGTGTTCCCCTGACTGCTGGATGACCTTGTCAATATATTGCTGTACAGCCAGGGAGTACAAGACACCTACAGAAGACGTGAGGAGGAGCCACAGCAGTTAGTCTGCTCCAGATAAAAAATAAAAACATCTGCAGCAATACCCTTGTGCTGACTGAGTTGGAGCCAGGCTGAGGATTTAGCAATGAAATTGGAAAACTGTCATTTTCTGTCATTATTAAGTAAACTAGTTTTAGTGCTGCTAAATGCGTTATACAAGGACAGCACGGCATGACGCTTTCTTGCCCATAAGATCCTGCCTAACTGAAAGCACTCACACACATTTCAAGGCACCACTTCTAAACTGGCTCCTCAAAAGAAAGATGGGGAGGCAGGCAAAGTTAGCCTGCTGGGAGTATGGTGCCCAGTGGCACCGTGGCCATGCGCTGAGGGAAGAACCCAGAGCCGGTGAGACGAGAGTTGCTCGAGCGCTCGTCGCAGCCTCCGGCCCGGCCGGAGCAGCCCGGCCCGTGCCCCGGAGCAGCCCGAGGTGCGGCAGCGCCCAGGGCCGCGGGCCGCCTCCTTCCCGGGCGCTTCCCTCACGTGCCTGCGCCCGTGCCTGTGCCTGTGCCTGTGCCATGCCTGTGCCCGTGCCCGTGCCGTGCCCGTGCCCGTGCCCGTGCCGTGCCTGTGCCTGTGCCTGTGCCTGTGCCTGTGCCCGTGCCCGTGCCCGTGCCGTGCCTGTGCCCGTGCCCGTGCCCGTGCCCGTGCCGGGCCTGTGCCCGTGCCTGTGCCGTGCCTGTGCCCGTGCCTGTGCCGTGCCTGTGCCTGTGCCTGTGCCTGTGCCTGTGCCTGTCCCTGTGCCTGTGCCTGTGCCTGTGCCTGTGCCTGTGCCTGGGCCGTGCCTGTGCCTGTGCCTGTGCCGTGCCTGTGCCATGCCTGTGCCTGTGCCGGGCCGTGCCGAATGTGACGCCCCCGGTAAATCCCCGCGCGTGCCGCCGGCCATTGTGGCGCCGCAGACGCGTGGTGGCCGCGGCTCCGTTGCTGCCCGGAGCCGGCGCTCAGAGCTGCCCAACCCGCTCCGGGAGCAGCAGCACGTTGGCCGCTGGGAGCACTGCGCGAACCTGCCGCCGTCTCGGAGGATTCAGGCCGCCGCCACTGCGCGGGGCGACCTTGTGTGCCTTATGCCTAGTGCCCGTCCTCGTCCTCTTTGTTACCCTTGGTCTGGCCCTTGCCCTCATCCTCGTGCTCATCCACACCCAGGGCTCAGCAGCCCGCCGGGTGCTTCCTGCTGCTTGTCGCCCCCAGTTGGGCCATGTCGTGGCACAGGCTGCATTAGGGACTCGGGGGCCTCTTCAGCAATAAGCGACAGCAGTTGCCAGGCGGCAGCAGCCCTTCAGGACAGCCCTGTACTGCCACCACCGATGCCTCGGAGCTCAGTCAGAAGGTCCAGGGCAGGCTGCACTGTGCAGCTGCCTTTGGCAACCAGGCCTGGCTGAGGCCCTGGTGCTGGTATCTGGAGGGACAAACTGGATGAGACGTGTGTTAAAGCATGTTCGTACTGTGCTATGCGCTGCTGGTTGACTGGTGGAGCAACAGAACAAAAAGTCCTTGTTGGCATCTGGCATAGCAGCAGGTGCCAACAGTTCCAATGTCATAGGGGGGGGAGGGGTCTGGTCTTCCAAAGGGGCAATACTCAGGAGCTGGGGAATTGCCCTGGAAGTCCAGGATGGCAGCCTTAGAGCGATCATCTTTGCGTCATCAGACTTCCAGTGGGCCCCCCCCCCCATTTGGGCTGGGACCTGGCCCCACCCTAAGCCTCATTTTGGGGACCCTTCAGGAGTGCTGCCTGGATAACTACATAAAATATTAAGTTATAGTTTGAAACTTGTCAGCATTTCGTCAACAAAAAATCCATAATATGGTTTGAATAAAATCTCGTTTCTAGATCAGGTAGACTCTTGTCTCTTGCTTTTTTTTTTGTAGAGGCCAAGGTAGAAATCAGGAATACACCTGTGGTTTATGGGGCAAATTCATGTTAATATAGCTGCAATATTTATTAATCTATAATCAGTATTTCTAGAACAAAGTGTTACAAACCTGTGTTTCACAACACACAGTACTAGACCAAAACAGCAGACTCGCCAGATGTTTTGTCAGCCCAGCATGCCTTCACAGAACACCTTTCCATTCTGCCGGCAGCAGCCAGAGCTTTGGTTTCTTTTGTCACCCAACCAAAGCAACTCACCTCAGCAATTATCATTTGCTGATTAGTTTCAGTTATGCAATCATAGCTGAGATTTTGGCAGCCTGTTCTGAAACAGATTTATTAACAATGATCAATTATGACCAGGTGGAATTTCTGACAGATTTTTTATTATTACTGTTGCTTGACAATATATGGGAAGTCTCTCATTAGATAAATGCAGTTAACGAGCTGACCCTGCCATCTGCTATCATTTCTGCTGCTGCTTCCATGGTTTAGTGCCTGCTCAGAGTCTCCCAGGTCACTCCCTCTCCTTCAGCTCAGCATGGAATACAAATCTTTCTAATAAGCCCACACAGTGTTGAGGATTTGTCATTCATGCTGTGCCTGGTTTCATGTAGCACAACTGCTGAAAGCTTCACTTGCAAGATGGGCTGGTGTTATCTTCAGTAAAAATAGCACTGAACCAGAAAAGGCTCACTGAGAGAATTTGCAAAATCCATCAAGTTTCCCAGTTTCCAAGATAAATAAGTGTAGAGTTGGTGAGAATGATAAATAGCAATTTTGTCTTACTATTGGACATTTTGATTGTTTCTGTGTACTTACACAGCTGCAGCTAGGTGCAGGTAAGACAATTGTGTGCAATACTGCGACAGCTAGTTATGATACTCAATGTACCACAAGTACATCACTGCTGCAGCAATAAGGACACAAAAGAGAGGGCAGCATTCCATGGTGCCCATCCACGTCCATATGTCACCATGCCTGAGACACATACAGAAGCACACTTCCCACAGCAAGATGGAACTCACCTGTTTTCTGTCCTTGACCATAGGGGTGAGGGGCCCACAGTGAACTGAATGTTAGTCTTTGAAGGTATGGGTTCAAGAACTTCCTAGAGTATATAGAAGTTCTTCTCTGAACATGGAACCATAGAATGGCCTGGGTTGGAAGGGACCATAATTACCTCCTGGTTCCAGTCTCCTGTAAGCAGGGACACCTACTAGACTACGTTGCTCTGAGTCCCATCCAACCTGGCCTTGAACACTTACAGGGATGGGGCATCTACAACTTCTCTGAGCAACCTGTTCCAGTGCCTCATCACCCTCACAGTTAAGAATTTCTTCCTGACATGTAATCTAAACCTACTCTTTTTCAGTTGGAAGCCATTCCCCCTTGTCCATGACCACCTCTGGTGGTACACTGACCAGTCTTTTTTGTCTTATTTCTGCTGTCCTACCCTGTCACTGAAGAAAAACAAACAAAACCCTGAAAACCACTTTCTTTTGGTAGAAGACAAATACCGTCATTCAAATCTACCCAAACACCAGAGAAAACCATTTCCCAGCATTATCTCACACAGAGGGGAAAAACCCAGTAAAGCATGTGGTGAAAATACAGTACTTCTCAAAATGCAGCAAATATTCCAGAAGTCAAAATTGATCTTTATGGCCTGAAAACCGATTTTCTCTCTTTTTTTTCTCCCTGCTTGCTCCCCTGTAGCCCCTGTCTGCATGTTCAAACTAGCAGGTTATGACTTGCTTTGATTTTGCTTGCTTATCATCATGCAGCTCAGGTTTTACAGCTATAAAAACTCCACTGAATTATAGCTTCAGGGGGATTGACAAGATGTGCTTTAGTTCTGAGACAGAACTTGGAGGAAGAACTGTAGATTCAGGAAAACTCTCCTTGGCAACATAAAAAGCCTCTGTCCAGTGTCCACAATCTTGCTTTGCTGAACTTAATGGCCTGAGAAGAACACAGCACAGTAATATTTTTGTTGCTTCAACTCCTTATACACTAGCTGAAAAAGAAATTGAGTTTATTGATATGTTTTGTCCCTCATAAAGTGTTTTGTGCTCACGTTAGAAAGTTTTATTTTCTTCAGATGGGACCAAATTCATTAGGTACCAGCTGCCTTCACCCAACTCCTCTTGGACACATGCCATTTCTAAAACCTTGGTATGAATCTCCAGATTAATCTTACTGGGTGTTATATCACATCCTTGGATTTACCACAGCACTGTACTTACAAAGGTGAACTGAACATCTCAAAAAGAAGCCCATAGATCAGGCCACATCAGATTGTGGTCTGGCACACCTGCAGCAAGCCCTCCTCTCACAACACGCGGCAAAAAGAGACTGGCATGGGAGTTCAGATGGACAGCTGTCTCTACAGGGCACATTCAGAGCATAAGGGCAAATCATTGCACAAGTTACATCCCTTGAATGTAATGTGGCCCAAAGATTCAGAGGAATGAGCTCTAAAATCAGCTTAGGCCTAAAGTGTAGGTTCAGCATTTCTTCCCTGCCCAGCAACACTACAATGAAACTTACACCCCCCACCCTGTGTGTCTACCTGGCATTACTTCCTCCATGAAAAGATCAGGAAACAAGGCAAAGGATTTCCATTTATAGGACATGCTGGAACTGAACCTCACCCTTTAGCAAAGCCCGTCAGACATTACATACATCCCAATTAATTTAGTCCCTGTTCTTGAGCTATTGCTCTGTGAACACAAACTCCTATGTGTGTAGTTTTATGGGTTAACTTCCCCCTCAGCTTTTGTTCCCAAAGCCCTTGCTTATAGTCCCCCCTGGGAACAGTTGCTGTGCTGCATGCCCTTCAGGCTGTGCTTTTGAAATATTCCCCACAGGAAAGGCAGAAGTAGCTCCTCACTGACAGTCTTTCTTTTGAAAATCAAGAGGAAGCACTTCAAGGGAAGTCAGTGAGGTCAACAAAAACCAGCAGCGATAGCAGTCTCTTCCAAATAAGCAAGAATCTAATGCAGAAAATTCCTCTGTAGAATTTTCCAGAAGTAAAATAAATTGGAATACACAAGTGGATGTAGTTTCAATAGCAAATCAATGATGTAAAACATTTAAATATTTAACCAAAATTTCAGCAGCAAAATTATGAGCTATCAGAGAAGCTATTTACTATGAAATTTTGACATTGATTTGCTCCCTAAAATACCGAGATGTTAATTGCAAAATGTGCTGCATCAGTTATGCACCATGGGTTAAGAAAATAACTGTTTAGCAGGGAAATATTTGAATATTTTGTAGCTTTGCTGTTTAGAAACTCTTTGCCTTTGCAACTCATGACAGTCTTCTCTATTCTCTGGTTAGCCATAGCAAAAGAGAAAAACCCCCACCCCAAGGCCTTTGTAAAATAAAAACACCCTCTATTTTTTCAGGACTTCCAGCTTCCCGTCCACTCCCTTCAGCTCAACCAGTAGTTAAGCTGGTATAACATCATGCTACAAAATAGCCTGAAGAAATATACTTGATGCTTCAGTTTCAGGTAACATTTCTGTTTCTCCCACCAGGTCTGCTGGCTGAGTCAAAACACACTTGGACTGTCAGGCCATCAAGGGTTTTGCCCAAGTTTTATTTGCACACCTTTTTTTCCTCCCCCCCCCGTGTTGACCCCTTCTAACACAGTCTTCCTGGGATGAATATCAGTCAGTTGAAGAGGAGTTCTGAACTGGGTACAAGTTCTAGCCTTGGTAAGTTTGCCCAGCTGTGCCTGGAAGGCTCATGTCGTAGGCTGCATTCCCACTGAAGTGTGACAGCCCTCAGCCTGTCAAAACACACAATCAAGTTCCTTACTGAGCAATCTTTTTTTTTTTTAACACATGAAGTATGCAGCTCTAAACCATTCCTCTTTCTTGAGGTTTGAATAGTTTAGCTGTTTAACTCCCCATTTCTTTTTGCTAATGTTAGCCAAACTAATCATTCTAGTTTCTTCTCTGAAGTATATGTCAAAAGCTGAATTAAAATGTCAGTGAGAAGGTAAAGATGAATTAAATTTATAGGAAAAGGGCTTTCTTCCACAGAATCTAGTTCAAGGTTAGAATCTCAAGGGATCCAGTGGTGACCATCCTTCCACAATATCCAACCTGATGGGACTTTGTCCTTTGGCCAGCATACGCCAGGGCTCTGCTTGAATCATCAGAAATTCCAGCAACCAGCAGAGTTCTGGAGCAAAGTTCTGGCAGCACCTGGGTTTACTGAGACAATGCTGCTACAAGCCTCACTGACCACAATTACATTCAAAACAAAATGCTTTTCATCATTTATACCTCAGGCACTGACACCTGCCTACTGGTATGTTTTTGTTCTGTCACTGTTCTTTTTGCAGGTGCTGTTGGACAATCAGTGGACAGGAAGAATGGTCAGGCAGGAGAGGAAGGGGCCACTTTCATACAGAAGATTTTCACACAGCTGTACCCCATTCTGTGTGAACAGGGCCATAACTGCACTGCCCTGCAACCTTTCCTAAGAGGGATAACTTCAGCTTTGTGCTTCTTTCAGGACACAGCGATTGGCCTGACACAATATCTGACCTGGGACATCATAACCAAGTTCACTCACACTATGGAGCTACTATGCCATCATGAGACCCAGTCTGAACTGTGTCATTTCAAAGCCAGCCAGACGAGTTTGAGGATGTTTCTCTGGCATCCCAGAGACACCAGCATCTCAAATATGGCATTTGAATACAAGATTATGTCACCTATTACACACACATTGGCTGACATTCAAGCTATTGGGAAGTAAGAGCAACTTGTTCCAATTGGTCTTCCTGTATGAGCTTCTGAATTACTCACCATCATCCAGAAAGTGGCAAAATTAAATTTATAAATACTACATAAAATTCAAACAAGACATTTATTTACATTAGGTTTTCAAGCAGTGGGTGTTGCAACATACATAACAAAATTTCATACTACATTTTTATAGGTAATCAGATTGAAAAACTGATCTACAGAATCAATTTGTCAAAACTGGCTAAGCAGAAAATGTGTCAACTCGGCTTAAGAGTACTCTGCCAATTTTACACCATTTTCTATCGTCCAGAGTATTTCTGATGTCCTCCTGGTTATAAAAACAGAATGCTCATGCAGGTTAATTTACAGTGAACTCTAGTGAATTTTACATTCTTCACTTGTTCAGAAGAGCATGTCAATACTCTCCCCACCTTGTCTCAGAAAGCAATTACAGGTCCAAATAGGGGGAAAACTCAATCAGGAGATTTTTAACAGAAAAAAAAAAATGGATTTAGCAAGACAAGGAGTCAGAACTTTCATTCTGTGGCCAGCTTAATTAGAATCCCTCATTCTGTAGAAAACAAGTTGTACTATAAAGATTAATCAAATTCTTTTATTTGATACTAACATTATGCAGCAACCAATATGAGTGTCTAGGTAAACAGAGACTTTGTGAAATGTTTTGCTGCAAAGCTGACCAGTAATGCACGCAAATGATAAAGTCATCAACTCTGCTTACTGCCAGAAATAATTATAAAAAAGGCTTCAGGAGCAAATATAACACTGATTCATACTGAACTGTGCTCAAGCACTAGTCAACAAAATCTATTAAACTACATGGGTGGGAAAAAAATCAGAGCAGCTTTGTTATCTTACTTGTGACACCTTATCTAAATTTCAGGCATTACTTCTTTATATCAGCATAAATATGTAGCCTTCTACAGGTTTCATGATGTGGTTACAGACAAAAATGTTATAGTAGAAAGCAAGAGCTAGTTCAAGGAATTTCAGACTTTGAAATCAGCAAGATACAAAGCTAAAATTCATTTGTTCCTTTTCAAGTTATCAATACTTTCACTAAAACATAAATATTTTAACATATATTATTTTTTTCTGACATTCAAAATTGTAAAGTCAATATGGCAGAATTATTGTTAAAAGCACATATTTACAAATATTCTTTTTTCCATACATAAAGTATTTGGCATAATTATAACAATCTTACTGCATACACAACTGTTTGCTTCTTTTTCACATAATGGTACACTCCTTATTAAAATTTACCAATTATGTACAAAAATACTTGAACATTTATTATAGAAAACTTCTATAACTACTGTCAACAGCTTTTAACTGCTGAAGGTTTAATTGAGAGAATATAAAAAAGTGGTCACTTTCTTCCAGTTAAACTATCAACAAATCAAACACACCTAAGATCAACATGAGCTTCCCAACAAAAGAGGGAGAATATTTTTAACAATATGATTTAAAATGCAGTTCACACATCTGTTCCCAAGCACATTTAACAGTCAATAAAAGAAAGAGGATACAAAACATACATACAGAAGGTGCTTTTTTTTCACTTCCCCTCCACATTCCTATGTCTTGGCATTAGCTTTCCAGAGCTCTTCAGATGCCAGTTACTAAAATACAACCTAAGGTCAAACACCATTCTCAACAATACAGATAATGGCGAAGAACTCAACCTAAAAAACAAATCAAAATCCTGGCTCCAATGGCATGTACACATCCAAGGACCTGTTCAGAATTTTTGCTAGATTTTTACAAAATTATTAATGGCCTTCGCAATTAGCTTTTGAAATGTATAGATTGTAAACCAGCCATTTGTATTTTTAAAAATTGGCTCATTTAGTGAATTGCCTTGATACTAGTCAGTACTGACTCTTGTACACAAGTAAAATGAACAATTCATTTGTACCTATTTCATACACAGGTTGTATTTTAGGGTGAACTTTCAAGAACAGCAGGGACCATTCACTAGAAAATTCTAGCTAAAAAAAAAAAACAAAACCAAAACTAAAACAACAACAAAAATATACATTAACTGGAAGAATAAAAGTAAATTGCACCTCAAAAAGAAAAAGGATGTGTCAGGTACATACACTTATGGCACAAAACCTTATCGGGATTCACCAGAATGGTGCTGTATGCTGAATGAAACACAGGTATTTTTCCATCCTAAAAATAACATAAGCCAAGTGTGTGTTTCAAAAATTCCAAACCACATTCTTACAACAGTCCTCTGCTGTATAGCTTGCATTATATCTCAGTTTTGCCACATACATTTGAAATGACCAACCTGTTCATCAGATAAGAGAAACAACTTTCAGCCTACTTGCAAAAACATCCTAGTCTACAGACTACTTTGTTAGAAAGCGTGCAATAATCTCTAGTAGTAAAGATCCAGTCAGTATATTCTGCATTTTGTAAGAAGCATTCAGCTAACTCAGATGAGAGTTGTAGGGTTTTAGATTTTTTAAATAAAACTAAAGTACAAATAAACGCATTTATCAGTATTCACCACCATGAAATTAAAAAAAAAAATCCTCTCATTCATGCTTCCTATAACATCTGGCAACCTAAATTAGTAATTTCATTTCAAATGTGCAACATAATATTAATAAGCATTTCAAAATTACTCAAAAGAAAAGGTGGACAAAATATTAAAGTGCCTAACTAAATGAGTTTTACCATTTTTAAAAAATATTATTTCTTAAACAGTAAAGAAAGTGTTGCAATTAAATATAAAAGTGGCTTCTCATAGCTGAGAGACTTTGCGGGGCAGAGGCCTGGGCCGGGGAACCTGCTCAGTCCTCCTGCTGCTGTTTTCCAGGTTGTTTGGCCGAACCAGCTGTGGCTTGGGTGGCAGTGCTGGAGGGTCTGCAGCGGGTGGGATGGAGAGGCTGTGAGGTAGAGGAACGGGGCGTTTCAAAGTCCGCTCATACACGCTGTAAGGTGGCGGGGTTTTGCTCTCTTTTCTCACAGGCTCCTCAGAAATGTTGTAGCTTGGGACAGTCACTGCTGGTTCGCTGCCTTGGCTTTCAAAGCCTGATGTTTCTGATGTGCTACATCGGCTGAGCGAAGAGATGCTGCTGCTGTAACTCCCTGACAGCGCCGGGGAGTTGGATATGAGCCCCGAGGAATGATACTCCACTGGAGACGGTGTGAATGATTGCACAGACCCCTGCTCAAAAGAAAGGGCAGAAGAAGAATTTACCTGGCATATAGGAAGGGAGAGTGTTTCTGTGCTCGGACTGAAAACATACATAGATACAGTGCATGTAACTCTTGAGCTTTGATAAACAGAAATGGTTGTGTTCCTGTTTAATCAAGACCTGGTAAGAAACTGATAAAAAGCTCATTTCAATAGTGCCTGGGTATACCTTAGGTAGTGGTCATGCCAATAATTCATATAAGTGGAAATAAAACGGTTTTAAAATATTATTATGCTAGTAATATCATAATACCCTGGAAAAATCTGGAAGTCTTCAGAACTCACCGCTAGTTTTCCCAGCTGGAAGTGGAATGCATCACCGGGCACACCAGGCATACTTGGGAGTGTCCTGCCACCTAACGCCAAAGCCCAGCCACTGCTGCTACTGCAGGCTCTTATATCTCAAATTCAGTTTCCAAAGCTTTCCTCACAGCTTTTAGTGCATTGCCATGCAGTGAAAAGTGCATTTACATCATGGCATCATTTCTGAGTGTACCATACAGCCAGTGTTGGAGGGGTAGCACAAAGCAGGTATTGAGGTAAGAGCTGCTGCTGGGTGCCAGCCCCCTTTCTCTGCTGCTCCTGCTCTCATTTGTGGCCACAGCAGAACAACAGGAGATGAAAGCATCACCACCCTTCCTCTCCCCCATCTCCCAGGTGTTCCTTAGACAAACAAACAAAACACACCATGAGTGCCTCAGGGACAAGGGCCATATGGAGGGCACAGGTGGCCAGAGGCTGCACCAGTAGCCTCACAGGTCAGTGAGGGATGGTGAGGGACCAGGAGCTGAGGACCCAAGCAGCAGCAACAGTGCTGATGACAAATAAAAGCCATGGACAATAAAGACCTACCTAAAACCATTGAGTAGTTCTATTCCAGTGAAGCAACTTCAACTGAAAACTGTTAAAGGTTAGCCCACACTTTCCAAATTAAAATTTTTTTTCAATATATTTAATTATGACTGGAGTCATCTGAGACAATCTCGACTTATTGGCCTCAAGCCTCAGGCTAAAAAAAGGGATGCAGAAATCAAAATAAAGAAAAAATTTGTCATTCCCATTCTTGTTAGACTGGTTGATGCTCACTTGCTCAGCTTGAGGTGAGAGTGTGAGCCATGCAATAAAGGAAGGGTGTGGAGGAGGAGGAGAGGGGCAGGTATGTTCAGAGCTGGCTGCACTGACTTTATGCTGTTGAGACAATTTTAGTTATCCATCTAGGACTGGATCCACAGAGCACTAAAATCAATGGAGAAAAAAAATCTTCATTTACATCAGTGGGTTTTGTACTAGGATGGTTTCCTCTGGTAGCACACTGTTAGAGGAAACGCTAAAATCTGATCCCTGTATATGGCTGTGGAAAAGCAAAGTCAGTTTCATTTAAAGCTCAGCACCTGGTGAAGACATTTCAGACTTTCTCGAGAACTTGTTTAACTATTTGTTTCATGTTCCATTCCTATGTGAGGAGGCTGCAACTGCACTCCTACCCCCACAAACATTCAGGGTCAAGGTTTTCAAATAAATTATGTATTTGGCTCCAGTTCCAAGAACACTGCACACTTGGATTAGGTGACCATATATAAGATTTAGGACTTTTGCTTTTGTCATTCAGAACAACTGCAAATATGTAAAGCCTGCATGACTAACCACTTGGTTCTGGCCAAACAGTGTAGTTTTACCAGTAGCAAGTATCAGTCTCGACACCAAAAGAGTCTGGAAATTCATGGATGCTCAAAGTGAGATCCGGCAGTTTTCAGATGTATTTTGGGCCAGCATTCCTCTTCCAAGCAACAATCCAGACTTTGTAAAATGCTTAAATTCTGTCCAGACCTTTAGAAGAAGAATGTTAGGACAAGCTTCAACATCCCTAAGAATCATCAGTTCTGTGTCCATTCAGGATAAAAAGGAAAGGTCACTCATTTTTGGACAAGATCCTAATGTTCTAAAGAGCTTCCTGGTAAGCAATTAGGGCAAAACTTGGGATTGGTGCTCACTTCGGGAGAATGGTAATAAGACTGTGGGCCATTCTGATGGCCAGCAGAATTGCTTTGTTATGAATTTGGACCACTGGGCAGACACAAGTAGAAATGTTACAGGCTTATGGGAAGGCAAACAGGACAATGAGTGTGGACTTGTAATTAGGGACCTCAAGGTGAAAGGAAATACTTTGGGGTGCTGTTTTCCTCCTCAGGCAATGTGAATCTCTCCAGTATTAGTTAGGCATTGGGTTGCTGAGGGGTTACTTTGCCAGGGCTGCTTCCCTCTGTCCTTCCATCGGTGTGCCTGAAGCACCAGTCATGCTCCTGTCTATTTGCTCTGTTTTCATGTTGTTGACATTTCTACCTGCAGAATCATCTCTGCTTCAATGGGGTGGCAGAGTCTATCCCCAAGACCAATGTCAT
Organism: Chamaea fasciata; assembly: GCF_029207755.1. Classification (NCBI taxonomy): domain Eukaryota; kingdom Metazoa; phylum Chordata; class Aves; order Passeriformes; family Sylviidae; genus Chamaea; species Chamaea fasciata. The sequence continues at coordinate 27,004,164 of NW_027094090.1, read as the reverse complement.
GCACTCTGCCAGCACCAGGGTTTGCCTGGAATAAGCAGGCTGCATGTTCGTCTGCTCCAATGCTGTGGAAAAACACAGATTTCCCAGTCAAGTTTTCCAGAAAAAAAGCTGGTACCAATACGTGGGTACCAACACATGCAAATATCTTGAAATAGAAATGAAACCTGCTCAGTTTAGCCTGGAATTCAAATTATTTTGGATATTTAACTGCCAGAGGAGAACCAGTGCTTATTCACAGCCTATGCTTAATGTTTCCTACTGGCAGGTGTCACACTACTTGCAACTTCTTACAACCTCCCTGGATCATCCTGCAGAGAAAAATGAGTATTAAAATGATTGAAGCAGGGAATACTCTCTAATGGACCCTCTAACAGCTCTGGAAAACCGGAAGAATAAGACGAATGGGTTTCACAACAGGTTTCCCTGGCACCTTCTCTTCTTCCATGTTGGAGACAGAATACTGGTTTTTGTAGAGGTATCTGATATGAAAAAAAATCCCAAATAATTTACATTAAATGTATACCATCTACCCCACAACACACAAAATCTGTCCCACAAAGCCAATTCACTGCAATAGGCCAGTACCTTCATTGGTGATCTTCCAGCAGGAGAAGGGGAAACGGAGGCTATGTGTCTTGCTGGTGATGCTGTAAAGTTAGAAAGATTTCAGTGCTTTCATTTGTGGCATTACAATTTTACTAAGAAATCTTTTTAAGTTAATAAGAGATCATTTGATACATAAACATTATCTCTAGTTCCCTTGGCTGATGGCTGTAAATAGTTTTAGAGATCTTGTTTATTTTGCTTTGTTCTCTGGATTATCTTGCAGTACAACCAAGTATAAAAAAACTAATGCATCTTCCTTTTCTGACAAATTTCATATCACTATAAATTTATTTCTAATCTACCAAATGATAACAAGTTAAATAAAGAGTCAGTATAACAACTTTTCCCTTTTTATTCTTAAGAAATATATTATGAGTTTGTAAGTCAAATAAGGAAAATAAAAAATACATAATATACTTATATCAAACATTTACCTCCAAATATACTAGAAACATGCCTGGATAACACACAAGAAGTTTACTCACTCCCTTGAGGACAATTATATTTATAGTATCACTTGAGCAGCCTTTCCTTAAAATGGAAATCAATCTTTTGAAAGGCAAAATGGTTATAGTAACAGAACTCATGTGCTTTCATGATTGCTGTGCATTTTCTGGCCAGTAAGATTCTTTGTGGTTAATGATCATTTTTGATTGCTAACCTCCAATTATCATAAAATCAAAAGACTAAATTTGATCATCCTTCCTCGTACTAGCATGAACTGTCTGAAACTGCTCATTCATTAGTGAAGGGGCAGAGTATTGGAAACTGCAGAGAACATTAACAAGATGAAAATACCCGCAGAGGTAGTTCTACAGCCTTTCATGTAAGAAATCAAATAATAAGTTAACCTGCCCAAGAAGTTAAACATCAAAGAGAGTGGAAAGAACCTAAGCCCTCAAGTACTGGAGCTTTACCCGAGATGTCCATTAACTCACCAGTCTGTGCAGGTCTTGGTGGTACAGGAGGAGATATAAGCTTTCCACTTTCTGATGTGTTTCTGGCTTCCTTCCCACTGTCCAGGCTCCAGCTGCTGGGGGTGGTGTTTACAACTGAAAGAGAATGAAAAAACTGTCAGAGGCTTCCAGTTCTCTGACTTGCTTTTATCCATGAGGGTAAAACCACACAGAATACAAATGCCTAATGACTCAATAAGCATGCCTGAAAAAGCTCTCCTGATTACATCTGCACTTGCAAAGCTGATGGATGCACCTGGCCCGCAGGTCAGTTTGTGACCAGCAGTGGTGGCCATCAACAGCAGCAACAGCTGAGATTGCACTCTGGTGCACTGCAAATCCAGCCACAAAGGGAGACAAGCTTGAAGTTTATTAATATAATCAGTTTATCTTTGCACCAGACTCCTGTTTATAGAGGTTTCCAGGCAGAGGGGAATAGACTATTCATAAACTGTTCCCATTAACTCATTTTATCTACAGAAGGGACTAGAGAAAGGAACTTGCTATTCCTGTCGACCTCCTTCATAAAGCTTTCTGTGCTAACATTCCTGTGTTGCCTGCATAGACTACAAATTTGGAGTTGAAAGAAGGTGGAAAGAAGGGCAGAAAATGTAGGGAGTAAAAATTGGAAGAAATTAAGTGTCTGACAACAAAAATATCAAATTAAGAAATTATTATGGACTGAGAAAATTTCTGTACACTGCTTATATTTCTGGTCAAGGATCTCTGCTTGATCATGTAAATTGACTGTCACCTTGACATGCATAAAAGTGGTTGTTTTCTTTGTCTGTTACCCTGATCGGATTCTATGACTTTAACCGAATGATCCCATAAGGTCTGGAACAGCTTCCTTGATAGAACTGGATTATCTCATGTCGTCAAGAAGTCACCAATATTGGAAAGGAGGACAAGGCATTTAACATGGGCAGGAAAACTAATTGGAAAAATACAACTTTCATTACACTTAAAAAAAAAAAAAAGGAGTTGAAAATAACCGCTTCAAACCATCCCATACGTCTCCCAAATACACCACCAAAAAAATCCCACACCTTAAAAGCCTAAAACATCTTGCCCTGCCATGACAGTTTCCTTCTTGTTTACTTGTTTCAATTGTGAGTAGAGAATCCCATGCAAAGACCCTTACTTACAAAGTGTGTTTACTTTACTTGTGTTTACTTACAAAGATGAAATGAAAAAGCAAAAATATTGTTGCTAATTGACAGCATCAATAACACTATGGTAGCAACTCTGAGAGCTCTCAGGACGGCAACCCCACTACACACCAGACTTAATACCATAAGTACAGTAAAAAAACCACTGGTCTCATATCTGAAACAATATTGTTACAATAGAATTGCACTTAAGCTGACCCTGGGATCAATGAACAGAATAATTATTTTCTAGAGGATCATTTTGCTTTGTTATTGCCAAAATATGCAATATAGTATTTGCTTTTTATTATAAGCTGTCACTCAACAGCATGGCCTTGCCCTCATCCTAAAAATCACCTGGCACCAGACCTAAGTACTTCAAATGCCTAAATCTCTTGACAAGCAAATTTTTTTCTTTTAAGCCATCCAAGCAGTCAGTTTTTTGGACTGCTAAAGCCTTTAGGAGAAAATACTTCATTTTAACAATTCTGTGATGTACTTAGCTGCATAGGGCAGTGGAAAAGTTTTGCTATTTCCATGTTAAATTATTTCATATGTTTTTAAGCCCTGTGAAAACATTCCACCTGTGTTTTCATAAAAATGTAAAGACAGAAATACCTATAAAACACAGCTCTTATTAGAGAAAATCTGATTCCTAGTCAGCTCTTATTACAGTACATTATTAAAATAGTTACTTTCTATACACTTCTTTTACTGTTTTCCTTAATTCAGCATTCCTTAAAAGTACTATAATGAAATGATGGAGCATATCATAGATATAAGGCACATAATGAAATCATGGCAAACAATTACCATGCCAACAATATTGGATTTCCCCATGTGCAAAATTATAAGAGGCAATATTTTTTTCCTATGGAAATGCATCTATTTCTCATTTACTCTAACTAAAAACAAAATCCCCAAAATGCAAGAAACCACAAACTGGTGTTTTCTGTCCAAGTGTAAGCAGAAGCATGCTGAGTTATATCTGGTAAACAGGACTTGCTGGTACCAAGCTTTGTGACTCTGTCCATCTTGTCACCTTCTCTGTGTTCCGTTCTCCAGAAGATGGCTTTTCCCCTCACATGTCCCTCTTGAGAAGCAGAAAGGACAGGTCTCACAGGCAGCCTGATGAAACCTGCTCCTCTGTCACCCCCTCCTGCAAACTTCTGGGCCTTACTTGAGAACAAAATTCAGTTCTTCCCTTTTTGGCAAAGTGTTTTGACACTTAGATTTGTTACCATAATTTATTTAGTTAGTTAGAATGTTTTGACACTTGGAGATGACAGTATGCACACAAAAGAACTGGCATTCTACAGGAACAAGATGGAGTAATTAAATTTTCATTCTTCACAGATTAATTGGCATGTTGTAGTATTTCCGCTTACCTTTGTCAGAGCCGGGCAGATTGGAATCACTTCGTGGCAAAGCACCGTCTCCAATATGATTAAATAGCATCCTCTGTAAATTGAGAACAGAATGGTTTACACATAGCTGCTGTTGTATTTCAGTAGCCATTAAGAAAACCAATATATTTTCGTTATTATCCCCCCTCGCCCCCAGGTCTGCTTAGGAGGTAGAGTGATAAACATCACATAAGAACATAAACAGTTTAATAAAATTATGTGTATACAGATAGGGAGTAGACTAATTTTCTGAAAACTGTACACACAGAAATTGGAGGGAGGATTATTATGTACTGAGTTCTGACAGTTTCCAGCACCTTAAAAAAACAAAATAAAGCTCATTCCTAAAGAGATATCTTAATAGATTACTTAAAAATAAAAGGATAGATTTGCAATAATTTCATTACAGAATCAGGATCTGAACAAGATAATATTCAAGTTATGGCTGTTACCTAAGAAAATTATTGTGTATTGTTTTTCGAACCTGACTTTTTGGTAGCAGTCTTCTTAATTCTCTTGTGGATAAGAGCTGACCCACAAAGCATGTCTGTCTTTCATTTTCTTAAAATCCATTTTGTTTGCAAATCACAATAAATGTATGAAAAAAATTAAAATTCTACCCTTTATTTCCTTTGGCAGCATTCAAATAATCCATGGGTCACTAGTTTGTCTTGAAAACATATGTAAACAGCATACAGTGAATCCTACAAGTAATTCATATATACTTTCAAGAGGCAATGGGAACAGATAAATTTTCTTTTTCTTACTTTTTTTTTTTTCTTTAAAAGCAAGATCAGATAATCTATTAAATCCGAATAAAATCCTATTAACGTGTATCTTTCCAGTGTTCACAGAGCACTGTGCCAAGTTGGTGAAGCACTATGCTGTGGTTCCACAAGATGGCAAACCCAGCTGCAAAGTGATGGTCATTCATCTAATATGTTGCAGCTTCATGTTACAAAGTAAGGAACAAATACTTAAGCCTGATTCAACTTCACTTTAAAAATCCCAGAGGCAAAATGCTTTTGGAAGACTTTGAGCTACAGCAGGCGTGCTGTATGTCATATGAGAGCCATTCTGGGTCAGGTAGTATCTGTTTTCCTGGAATTACCATTAAACTGAGGTGGTAAATCTATGTATGTACTCTGATGTGACAGGAAGTGTGACCATATGTTCCTGCCTGGTCTGGATTGAGTGTCCACTGCCTAGTGAGTCTGCAGTGCACTGGGATGTGATGGACAAGTGTTGAAGTCTGTTTTCTGTTGCAAAGGTAAAGAGCAACGGCTGAAAAAGCAACTGAACTTGGAAGAGATAAAGAGACAAAAGCTGAATGAAATACAGAAAAAAAAAGACATACTAAAAAAGAATGAGATAAAAAACCATATGGAAGAACAAGAGCAATTACAGGATGTTTAATGACATGGAAATAAAAACCCCAAAAATGTGAAATTCAAAAAGCTTCAATAGGAAGAAATAATAGCGCAAAAACTAAGGAGACTTGTTGAACAATCAATGACAGCAGGCATTCCTCTGCAGAGGATGGGAAGAGCTGGAGAGACACTGTACAACCATTCAGCCAGAGATCACAGAGCAAGCACAAATGGATATTGACTAAAAACAGCTGTACATAACCTTGAGCATCAATTTCAATGAGGAAGTGGATGAAGTACTGCTGTGGTCTTGTTCTGTGAAGTCCATCAAACTTCCTTAAATAAGGTAGCTATGGCCTGAAAGACTTGAAGTTCAGGAATTTGCCTGTGTATCTCATCTCTCCCAGTTGAAACACTAATATGAAAATTGCTTTCATCAAGCTGTAACAAAGTAATTCATAAATGGGTGGTCCTTTCCTCTCAGTGTGAAGCTCCAACCAACACTGCTGAAGTAGTGTTAGAACAAAAGGAGAAAGGAACAGTTTGAGCAGCTAAATTTAAGTGAGAGTTGCAGGTATCTCTAAGATATCTCCTTACAATTGTCCTGAGGAATTCTTTTCCCCTACTTTATCAGAAGGCAGAGAATTAGGGTTTTGTTTCCGAACACAGTCCATTTTTACTGCTGAGGGAACAGCAGAGAAAGAAATTTCACCTTTCCCCAGAAAGATATATCCTCATTTATGGTTATAAAGGCAGAAAGAAACCGTCAGACCTTCTCATCTTTGAAATATACTTCACTGTATGAGCAAGTTGGTTTTCTACTTACCCTCTCATTGGACACTGAGGGTAGAGACATATTGGGAGACTTTGCTGCTGGGCGAGTCTCAGAGAGAGCGGAGACTGGGCCTACGAGCTCCTCAGCCTCCCTTATGCAATCTCGGATAGAGTGGGGGATAGAAGTCGCATTCCACTTGGCAAAGCAAGAGTTTGTAGTCTGGGAGCAAAAATGGGATAATTTTTCTTTGCGGCAAACTGTAAAACCGCTTTATTTAAAGAGCATCTCCTGATCTTTCCTGTCTGTTGTTTTGGCTCCAACTACCACTGACAAAGTGCCCAGTAGATCTATCTGCCCTAAGTAGTTCCCGAGAACTGTCCATAAGTCTGACTAAGCCTCAGTATTACTTCTTAAGCCCTCAGGTAATAGCACAAGGACTTAAAAAGAAAAGAGATTAAAAACTAAATCAAGAGCCAATTCAATAACCGAAGAAACAAGAGACAAGAAAAGAACTAATGAGAAACCAAAAATTTATTTCTAAAATAAAGAATCCTGAATCTGGTTTTTATCAGCAGTAAAACTTCTGCTAGACATGAGAATATTGAAAGGAAAGCTTTTAACACTGTATGTATGTTCTCATTTTTCTCAGCCTCAGCAAGAGGTGTTTTGTGTGATGGCAGGGATTAAAACAGAAAGAAAGTGTTGAAGAAAAGCACTTTAAGAAAATATGTCCATTAAGAAGAAAAGATGAAATAAGGATTCAGTATTGGCCAGCTTACCAAGCTCATGTTGAATTTCAGAATACTCAAAAAATACACATTTCACACAGACCTGTGTAACCATATTTTAAGGCAAGAACACAGTATATATTCTTTTCTCTGGAATAACAAAATGTCTATCATTCTTTTCTGAAACTACTTTGGAAAATAGGAATTGCCACATGGAACAGGTTATTATTTCACAGTGGCTAGGATTAGCTTTCTCAGAAGAAACAAAGGGGAGCTCAACTAGGACAACTGCCACAATAAGAGGTTTTCATTCTGTGTCTTCTTCCCTAGATTGAACAAATGCTTGTTGTTCCACACAAGCAGGCTTGTCATCAGGTAAGTCTCTGCATCTCTCTCTCACTTCAGCAAGTAAACATAAAGAAACAGACTTACACCTAAAAGAATCAACCAGAAATGTGATCAAGCACTATGTATTCTATTGACATCTCTTACATCTAAAATATTTTAGAGTATTTGCTTATAAAAACATCAAAAAATCCTTGAAAATATACAACAGTGAACAGACACCAAGTCTGCTCAAAGTTCAACATGCACCTTTATTGTCCCTTACTATTTGTGCTCTCAGGATTCCCAACAAACTTCTTACCTGAGAAGTTTCCAAAGGAGTAGGGTAGATGGCACTGCAGGGCCTCTCTCTGGGAGACAGGCAAGAGTTTTCTCGGGAATGTTTATGTTTGTCAGACAACAGAGGAGAAGCTGGAATATAATGTGTTTAGTGATTAAATTCATGCAGTGGAACTCAGACATTTCAATTCTATGCTTATGACAAAAAAAAAATCCTCTGTCTCTAATAATTGAGGTTCCTCAAGTAATTGGCTAAATATGATGTCTGACCAGTGACATCATACAGAAATTCAGCTGTGTAATGTATCTAGAGTCATCAAATATGGTTTACTACAGCAGATGAGCACTGACCTCTGGCACTGGATGGAGCAGAACTGGTCACATTAGGTGAAGCAGAATGAGTGGAACTCAGGCTTGAGGTAGACGGACTAGGCTGTGTATAGAAGAGATGATGTTGTTACCACATCACATTTACTGCTTTTGAAAACAAAAATTTATAGCACACTGTTCTCTAGAACAAAGAGCCTTTAACTTCTTAGGAGTAGTCTATCAGTAATTCAAAATAGCATATCAGTATAACAAGCATTAATCTAACTACACAAAGATGTAGCAAAATACTAAATAAATGGAAAAGCAATTAATACAGTTAAATAATTGCACCACGATGTGACAAGTGGACAGAAAAGCCTATGCAAGGTCAGACAACTTTGCATTATAGTCCATTGTTACTTATTACATTTGTAAAAAATTAACACTCTCATTTAAACAAGAGAAAACAGTTACATAAAAAAGTTATTTCTAAGTGAATGAATTTAACGTCTCATTCAAAGATTTGGTTTTTAAAAAAAGAAGTATCAGCAATAGTTATGAGATTTCTGAATGAAATAACAGAAGCATTAATTTAGTAAATAGCCTTGTAAGAAAGATTCTGTACAGTTTGAAGCATGACAATAAATTATACCTGCATGTTAAAAACTTCATCTGAGCTTTCCGACTGCCCAGTGATGTTGCTGACTTCAGCGGAAGCTTGGGATGACAGGGATGAGGATGAATACCGATTGACAGCTGGGTAACTCAAGGGGCTATTATAAGAATAATGAAATATAAAAGGGTTAACTCTAATTGTCAGTCACCTTTTCTCATGTGAGAAAAGCACATATTTATTAATCTTTAATTAGGGGAAAGGAGGGGAGAGAAGGAGAAAGAAGGAGAGAGAATACATACACCAGCTACTCAAGGCTGAACACATTCAGACCATACAAGAAGGCATGGATGTAACAGAAGTATTTATGGGTCATTTTCCACGGGTAGCAAAAGTATGTCGTTATCAGTATTTAACTTGCCTGCGTCGTGGTATTACCCGGGCAGCATCAGGGCTCATAGAAATAGGTATGGAATTCCGGCATACACGAGGACTTCCATTTGGGAAATGAACAGGGCTAGCCTGTACACAGGCAGGAAATTCCTGGTGAGTTATTAAGAGAAGATTAATTAAAATTAACATAAAATCATTAAGCATTTTATAAGATACAGATATGTAGATAACTACATATAAATCTAGTTAGACGGCATTTTGGATCAGCCTGATACTTAAAGATAAGAAAAATATTTTAACTTTTCACTAATGATAGTAAAATGTGACTATTAGTAAAACATGACTACTTTTCTCTGCATGGAATGGGAAGTTTATATTCCTCTTTGCTTCGTGGTACTACAGTAAGGCTACAAGCTGTAATGGGGGCCAATAGCCAAAAGATGTCACTGTTTGTTGCTTGGGAAAATGAACCAACCGTTACAGCAGCTGAACAGTCTTCTGGTCTATCCATGCACCTACTCGTGTGAGTACCTGTATTCCCAAGCTTGACTTCATCACAAAGAACTGATCCACCAGCTTTTTGTGTAGTGGCCTCATGTCCTGTGGCACCACCTTCTCATGCACCGCCAAGCCAAATTCTAGAATCTGGGCCTGCAGAAAGAGAAAAAATATTTTTGATCCATTTCTTTGAAGCTCTCATCATCAATTAGGATACTGATTTAAAAAAAAAAAAAAAAAAAAAAAAAGATCCAACAAAATGCACATTGTCTTAAGAACACCTATCTAAATATCTGAAAGATCTGTAACCAAAAAAGGCCTAAAGGACAAAAGCACACAAGAGGATTTATCACCTCTTCCCATTCAACTCTCAACTTTCCTGAAGGTTTCACTTATGCAAATTCAACTCTAATATTAAAAACCACTATGGATAACATAGTGAAAAATCTGACTAGATTTTAAAAAGGCAGCTTTACAAAGGAGCAGTTCTAAACCCTAAATAAAAGCCATTTTCTACAAGAGGAGTTGTAAAAAGCATGAAACAACAGCAATGGTCAAATCCACCAGGGACTTTATAATATATTTGCAATGAAGTCCATGGCCCCCTACCCTATTTCAACTCCCCAGAGAGCTCCGTAAGTGGTGGCCTGATGTATACCCTTGACACAAGGCACGACAGGCTTCAGAATTACAGTGCTAAAACTTTAATCATGCTCAAACTTGGTCACGTGCATTCAAAATGTTGAACTGGTTACATGAGGAATCAGATAAACTCAGATTTAAAAACAAAATAGCTACAGTGTGCTGTAACATCTTTGGATGAGAGCTCCTGGCTGACGTTTTCAGGCAGCCTGTGAGCGGGCACGCAGCTGTACAGCGTCCCTGACCTCGGGTCAGGACTGCAGCACATCTATCCACACACACAGAGCCATCCCAGCCCTTCCGAATGTTCCATGTTAAATCAGCTGTGGGTGCCAGAGGGGGCTGAACTGCTATTGCTTGGAACTCACATTATTGTTACAGGAAGTTATTCACTCCGTTTTACATTGTAAAGATTAGTGAAATTAACTATAGCTTGAAAAAGTAACACTATAATGCCAAGAACTATACATTGTCTCAGTGAAATTAAAGTGAGCTCAGTGAATCTAATCTGATTTATACCGTCTGAGGACCTGTCACTTGGCTGATCTGACCAAAAGATCTCACAATGCTAATGAAAAATGGAATTTCCATCTTGCCAGATTCCAATACTGTGACTCTTTTTATTCCAAGCTGGCAACAAAATTTGAAACATCAACATGCTGCATAGAACAAAAGTAGATAAATGCCAGTTAAAACAACTGAAATATTAGCAAGATCTTTGATTTAAAAAATATTCAGCATTTTCTAATGGAAGCACTTCATATTTGAGGCTGGCAGATCATTGGCTTATAAATGAATGGAGAAATAATGCAAAAAACATATAATACATAGAATACTCATATGCTTAATTTGATCACTTTGTATTTATTTTACTGCCTACCTACTTTGCCAATTACCACTAGATATTTTTCATTGCAATAAGATTTTTGAATGCTTTTTTGCTCTTATGGCAAACCTTGTAGTGAAAGTATTTTTCTGTAATATTGGTAAAATACAAATATATGTCAAGCCATCAAATGTTTTAATGAAATAATATTTATTCTGCAGTAGTGATAAAAATTTTTGTGCAAATATTTGTGTATGAGCATGACAAGACAGGCCTCTCACTCAACCTTTAATTAACACAAAATAGTTAGAAGTGATAAGGTGATGACAGAAAGGCCTAGGGAAAAAAATATTAACATGTCCCAGAAACCTACCTGCTTGTATAGAAAGTTACTCTCTACTTGGAATCTAACTCAGAAAACACTGAAGACCACCAATTATTAACCTCTAATATATTTTATTTTATTTTTAGCTAGAACAGCTGAGCAGGCCATCTTGTCAGTCTTTTCCCCACTTTACCTGCTCAAGCATAAGTTCTCTTAAGCGTGTGATCTTCTCTCCGTCTTCCGGATGGTTCAAGACGTATTCTTTGACAAAGAACGCCTAAACAGAATGCAATTACAAAGTAAAACAAAGTGAGAAAAGCAAACCATTTTGTTTCTTTTTTTTTTTTTTTTTTTCAAAAAAACCCCCAGGTTTCTAGATATTTTCAAATGTGTTCTAAGTTCCTTTGAGCTGCAATAATTGATAATACATGTTAAATAAGTAATTAATCATATAGTCATTTGTGAAGACCATAGGCAAAAAAATGTAGCCACTAGCGAATGGATAGCTTTAACATTTGAAATATGAACGTGCTGAATAATTAGAGATAGCTTCTTCCCCATCAGAAGAGAAAAAAAAAATACAGGAAAAAATTTAAAGAAAAAAAAGAGAGAAGAAGGAAGACAGAATCAAGAAGGCAGCAGATGGTCAAAAGACACTTCTTAAAACTTGGAAGTTGCCTGAAGGGAAGGAAGGTATTGGTAAATACATGGTCACTCTTACCTCAAGACCAAATGTTCCAAGACTGACTGAACTTTGAGCTTTGTACAGGGCAGAAGGGAAAATCAAGTGAAACAGGGAAAAGCATTCACAGAGAACAGGACAGCAAGAATGGTAGAAGATAAGAGCTGTCAAAACAACAGGTAGACATACAAAGACTGAAAAATGGAATGCAAAGAGAAGAATTAGAGAGAAATGGAAGAAAAAAGCCCTCACAATTTATGCTAAGAGTTTTGATATTTACAAAACAAATTGCTAAAAAGTCCTATTTTAATGTAGTGAGATGCAGAGGGCAGAAGGGAATCGAAACATGAACACTGTCTAAGAGAGCAAGCATTACAGCCAAAGACAACAAGAAGGAGCAAGCTAGAACCTTTGATATGCTTGTGAAGAATGGAAGCTGTGCAGAGACACTGAGCTAGCTCTGACACTGCTAATTCAAACCAGACATAGTTCTGACATGACTGTATTTCTCCAGGGACTCCCTTCATGCTTCACTATGCTAAACAGTTTTGTTGTTGTCTAAAGGCAGTTAGGAAACACAAAAAATGTTACTGCTTTGCTTCAGTCTCACAATTTTCATGATACTGCAGTTCTGATGACAGACTCTAATACTATACCGGACTCAATTTTTTTGTGGTTTACTTAAGATGCAGTTTTACCAAATTTAACACTGTTGAGTGAACACTGAATCGCTCAGCCTTTGAGACAAGTGGACAGAATGTTATTCAACTTGACACAGTCAAAGGAAAAAGCAGCAGACTCAAGTATTTCATAAGACTACTAGGAGAAGGAGAAAAATCAATTGGGCTGCAAAAAGCCCCCAACCCTTTCTTTTTACTGAAGTTTCAAAATTCCACAGAATTTTGTGTAAATACAGCATCCCAAACATTTAAGGTTCTCCTAAGGTGATTCAGAAATTATAATAATGAGGAACAACTGCTAGAAACAAATCTAGTGTTAGACATTTCTAAATTGTATTTATTTTTTTAAATCCCTTTCCCCCCTCCCCTCAAAACAGATTTTCTTAAAAACTTGGAAAAGAGACACAAGAAGGATCTAGAAAACTATAACTCTTCAGGATAATGAACTTCTTGAGAATTTATATATCTATAGATAAAGATATATGATATACATACATATATAGATGTATATTTTATATATAGCTATATATATATATGTAGCTCATGTATATATACACATATATATGTATATAAAAACTAGTATGTCAGCACAAAAAAGTAAATTTGCTAGTTAGACAGAAGTATCTCCTGTCCTAGAATAGGTAATGTATTACAATAATTTACTTACAATTAACCAGTTAATTGAAAATTTCCAAACAAATCACTGAAGAATGCAGGGTAATTGTGAATTGAGTCATCACTGGAGTAAGTTTATGGTACTATCTGCAGCAAAATGGTTATTTCAATAAACCACATACATCATTAACATTACCTAACCCAAAACTGCAATATAGGTATAATTATAACTATTATTCATATAGTCCTTAATTCATACAGAGGAGCTGCATCTGTACAGGGTAAGAAATCGGATTTTTAATAAACAGAAAGTAAATTACTTACCTCTTGGTATCTAGCAACTCCACCATTAACTGCTGCATCAATGACCCCATTTAGACACATTGTGAGAGGGTTAATGTTCTGCATCTGTCGAGTTTGACACTGACTAATCAGTGTTCTTAACTGCTGGTTCTTATTTTCTAAGACTTCAATAGCATTCTCAAGGGGACTCATTTCCACCTGAAATATTGAGTAAGAAACATTGCAAACAACTGAATCTTCAGTTGAAAGAAGAAATATATTGCAGGTAATTTTTGATTTCTTAACATGAAACAATATGATTCTATGTCCTAGAGTACTTTAACAGAGAAAGTACTTCTCAGCTAGGGGAGAGATTTGATTTTATCATGTAATCAATAATCAACATAAACAACTGTCACTCTTTTGTAGATTCATTATCTGACCTTGGGAGATGACCCAGCCCTTGCTGCAAAACATTCACATACTTTCAGCCAGTGGTAGAACTCTTAGAATTCAGGATTAAACTGTCCTTGGTAACTACCTAAAATGGGCTTGGGGTCAGGGTGCTTCACCAGTTTAAGGGTGCAGAGGAGCAGAAGTATTGCTGAGTTAGTTTCCCCATCCAAAGTGAAATCAGCAATGAGATTTCATGGATCAGGAATTTGAATGCAAGCTTTGAACTAACATGATGGTGAAGTTATAGTCAAAGGCAGCCTTGAGCAGGATGTGCCTCTCATCTCTCAAGAGTGGGGAAGTTCTTTCACAGGTAGTCTGAACTGCCAGAAAAACCAAGAGCTGAGTGATGGGAAGAGTACAGGCTTGCAACTGCTACAATTTACCAAAACACACAAGCACAAATCCAAGTCATGACCTCATACATGCCCTGGAAAAATTATTACAGTTTACTTTTGGAAATGGTGACTATAATGGTAAAATGATAGTAAACTGAAGGTCTTCATATTAGTGGTCATATTAATCTAGTAAGGACTCAGCAGGAGTCAAGTAACAAAATTTCCCATGTCACACAATATTTTGATTTTACTAAACTCCACCTTTGGTTTTCTACAGGAGAATCTCAAGATGGTGAGCAAATGACATTTTCCTGCCACCATAAAAATAAAACACAACAGAGTTTTAGAGAAGATCAGTTGTACTATGGTATCCTTATATTTATTTGGATTATTCTAAGACTGGCTTTGACAAGAGGAAAAACAGTTATAGACGCTATGCCATGCTATCCATGGCTCAGCAAATGAGCAATTATTTAAAGCTCTTTATAGAGGAGAAGCACTCCTCTGAATATATCTGGAATCTAAGGATTTTTTAAGTAACAGAACAAGCAAGGAGAGGAAATTCCAACGTGCCAGTAACAGACTGGCACATTAGACCCTATTCCTACAGGTTCTGTTCAGTAGCTCATGGCATTTATTACAGTACAGGAACTTGGAGAATTTTCAAGGACACTGAAGGATACATTAAGCTATAGATATTCTAAGTATTAAATGTTACATGGTGCTGAGTTTTAAGGAAGTAATTTACTGACATTAAGTGTTGCCTTTGGGTGCTCATTATTGTTCTCAACTTTTTTTTCCTCAGCTGTTTAAATGAATCCTAAGGGTGGTTCTTAATAATACTTTTCAAGACAAGAGAAATCAGATGATTCAATATACTCTGTAAACAATTTTTTTGTAGCCACCTTGAGACCTTGGTCAAAGAAATTACATATGTGTAACAAATCTTAAGGTTGTTCATTGAATAACATATGATTAAGGAAGTAAACCAGCCCACAATATGTATTGACATGAGTCTCATACTCACCACTTCACGTTTTTCTACTTCAAACCAACGAGATATTCCAGGTAAACTCTGCACCAAGATCAGTGTGGTTCTCTCTACCCACAGACTCTAAAATACATAAAACCAATTTATTTCCCTATTTGACACTATATTTTCCTTAATTACTACCAGTTTCCTTTATGAACACCTTCACTAAAGTAACAGTATACATTAAAAAAATACCAGCATCCAAATTCCTACTGAAATATCTATCCCATAATTCAATGACACTTGCTTTTCTCCTTACTTTCTAGGTCTGACTACTAAGCAGTAATTTCTGCTGACTCTTCACTCTTAGACTTTATTATATGTTGTCCCCAAATCTCCAAAAGTCACTCACAACTGAATTAGTATTTTAATATTTCTTTCCTGATCTAACATCTCAGAAGAACAAGAGTTCTGAAGCAGAACAACTTAGATCAGGGAGCATGATCAGGTCTCCTTTGGGAAGCCCTGTTTGAGATTCCAGAGGGCACAGTACATGGGATACTCAAATATATTACTGGTAAACACTTTGTACACGAGGTTTATAAAATGGAAAAGCAACACACAGGATTAGTGCTTACACAAAATATATTTATAAACTGTACAGCTAAAACAAAGCCCAAATGTACACTACAAGACAACAGTGACTCAATTTAGCTACTTTATTACCTTTACCGTTCTTTCTTCTAAATTTATAACAAAATTATTATGGGGTGACTCTTCTTGTCTGTCTGAATACCAGAATATGTTCTGCATCAGTATGTGTTCCTAATGGGTCAGAATTAAAATTACACCAAAAGATGATTTTTCACTGTGACATTTTTATTAGGAGGAACAGAAGGTATCTACCTATTAGGGAAGGAACTATTGTTTTTCCCTGAGACAATCTCTAAGTTCAGAGGTAGTTGTTAGTCTTGGTAACACAGGAACAGGTCATTATGCTGCAGTTCAGTCAAAATTGTCTCTCCTTTGCTCTAGAGAGGGATAACTTTAGGCAATCCTATCCATACCCCAGACTACCTCCTTAACAATGTCTTCCCATCTGCCAAAGAAACTTTCCTGGGACCACTCTGCTCTCTCCAGTTCTGCCTTCTATATATCGCAGATACAAAAAAACAAATTATTTTTTTCACTCCTAGTCACATATAGAGCAAGACCTCTGCATCTCCCATATATTTTTGATACTGTTTTATTAAAAATAAGAAGTGAAATAGTCAAACCTGAGATACCATCTCCTGTAGAGAATTTGTAGTACCATACTTAGCTGAATAATGCAAATGCAGATGATGTTTCAATAAGGCAGCTTTTGTTGATGTTATAAACAAATCCATAGGTCCTGTAGATGAGGAAAGGGCATGATACTTTAATTTACCTTGAATTCATTTTCCTTGTCCTTGGTGCCTTTGTGAAATGGTCTGTCATATCGGAATCGCCAGATGTGATTTACTTTGTAAAAGCTCTTGATATTATCAGGAATGCCATCTCTCTGCAAGACTTCCTGGTTTTCTGGAATTGGTGTCACTGCATAAATCTGCAAATCTGTATGTAAAGAGTTAAGGCTATCCCACTTCATTCAAATTAGCAAAGCATATTGACTCCTGAAGCATCATAGAAGAAAAACTCTTTAAAAGCATGCATCATGAAATGTTTTTATACTATGAATGGTTTGGGAAAGGAACCAAAGAGATTTTTTGATTGTTTGAGATTTCTTTGTACTGTTTTGTTGAAAATTTCATCTTTATTTTTGAAATAGAACTACTCACATGGAATAGCATATAAAGGGATTTACTTAAATATATACTTACACAATGTGTCATGCCATGCTAACATAATGTTGTATTGTAAGAAGTTAAATTACTGTACCTTGAACTGCTACACTATTATCACAGTGGTGATAGTTCTATAGGTATTTTTAGCTAAAGAAATAATGTCAATAACATGTCAAGGAATTTTTAAATAGAACCAAAATTACACAAAGAACTTCCAAACATTATAATAGAGTGAACAGGGACAAAATGTGGAGAAATTCTCACCTACCATTTATTTCAGTGGAGGCACCATGTGATTGAAATTGGCTATAGGAGTACCTACATTTTTTAAAAGCATAGAAAATATAAGTGTAAAGTATGGCTTTGTGATTATGTGGATACACTGTGCTTCTGCCTGAAAGATGGTCTCATCTGGCTGATTAGCATGTTGCATAGCAATGGCATGTGGGAACTCATTCAACATTCGCTGCTGGAAGGCCTCCAGCCTTTCATAGTCATGTCCTCGGCAAACAAATTCCTTATTCTGAGTGGAATAAGAAAACAAAAAGAAAGAGCAAGTTGCATGAACATAATTGGGATCCAAACATACACTCTTAAATATAGATTTTCCAGGCAACTTTTGCACCATTTAAAGAAGGGAAAAAATAAGAAACAAAAGGCAAGAATAAAAATAAGGAATACAGAAAGAACAGGTTACTTAGAAGAAGGAAATTTTATCGTATAAGTTATATTTTATTCAAAAGTCTGAAAAAATGTAATAATTACACTTCAAAGTTTAATAAAAACCTAAAGGGAGAAATTATTCTTAGTGGATCAAAGTATGCAATTAAGATGATGTATCAGACTGTATAAAATATGTAAAAGAAATATAACCCAACAAACAGTTAAGACAATGAAATGGGTTTTCGAAGTCAATTCCATGAGGAACTAAGAAACTTTGTTCTGATGTTATACAATTCTGAAGAAAAACATTGCATAAGAAAATTAAAAAGGCATTCAATTTGCCTTACACTGTAAATGTTGATCAATTATCAGCCTGGAAAATGAAAATGATGCAGTTTTTACAACCCAAAGTAAAACAATGCTCCTGGCATTGAATTCTGAGAGCCGAGACTGTCATGGAAATTGCTACAAAAAAACCCTCTGTAACAGTATTATTGTTCAACTACAAATTAAAATGTGAAAGCTTTATTATGAAATTTAATCTTGATTCCTTCTACAACAAACACAGCCAGATTTACTAATTGCTTTGCCATAAAAAATATAAATCAAATGTTTTAAGTCTGTCCTTGTTAGTGCTGCAAGCATAAATCTGTGCTGTGTATGTTTAACTTGAAAAATTCATAAGAAGATGCATAAGCACTGAATGACCTGAGGTTTGTAAGTACTGCAGTGTTGTGCAACTCCTTCCACTACTTTTACCCCATCAGTTAAATTCCAATTAATATTTTTAAATTGGTTTATACAGAAATTATATTCAGATGAATATTTGGTAATATCAAGAACTATCTTCCCATAAGAATCTTTTTGAGCATTGCTTTTAAAGGGGAGAGTTTCACGCTATATTTACCAGTTGGAAATTGTAATTTTCCCCACCACTAAGGCAAAGACAAATCAGCTTTTTAGGCCTCCACCACATAGAGGAGATTCCTTCATCACTTATTTTAATTACCATAGGAAGAGGAGCTTGGATTATGATTACACCTGCTCCATGATTAAGACGGATTCTGTCTTCTTCCCCAGGTGACAGTCAATGCAGCTAAAGTACTGCAGACTGTGGAAGAGGGGAACAGTGTAAACACCGCCAACATTTTCAAGTGCATTTCAGTAACTTCAGAATTCCTGATTAACAATCAAGAGTAATAAGTTTATGATTTTTCAGTTTTAGTACATTAATAATCAATGAAATTCAGCATGTGGAATTTCCAAGTCATTTAAAAAAAAAAAAAAAAAGGAACTTGGGAATGTAATTGCTTAAATGCTAAATTGCTGATTATCCCACCACCAAGGGATACTACTTCTGACAGCCTTCCTCTTACTCATCAGCAGAAACAGAACAGGATAAAGGGAACAAATTACCATTGGTCTGTGGAACAGTGTAGGTGCATGGTTTCCAACATAAACATGAATATTATGTTTCTGTGGGACTCTAGAAGCCTAGCATTTGTCTTTTCATTAGTCAGGACCTCTTCTTAACCATGAAATATGAGGGTAAATAATTTCTCAGGATAAGAATTTGTATATGGTATGAATGAATTTTAACACAGTGAAAGCAATTATGAATGACAGTATTACTCCATTCTGTTTATTTTCATTTCACTTACCCTCAAGAAGAATGGGAACTTTTTCCCATAGAAACCAACTCTGAAAAATTCTGGCTCCAAACGCTGCTGATCCATAATTTTATCATACAGAGATGCTTCCATCATCTGTGTGAGATTGAGAAGAAATGCAATTAGTCTTTTTTGAAAGTGTATTTTTACCATAACCATTTTTATCATAAAAGGGAGCGTCTTTCACTTCTGGGGTACTGGAATTGCAACATATCTCTGAGCAACAACTAGGACATCCAGAAGTTTCTGAATGCATCAGATTAAGTAATTATACCTCATAGGGATCTAAAAGTTTCCAAGGATTAAAAAAAAAATCCTTTAAAATATGAAGCCCCTATATTAAAGGGGCAAAATAGAAAGACAGTTTGAAACATATGACCGAGTAATCTGCTAATCACCCAGACACATGGCAGTAATGCGGTCAGTTAAATCAGGAAAGTCTAATATCCATATTCAAGACAGTTGCGTCCAAATCATACCGGATTCCAATGATGCACGCATCAAATATGAGTTCCTTTAAAATGTCACAATAGCAATTAGCATAATTTCTGATCAATACATCTGATTTTTATTTCACTCATAACACTGACACAAAGGGGTCTTAATACCAAACTTCCCTTATTCTGATTATATTTTTGGCGAAGTTTTTAATACTGGAAAAAGCCAAACACAGTCTTAGCCCTATTTTTGGTAATGCAGACAGCTATTAAGTATGCACATGCTATCAACAGCTGCCTAATTATACTGGTATGAGAAATCCCCACACCTCCGTTTTTGGATTAACATTGGTGGCACAGATACAGTAAAAGAGTATTTCAAACACAAAACACATTCAGTGCAATTAATTAAACATGCATAAACTAATCATTTTATTCACATGATGATAGCCAGTTTGCTTTTGCTTATAGAATTCTGCCACTGACATATCAAAATATATATGGAATAAGCAGATAACAGAGTGTCCAGCCACAAAGCTCTGTGTTGAGAATTTTGCATAATGTTGTTAAGCAGCTCTGGATTAAAGGGACTTCGCTCAGTCCTAGCACCAAGCATCCTACATGTACAGGAAATTTAGAAGGGAAGCTGTAATACAAAATTGAAGCAGGTAAGAAAACTCAATAATCTTTAAAATACACTATCTGAAAGAATGAGAATAAATGCTTAGACTTCTAAAATGAAAGAAACAACAAGAAGACTGTATAAAGAAAGACTCATTCTTACTATGTAATATTAAACAGACCTTATTTTTAAGCTGTTAATTAAAAAAAAAATTGTAAAGGTGTGCATTGCTTGTGGCTTTGATTGCAATTACAGCTGCAAAGACATGCTGCTGCTCCTAGTGAAGGACTGCACAGAGAACATTCCCTGGATAAAATGCAGGAAACTAATGAAAGTGAATTTGTATTATTATTTTTCTGCATAAGCATGCACACAAAAAGGATGCAGTTAAGGTACAAATATTGGAAGAGCATTAATTTCATAATAAAATAAAGCAACATAGTCTAGTGGAAGGTGTCTAGCAGGGGGGCTGGAACTAGATCATCTTAAAAGTTTCCAATGTAAACCATTCTATGAAGACAGGATTTTCTCATTTTTCTTCAATAAGCTCACACTCCTTTTCTATAATCCTTATTGTAGAAAAAAAAACTCTCAGAGTAAAAAATAAGATTTGCAAACCAAACCTAAAGACCATTCTGTGGTAAATTCAATTTTCTAAGTAATATTTTATAACCTAAATTATAAAGCCTTTGGATTCCTGATTGATGAAAAGTATTCAAGTACATTACCCTCATCTTGCTGAGGTTTCTGTAGTCATAGTAGCTCTCATACTGTTCTGCAATTTTCCTGCATAAGATAATGCCATTTTCCCAACACTGCAAGCAAATAAAAGGTGTTCAGTAATTCAAAGCAACTGTCTGACAATTTGTGATTTATTAGTGGTCTGTTCTATCTATACTAAGTCTTGTTGTTACTGAAAATACTTGAACAAACTGTCCACTAAACATGCTGATAGCTTCTGAGTAATACCAATTAATTCTTTGAAGAATTAAAAATACATTTAGAGATTTATTTAATTATTCTTTTTGCACTATGCACAAAATGTAAGCCATTGCAAGAGCGATGGATAACTCTTTTAACACTACCTGAGGTGGATTCGACACAGAATAGTTTTTACATTTTAAAATTGCACTTTTAATATATCTTCCCTAATTTTTTAGGTTGTACAGTACTTCATTGCATCATGTAAGTTCAACTATATAATCTAATTACAGAATTGTTTGAAAAACATGATGATCAACGAATTTTTGATTACATTTTTTAGGCTTACATGGATTTTACACTAGTTGCACAAAATTGTAATGCATTACTTGCTTGTCAGGAAGACGAATCAGAGAACTATGTGTATATAAAATTTTAGACTACGGGATAATTACACTTGCTTAATTCAGAGTAGGCATTTGCAGTAATGACAATGAACTGTCATTACTGAACGCCAAAGAAATTCTTTTTAAGTTTTTAAGAGATACAACATGGTATTGTAAGGTGCAAACATAGCCTTTACAATCCTCACTTAGTCACTAAGTTAATTTCATTAGCTTTATAAGGCTCATTTTCACCACCTTTAAAAGTAGGAAAATTATAACAACTTTTTATAAAGTTCTTTGACAGTTACAAAGACAAACTGCTAAGCGAGTGAAAATTCTTCTCACATGTAAGTTGGGGGTTTCTAGGATACAACCAAAGGATTAGAAGAAACATACTGCATCGCTAAGTAAGTGCTTAATCAAGCAAGGACAAACACTTCTCCTCAATACAAGAATAGAGTGCAACCCTGGAGCTAATATCCTAAAATGAATAAACTACCCTTTCCAGATCCACTCAGTAAAATAGGACTACTGTACCTTTCCCCTATCAAAGTTTTGAATGATGGTCAGATGGAGGCACTCCTTACGCTGCCACTCTGTTTGCATGGGGTAGTTGAGGAATTCCCTGAGCGGCCGATCAGACCACTCCAGCAGCTCATCGTACAGCAGCAGAGTGTAGGCAGCCTCTGCAAGACAAATTACAGCATGGCACTTATCAACACCAAATAAAACAGACAAAGTACACAGCGATGTGAATGCTTTTCTTGAGAGGCACCTTTTTAATGGGTAATTGATTTATTTTATCAGGCAGACGGTAGCAGTGGTTTTGGATAGTTACTATGTACGGCTATAACAAAAATAGCTTAAAATTTTCACACATTGTTTAAAGTGGACTCACTGGGACACTTCTCCTGGAGTCTGAAAATACAAAAAAGACAGAAACTAAGTAACCATTTCCTGCTCTAGCCCCAGTCTTCCCTACTGCTAAGGAGAAACGGTCAATGACTCTCCTGTCTGAACAAAGGACTGGAGGATGAGGAACATTAGTAGTGAAAGAGGAAAGACGCAAGACTCTGGACACAGTCCAAAAGAGATCAGGGCTGGGAGGAAAACAGGGAGGCAGATGTGTGCTTAATAGAATCCACTCCTTCCACAGAGAAAGAAATCCCTGATAGCTGAGCCTTACCAGCTGGCGATAACAAGCAATTTAGAAGTGCAATATTTTTCTTTTTAATTTTTAATATTTTATTTAGCTTTTGGTTTGGCAGGAATCAAACTGATTGTTGGTCTCTAGTCAGAGAGCTGTGTAGTAATCTTTACATTAATCTGTAGAAATTATCTGGGAATATAAAAATTGTTATTATTTTTACTCTGATTTCAGGAATGCCTCAGAAACAGTACACTAAAATAATATTAATCTTATTATTGGAAAGTCAGACTTTGGCAAATTACAAAACACCAGAATTGTTATTGGCTGTGACAATTCAATTTGGCTAACTGAGCATATGCATTATTGATTTCCAAGTTAGTATTCACAGTTTATGTTTCCACTCACAGGACCACTTTGCATGAGTGAGTCAGTAGAAAAATGGGCCATGCTCTGGAGATGTACTGCATTGTAGAAAGAAGTTCCCTACTGGACTTATTTTATTGCAGATTTTATAGGATGCACATAAGGCAAAAAAATAATGACAAAGTACTAAGGTACTTTTGTGCTAAGATAAGTTTGCCCCAGACAACCATATCCAACTTCTGCCTCTGCCATATGAGTTCCTGTAAGGCAGGCGACTTAAGCCAAACTCTACAGTATTTTACAGTAGTGTAAAATACTACTACAGTACAATAGTGTTCCTCTACATGTCCAACTAAAACCTGTGGATGAAAAAACATCACTGCAGCAGACATTTGTGGGAGAGAGTGCCTTGAATCCCACTGTTGTAAAATGCAAAGCATGGTGCAAAGTGATGCTGTGCTGTGATACATCCATGCAAGGAAAACAGCTCAAGTTGCACAGACAACCTTAATTCTGGCATCACTCTCAGGCTGCTTGACTGGTAACCACCTTTGTCATAGTTTCAGGCTACAATTTTTGTACTCAAAACATAAAGCACATCTATACAACAATTTTAAAAATCCATGAAACTGATAATAAATCCTCCAAAATCATAAGGAAGCAAAAGATAGCAGAACATAAGTGGATGTTCTGAATATCTCATCTTGACCTTTCCTTTCTAAACTTGGCATTGAAGTCCTTCACTTTAACAAAATTTTGTCTGCCATAACCATGTAGTTTTCTTAAATTATTATAAATTTATACAGAAGGTTTCTAAAATAAGAATGACCATACTGGATTAAAAGTTTGAAGAGTTCCTTCAAACCCACCATCCTATGTCTGGCAGTGGCCAAGAAACAAATAAAATGCTGGTACCCCAGGGAGAGGTCTGCAACTACTGACTTGCACCAAAGCACTAAGGAGAGATAAATAGGGTTGATTCATGATGTGGAAAATTTAATTTAACAAGAAACATTCAAAACAATACATATTTCTAAGATGGATAGGTAAAAAGACAGTCTCATTACAGTTCTCAGGTGACTGAGGGGACGCAAGGAATCAGTGCATTTATGTAATTCAGACTCAAGAGAGGTATATTTATAGCTCTGAGTGCTGTGTAAAGAAAGATTTGAAGTAATGTTTTGTATAAAAAGGACCTTTCTTTTTTAACAGAACAGTTTTAGAAACAGTCAAGTAAATCATACTATAGAAAGGAGAGAAAAACCATTTCATCCCTAGGATGAAACTATGCAATTAGCAAACTAATGCTGCAACATGTAGGAAGTTGCTGAAGTATCAAACTTATTTTCCTAATCTCAAATTCTGTAGACCAGCTGATTTCCAAAAGTCTGTATTGACTCTGATGAGGCAAGGCAATGGACTACACAAGTCTGTTTTCTAATTATGGGTGTGAGACAAGTCTTATTTAAGGCTCTTAGAGCAAAAAAAAAAAAGTAAAAAATATTTCAAAAACAAAAGAAAGAAGAAAACAAAAGAAAAAAAAAAAAAAAAGGAAGCAGTGAAATCTACCAAAGCAAAGAATGCAAAAATCACACAGATTGATATTAAAAACATAGAAAATGCAACAAAGTCCTGGAAATAAATTTTGAGCAAAGTACTGCTAAAAATCAGACTGGATGGCAAAACAATTCAAAAACTTAGGTTCATATCACAGTTGGAGGCAAAATGGACACATAATAGCACCCAGTGCATAAAGGGAACTCAACACTGCTCAAAGAGAGTTACTAAGATCTGCTATGCAAAATAATAGCCTGATATGAAAGCCAGCTGCGGCAGAGACTTCTTGATAATCAAAATTCTCGTGACTCACTATTGCCAGGTCACATGAGGAAATTAAAATCTCTCCTTAACATAGCCTGCTATCCAGTCAACATTTAACTCCATGAACTGCAAAGGGAGTGGGGAAATTCCAAGTGAACAATCTTCTTTATAGATAGCAGAAAAGCATAAGAAATGTTACTGTGACACCAGGTACCTGTAAGCTGTTTACTAGTGACTCCCAGCCAACTAACCTGCTTTTAAGAAGAAAAAAAATCTAGAAATTTTGAACATATGCAATTGCAAACACTGGGGAAAAGATGGAGGTATTACAAGGTCAGCAAAATATTCTGGCAAAGATAGTGTGATTTAAAAGGATACTGATTTTATCTTCTCTAGCACTTATTGATGGCATGTAGTTCCCCAAATGAAGTACATGTTAAGCTGTATAAACAACAGCCATGCACAATATCTTCTTATTTCTTCGTGTAAAAGATAACAACTAGCCTTGGCACAGAATTAGAGAAATCTTGGACAACAGTACTGCAAATGTGGTATGTGAAGATTTAGAAAGACATCATGAAATTGCAATACTTGTCACAGGTTTTAGGGTCTCTACCTCATCATGAGTAAGTGATATGAGTCTTCCTTTCTTTTATTTCTCTTTTTTAACCCAAAAATGAGGTTCTGAAACACAGCTGTGTGGAAACACTTCACCAAACAGATAGCCAGGAGCATTACAAAAAATGTATAGGCTCAGATACCACTAAATGAACTCATAAAAACTTCCTCCAAACTCTACTCCTTTTGGGTGAAAAATGACCACATCACACCTTTATTGCTAGTGGGTATCAATAGAAGTAATTTACATTCACCATGGTTCAACAAATAATAGTGCCATGTGGCTGAAAAAAGCAGTATTTTGAGACATCAATTAGGCAAGGAAACTCAGCTGTTGCCTGGGTTGGTATGTTCTGCACTCAGGATACAGTTTACAAGGTTGCAAAAGACTGCAAACCACAAACCAGTCCTAAATGTCCTTTCCTAGTTTGTATTCACTCACCTGTGAAGTTTTGTGCTTTCAGATGTAGGTCATACAGCTTATGAATATAGCGAATATACATCTCTTCTTTGTTCAGTTCAGTCTTGTAAAAATTCTGAAATAAAATTGAATTTTATAATAAAATGTAGTAGTTTATAAATTTATGATAATGGCTACAAATAAAATACTTTAAACATAATATGCTAGAAATGCACGTATTTGATTTCTCAACATATAACTGCTATTTGTTGTTACATGGATAAAATATGGACTGCAATATCATAATTCTTAGTACAAGGCATTCTTTATCTATATGCAAGCCCTAAAACAACGTATGAAAAAGTTACAGGAAGAGGAGCACAAACCTATAGCACTGTTCACAAGTAATGCCACATTCACAATGGACATGCTGCTGAAGTCCTCCTGCTAGACATACTCCATGTTCAGGATAGTCTGCTCTGGTTAATAAAAACTTTCAGGCTAGAAGACTCTAAGTACTGGTTCTCATTAACAATTAACAATTTCTATTATTTAAATTGCTATTTTGAACTCTAAGCATTTTTTCTCCTAATGTACTGTATTCATATTCTGTGCCACTGTTTCCTAAATTGAGTTATTATCAAGGAAAAAGGTGGGAGTAACACTATGGAAACATAAAAATAAAAACTTTATAAAGAAAATATTTTTAACTGATTTGAGAAAATTTAGCATTAGTTTTCTTTTTGTTGTGTCAAGAATATTAAAAATTTCTTTGAAAATTTTTAGGATATGAAAACAACCTTAGCCCATATGAATCACTGAAAATCCCATTAAAAAGTAATATGGTATTCTGGGATTTTAAAATATTTTAATTTTCTTTTTGTACAAATCTTGGATGATTTGCTAATAGTAGATTAAAAACTCCTTAGGGATGAAAATAATCCAGGTGCTTTACAGAATTCAGATCAAGCCAGATATTTTGACAGCAAGCCAGCTGCTTTATGGTTTCATAGTAAATATCATCCCTATTTAGAGCACTATTTTCCTACTGAAAAAATCCTTTGTTCTCTTATGTATAACTGCTACTTAGAAGTGATACCAAATTGTTTCACTGACGTCAAAAATGCAGAATTACAAGTCAGCTTGTTTTGGGTTTTTTTCTCCTCTGGCTAAAAATACAGCTTTTCAAAATATTAACCATGAAAATGGAAACTTTCCAAGGTTAGCATAAGTCAACAAACTTGTCAGTGGAAACTGGCCTAGAATCAAAATGCATCTTGTAAACAAAAATGACATCTTTTTCATACTACGGTTTAGCACTGTTGGTTTGTGGTAATGATGATAGCATGACAACAGGAAGTCTTGAGCAGCATTTCTCTCTCTTCTACTGGGGAGAGAATAGTCAGCCTACAATATTCACAAGATATCCCATATTATATGCTATAAGAGCCAACTTGTATCAGTTACTGGGGAAGAAAAAAAAAAAAGAGAAATCATGTAAGTTTTGTTGGGCTTGGGAGAGGAGGAAAGGCATGTTGGTTTCTACAAACTCAGAGACTAATTAAACTTGGAAAGTACTTTGGTGAAGTTTATCCAGCAGGAAAGGACTTAAAACTGAATAAAGCAACCTTGGAGACCTTTCAGAACCAAGCTATGAAATGCCAAGGAAGCCTAACTCCCTACTGTATCGATCTCAGCCTGGAAAAAATAATCAGTAATCACTAGTGTTGCATTACTCTGTCAAATTCCACTCAAATTTCAGCAACAAGAAGTAAAGTATGTTCTATTCTAATGTGTATCTGTATAGTAGAAATTGCTCAACTGAAATCAAAAAGGGAAAGAGAAAGTATTATACAAACCAAAAGGCTAACAGTGCAGCCAATCTTTTTGCCATCCACTTCTCCCATTTTCATGCAGTCCCTAAAAGCAGAAAGTAATGAAAGTCAAAAGGAATGCTGTTTATCCTCTTACAGTGAAGCACACCTCAGAAAACAGACATATTTGACTTGGCAAGCTGACTGAAATGATGGCATTTGGGTGACGAGTTGACCCAAGTAGCTAAGAGATTTCATGCCTCCTTTTGTAGTACACTGAATATCTCGATTGTCAAGAAAGTCAATGTTTTCTTTCTGGCTGTGTCATTACTATGTGACCTTTTTCTTATCACACAGGGAAAAAAAGCAGCCAGTATAACCATGCTGAAATAAAAGAATAACAGGCAGATATCACCACACAGTCACTAAAAGAAATTTAGCATAACATTAAAATGTTCTTGTATATAGGAGCTAAACAATTGCCCCAAACACTCTCATAACTAACAGCACACCACTCTTTTGAAAGATTGGGAGTGCTAGAGGTTGCAATCCAGCTGATCCCTGAAGGGAAATAGCAGTGCCATGCTTCTAGAAGTTAAGAGTTCAGTCTCTTTGTTGATGAAATAGCTTTCCTTTCAAACTATCTGTGATGACAGTGAGTGCAGTACTAGGTCTCACCATGTGTGCCTATGGAATCAGGGAGAAAACCTTACACTTAAGCTCTAGAAAGTGCTACAGTTGGTGGCAATAAGCAGGACTAAGCTGAAATGTGAAGCCTCTACACAAGCTCACAATTGACTGGGAAAATTGCTTTTAGTCTCACGCTCCTGAAAGAGAGTACATGCCTCTTATTTCTCCTTTGATTGCGTGGTACAGTAAGATGTGAGGTGTTCACCCAGAGATCATGTCTTTGTATACATACTTACTGTGCCAGTTGACATTACAACTAAGCATGATTGACATAGTGATAAGAATTTTACATATTTTGTAAAACAACTGTCAGGTGATTAGTACTGAGCTCTGTCTTCAGACAGACTTGAGTCACCAACCTACTGCCAGAAGTTACATTCCCTGACAGGAAACTCAAGCACTCCACTGGATTTTTTTACACCATGGGGAGTCTACTTGTTTGTTTTCATCTTGCCAGTTGCATTTTCTTGTTGACTAAGCAGCTGCTGTCAGAGATCCTGAGCACTTACAGCTGATGTATCCATGTGCAGTCACTGTTTGAGCAAGATAACTGTATTTGTTTCCTAATATTTCAAAGATGACAACCCTACCTCTAAATAGTGATAATCACTCACCTGTAGTCCAGGAGCCTCTCCATGAGGCGAGTCACAGTGGCAATTAATGAAACGCCACTTTCCCTCCATGTTTCCCGCTCAATTTTCTTCAGCAGACTGAAAAAAAACAAGACAGAAAAATGTCACTGTTTATTTTTAACTGTTACTATGACAACCTCTCTGCTTTTACCAGCACCTTAATACCTTAGCAACATCTTTGATAGATAGATTTTTTTTTACAAACACCCTCCCAAGAAGCACAATTTGCAAACAATGTCTTACCTAGGATAAGGACCAAAAAGTGGAATTCTAGTCCAGGAAGCATTGACAAAACAAACGATTTTTATATTAGCTGCATCACGTTAAAATATATCAAATACCTAGTTTTCAGAATACATTAATATCCCAAAGACTTAATACAACTCTTCCATAAAATTCATATATTCACTTCATGCTGATACCTCAGAAAATGTGGAATTTAAAGGTGTTCCTAGAAAAGAATATTCATCAGCTCAATATACCTTCTCAATTTTTAAATAAGATTTTTCTTTTTCTCCTCTCTTCTCTAATATTTCAATCTGCATGAAATTTAAGAATAGAGGAGGGATTCTAACTAGATGATTCCCCCTCTTCACTTAATATTTCTGAGGACGTACTATCAGGCATATGTACAATTCCATTAGCTTAAAGTGTCATAAAATTATTTTATTAAAAACAGTTGTGCGAATGTAAATGCAGATTACACATTGAAGTGGAAAGATTTCAAAATTGTAATGTAAGTGGAGCTGTCACTATACTATATAAACCATACTATACTTAAACTATACTTAATATAATTTTCTTTCTTCTTATTATTATTCTTTATGTGTTGTAATTCTGCTACAGGCAGAATTTGTTTTTCATTGCTTAAGTTTATCAAATATTTATCATTTAGGCATGAATTACCCACATTTTCTCTATAAGAAGGAGCAAGGAAATATTTATCTACAGAACTGTGTTACTTTTATGCTTTGATGCAGGAGCTCAGGTGGATGACACGTCCATGGAGATATTTCAGCAGTCTCCCTGAAAATGCACTCAGTTATGGTTAACTTAGAAGCCTCTGAAAATTCCCACATCCGTATCCTTAGAACTTTTAGAGAGTTGTTAATAGCATGTCTAAACCTTCTTGTCTGTCGTGGGCAAGCTGTCAGTGCCACTGACCCTCATCTACCCTGAGCATGCTCAGTCCCTAAAAACTCCTACGTCCAAATTTCAAACCTATAACAGTGCTCAGGAACTCCTACATGCCAACTGCACTAGCTATACACTCCAGCTCTGCTCCTTACAGGCTCGGGGATGTCACAGATGCAATTCTCCAAGCAAATTTGACCTAAATGAAGCTGTGCTCTGCTGGAACTGAGGAGGAAATACTGATCTTCATCCTGCACCCTTATACAAATCTTAAACCCACTGCTTCTCTTAAGGAGGTAGTCAGATGTCATTCTCTCACAGTCAGAGGCTGGCTACCTTTCATTGAGAGCAGGCAGATGACAAGGCCATCCTGAACCAGAAATTTTGAAGCACTAAGCCAGCACCTCTGTTTTCCATACAGAATACACAGGCTACCTTAATTCACTTTTGAACCCCTTATGTTCCCTTCTAACAGAAATTCTTGTGTCTAATAAGAAGTAAGAGTAGAGCCTGTCACATTATTAAACCTTGATTACTGCAGGGATTTTTTGTTTCTACTTCGTTTTAACCCTATGTTAAAAAGGAACATTTCA
Source organism: Chamaea fasciata (assembly GCF_029207755.1). Classification (NCBI taxonomy): domain Eukaryota; kingdom Metazoa; phylum Chordata; class Aves; order Passeriformes; family Sylviidae; genus Chamaea; species Chamaea fasciata. The sequence goes on along the minus strand of NW_027094090.1, from coordinate 26,973,179 downwards.
ACCTAGATTCAACAAAATAATTACTGATAGCTCCTCTGGAAAAACAATAGAAGTCTGACTTCTCTTTCAAAACAGATGGTTCTTATCTGCATTTGACTTATGCATTTTCTTTAAAATTGCATTGGCACATTCATTTTAAACACACAATTTCTAATAATGAGTTGAGGAGATACTTTCAAAATAATTATACAAACTGACATCAATGTGGTTGGTTGGTTCGTTGGTTGAAAAAATTTAAGACATCCCTTCTGATGCACGCCTCCCTTTCCCCCCACACATTTCCAGCACAATGCACAGAACAAACACTCAGAATGAAAAGGCTACTTAAATATATTGTAGCTAAATCTAGGTAGAATTGAATCCCTGCTCTTACAGATCCCAAAGCTTAGCCAAGATGCTTGGCTATCTTGTACAAAGCACTAAGGGGGTTAAACAACAAAGGGAAACTATAAAAATGTTCCCGCCTATCCATGCTACTATAACCTAACACCTGAGCTCAACAATTATGGTTGGCCTTGCTGTGTTTGGTGGGGAGAAAGGGGGGTGCATTTAATTATTTTTAATCTTGGGTACCCCAGAAGTAAGAGAATAGTGATCCAGAGGACCAGAGTTCTCCAGGGATGAACAGCAGGCTTAGAACAACACCCTGGCTAGCTCAATCATGTTGTAAATGGATTTTTTATGCCTAAACCACAGCATTATTCAGACTTTTAGCTCACAGGCAGCTAATCCTAGAGGTGCCTGAAAACATGTGGATGCCTCTTTTAGAGTCCAAAGACCTCACGATAGCCAGAGGCTCCCTGAACAAGTCATAAAGGCTCTCAAAAGACTCACTCCAGACAGAGTCTAATGGACTGGGCAGTGCTGAATTCAGTCATGCATTTGGAGAAGAAGTTAAGATGACTGAAGACAGCAGAGGAAAGGTAGCCATCACTTTTTATAGAATAGATTCATGGCTGGAGAAATCACCCAGAAACTGGCAGAACTCAGTTATAAATGCCTGCTCAGCTGAATGTCACCTACAATCTCTTCAAAGAGAAGCCTCATTGCCAGGCCCCCAGCAGAACTCATTAGTCCAGGTTTTGTTGCCACTTAACTTCCAAATCTGAAATGGCTGGTCTTAGGCCAAACTGAAATACAGCTACAGAAGTAATAAACTGGCAGCATGCACTGGATTCAGAAGAAAGACCTTGTATATACCTTGTCTTCTGAGGATTTTATTTTAACCACCAACTGTTCAGTAAAGTAAAATCATTCTTTTCCCTGTGCTAATTAACTCAGGAATTCAACTGCAATATTACAGTGTAAATGTAGAATAGAACAGCTCTCATACCATAATTACAATGGATAGCAATTGCAACATCTAGTTTCTCATGATAACGAAAGGTTCACTACTTCATGCTTTACAGCTCCTTCAAATGACATCAGGAGCTAATCAGTGAATGGTCACACTCCAGTCCCTAGAAAGACATTGATTCAAAACAAACAGCAGTCACCTTCCCCCTACTTTCTCTGTCTTTTTATTTGATATAGATAATTCCATTGTAGGCAGCAAATTCTAAGCACATAATGATTTAGTATCTCTGGAGATGCTCATAATTTATCCTTGAAAATAGATGTTCAAAGGAAAGATGTAGTTATTGTCTCTGAGAAAAAAAAAATGCAGTTAATGTGGGAGTTAGGAGATTTAAACTCACTTTACAATTCAGACAAAATAAACAGCATGACAAAACCTGAAAGTGTCACAGCTGCTGCAGTCCCCGGCCGTATTCAAAGCAGGTGTGTGCACCCCTGTGGTTCCCAGTGATACCTATCAAAAGTAACCACGCCTAATCTTCAGAAAGATCAGGTAATATTGTAGCATTTTCTTTCCTTAAAGACCAAGAAACCACTGCTTGCAGCAAAACTGTATTACTGTTTCAATTTTGGGGTACCTGCTACATCTCTGCCACTTCAATCTAACAAGTCTGTTTTCTTGCCCTGTATAAAGACACCCTAATATTGCTTAGTTTAAATTACCCATGGAAGAAGTAAAGAAACCCCAAAATCTCAGGCTAACCAACCCTGTCTCTTGCAGTCAACTCCCCAAACTGTCCATCTGATATTCATCATTTTTCTTTACATACCCTAGAACAATATGTCATCCTCCATTTTAGATTAGTATCTTCTACAAGCTCTCCTCTTGAGAGGTAGTAATGCATAGAGTCAAAGTAAAAAAAAACCTAATCGTAAATACTACCTTTTTCATTAGCTGGGAGTGAACTTGAGCATTTACTCAGAAATTTCTGAGAGTTTAGTTTTAACTTCTGTTATGCCATGACAGAAACCACAAGTATACTGATGCTGTGAGACATTTTGCAATTTAAATTACCATGACTATGTTTTCGGCATTTAGATTTATAAAAGGCTCTCAGCATTTTTTCACTGTATCATGTTTAACATTCCCCAGTTGAAATCTAACTCAAACCCATAAAAAATTAGGAACAGTATTTGATACCAATATGCTTTCTTATAGGATTTTAAGTTATTTCAGTGATGGACACACTGATACACTTTACATAGGCTTCATTTCATAATTAGAGCTTTTACTTTAATGAATTAATTTTACAGTTAGAATACTATAGTACTGTATTATTGAAAATATGTTACTTTTTATTATCTTTACTCAGATTATGAAAATGTCATGAATAATTACAGGAAAGTTCTGCTTTAGCATACTGTACTGCTGTTTGCTATTATTCATTCAATTCCATACTATTCTGCCTAATCTCTCTGCCCACTTTTGCTTCCATACAGGATAAATATTTAGCTACTCTATTTTTTTCACTTGGTACAATTACAGATTATTAAGTGTTTGCTGTTTTCAGACACCAAGACCTGAATTTTGTTCTTTAACCAAAGACAAGAGAGCTAAAAATAATATTTGAAGAAGAAAGAATGATTCAGAAACCATATGAACAGGAAAAAAAAAACACAAATGTGTTTAGTAGAACTGAAGAAAACATAGCAGCTTGGAATCCTGAAGAGGAACAATACATCTCCTACTAAAATAAACACATCAGAAATAAGTGAAATCTTTCATTTTGGTGGAATTGAGCTCTGAGGAACAACAGAGACAGTGTCCAGTTAGTTGTTTTGTACCTGTACTCTCTGACAATCATTTATTTCAGTCAGTGGAATAATTTATGCACAACTTTAGGGACTTCAGCATTATCATTAGCTTTTCCTATTAGATTTAAGTGATGTGTCATTTATTAAAACACACTAAAAACTTAGCCAGTAATTGATAAAAAAATTAGAAGAAATAATTTTATCAGAATAAACACAATTGTTTACAGCAAACAAGAAATCAACAAGTGACATTACTGAGAGGAGTACAAGTTTGTAGCAATAGAAGATCACTTATTAAATGCTTTTTGTTGAATTGTCATGCCTTGTTTTCAAAATGCTCCATCTGAGCTCTACCTGCACCCTATGCAATTATGAAGCATTTCCTGCTTTTCTGATTTTAAAATTAGTAGGTAGAGAAAGAGAATGTTCTGTGATATAACAGATTTAGCCTTTCCCAATTATAGCTGCATGCAAGAAGTACTGCCAGACTTTACAGATGCTATACAACAACATGAAACATTTTATTCTTCAGATTTTAAGGAAACAAAAAAAAAACCACCCAAAAATAAAAAAGAGCATCACAACTGGTTCAAGCATTACTTCTCTACAATGACATTAGCATCTGATACAACCAACTGAACTCAAGGAATTATAAGATAAACATATTACTCACATACTGTTGAAGAGTTCTCGGTATGTTTCATCACCTTTACCTTCTGACATTAGGCTGTCCAGTTTATCAATCAGCTTTGCTTCCACCTGCAACATATAAGTGTGGTGTAAACAGTTCCTTTTTCCTTTAATGAGATTACCGAAAACAGAGGGAAGATCTGGTTTTATGTAAGGGACTTTGCTAAATGCATATTTTAGAATTATTGGTCAATCATGTGATAAGTCACTTCATCTCTTTGAAGCTGTTATAATTCTGAGGTTTGTAGGGTTTTCTTTTTTTTTGGTGTTTTTTGGTTGGGTTTTTTTTTTTTTTTTTGGAGGGAGGGAGCTAATTTAAATTGAGCAACGTGACTTTAAAACTACAGGCTGAGTAGCATTTGCTGCTGCTAAGGCAGCTATCTATTTATGGAGTCAGAAGAAAAGCACACAGCCCAAATAAATTGCCTGAATTCTCATTGCAAGGCTCTAAGCACAAGCTATTTTCTCAGACTGAAGTAAAAATATCGTCTTTTCTGACCTGCACCCCATTCTTTATAATTTATATATATATATATATATATATGTATATAATGTATATATAAATATATAATTTATTTATATGTTTATGTATAATATATACATTATACATAAATGTCTGCACTGTTCAGAATCCTTGGGAACTCAGACTCTCCCAACACTCCTACCTACCAGTGTATTTCATTAGAAACCAAATTTCCTGGACTTACATATTAGGTATCAAAGAAACGTGGTGGTTAAGAGAACCTGACGGCTAATGATTCCAATGCATGCTTTTAAGTGCATTGGTTACAAAAAAATACAGAGCTGATACTACACTGTGTATTTATATTTCAATCCTCTTTTTTAACAGTAATATAATAACAATCACAAATCTAGGGGAGAAACCAAGCTGTTGTCATTATTTTATTACAGAATAAATCTATTACAATTTACACTTAAAACCAAGCTGCAAAGACAGAGAAGTATAACAAGCAGATTTTCTTCCTTCTCACTCCTTGCTAACATTTCTGTTGTCATTTTTAAAAATAAGCTTATATACTGATAGTGAAAAGCGACCTACCTATATCACATGCACTTCTCTGTTTTTAGTAGTTTGGTTTGTGTTTTAGATGCAGCTCCCACCCTAAGCATTCTGATTGCCTGTGGGTAATTAAAATACTTCTGTTTTCCTTCAATTTGAAGCAGCAGTACAGAGGGCATTGAGAATGGTTTGAGGAAGTCTGAAAGAATTGAGTGGGAGCTGAGGGAGCAGATGGCACTCTTGGTCGTTCCTTTCTAGCCCATTAAGAAAGTGTTTGAGCAACAAGAATGTTTGGATCCTTACTGAAGAACATCTGATCATTCTCCATAGTAACCAGAAGGGAAGCTGGTTGAATCCTATCTAACCAGCAGTCTGTACCACTGTAAAGCAGAAGTGAAAAACCACCACAACAACCATGTCGAAAACAGCTCAAGTTTTGTTCTTCACTTCAGCAGGCCATGGATTTTATTCCTCAACTCACACAACTAACAGGATAGTATTAACTGGAGAATCTTACTAGCACTTGAAAGAGGAAAAAAAAGGGAAAGCCCTCGTAATCCCTCTCCAACAGGAAGAGTTGTGGATACCTTCTCCACCCTGAACCACCAGTGGAACTCCAGGTTCAAGTCCACTGGGACTCTATGAAGTGCTTGATATTCAGTCCCGTTTTATAAACAGCTTCACACAAGGTACCTGTTTAAAGTTGCCACTTCGCCTTTGCTCCCAATCCATCATGTCATGGAAAATAGGTATCATTACATTCCTCAGGTCTGGCTGAGGGATCAAGGTCACTTCCAGGAAAGGGCCAATCAATGCTGGAATAAAGTGAAGCTTGTGTTCCCCTAAAATGCAAATGAACATAAACTTGAAAGTGAATTAGGTGTCCTGTGAGTTATCAAGCAATAAAAATGCTATTTGAAGAATGCAAAAATAGCATTTTAAATGCCTGGGGTTTTTTTAATCACGTGTCCATCACAGCATGGGCTCTAAGGCCAATAAATGAAAGCTATAGACAAAAGAAGAATACAACACCAACATAATTTATCAGATTTTATTATGCAATACTGCATTCAGAAGTGACAGTGGGTTAGTTGTATCCAAAGTTGTAGTAGTTTTAAGGCAAAACAAATGAGAGGCTCTAAGTTAGAGATACAATTTAATAGGAAAAAAGAAAAAAAGGAAAGAAAGTAAAATAAAATCAATGCAATAATACAAAAGACCACTGACAGAGTCAGAATACAACTTGAGCGTAGTGATGGAAGCAGTCCAGATGAGGTGGTCTTTTTGAAGCAGTGATCCTGTAGAAAAGTCTGGTAGCTCGGGTCTTCTGGGAATCCAGTGGGTAAGTGCCCTTCTGGTGTTCAGAGTTTCAGCTTATATCCAGGCTGGAATGCTTGGTTTTTTTTTCTGGGCGGAGCATCCCACAATGGGATGGTGAGTCATGTGATAAGGCTTGATGGGCCTATTAACAGGAGGTAGTTCAGGAGGGGGTTATCTGTGAGCTGTGTAGCAAAGGTGCTGATGGCCCATTAACAGAAGATAAGCCAGAGTGGAGGAGGCAGGGAGCACTGCCTCACCTGGTTTCAACAGTTTATGAAGATGGTGATAGAATATACTTCAACCCAGGACATTATTCACCTCTTATTCTATTACCATCTACATCATCCCAAATCAATACTTTCTTTAAACTACACACACACACATATATATATATAATGAAATCCTACACACAGTTCTCACTTAAAATAAGGTCTCCTTGTGGTACACAGTGGGTGTCTCCATCTTTTTGCATCACTCACCAAGTGTAACCAGGTCTTTGTGCAAAGACAACCTCACGGATGGTTTTGCCCTTGCCCGAGGTGGGATTAATCTAAACAGTCTTTTTTAACATACTTCTCATGTGTACTACAGGGACTCTATTTCTATCTACTGTATGCAAGGATTTAGACTGGGCAGGACCAGCTTGATTGATGGACTCTCGGGTATTGACTATCTAGGTGGCCTTTGCTAAGTTTTGTTCCTAATTTTTGAAGGTTTCTCTACCAAGTGCCTTAAGGGTAGTTTTAAGCAGTTTATTGCAGCGTTCCACCTTCCCGGCAGCTGGTGCATGGTATGGGATATGGTATATCCATTTGATTCCGTGTTCTCTGGCCCAAGTGCTTATGAGGCCATTCTTGAAATGAGTCTCGTTGTCTGACTCAATTTTTTCAGGGGTGCCATGTCTCCACAGGACTTGCTTTTTTAGGTTCAGGATGGTGTTCTGGGCAGTAGCATGAGGCACAGGGTAGGTCTCTAGCCATCTAGTGGTTGCTTCTACCATGGTGAGCACGTAGCGCTTGCTTTGGCGGGTTTGGGGAAGGGTGATGTAGTCAATTTGCCAGGCTTCCCCATACCTATACTTTGACTATCGTCCGCCATACCACAGAGGCTTCACTCGCTTGGCCTGTTTGATTGCAGCACAGGTCTTGCAGTCATGGATAGCCTGGGAGATGTTGTCTATAGTAATGTCTACTTCTCGGTCACGAGCCTATTGATATGTTGCATCTCTCCCTTGATGACTAGAGGCATCATGAGCTCAACGAGCTAGGAACAATTTTTTTTTGTGCTGCTAGTCTAGATCAACTTGAGATACTTTCACTTTGGCAGCTCGATCCACCTGCTCGTTGTTATGATGTTTTTCATTAGCTTGACTCTTGGGTACATGCGCATCTACGTGTTGAACCTTCACGGTCAGCCTTTCTACTCGGGTGGCGATGTCCTGCCAAATCTCAGCAGTCTAGATGGGTTTCCCTCTGCGCTGCCAGTTGGCCTTTTTTCAGCGGTCTAGCCATCTCCACAGAGCATTAGCTACTATCTATGAGTCAGTGTAGAGATAGAGCCTCGGCCACTTCTTTCGTTTAGCAATATCTAAAGCCAGCTGGACAGCTTTAAGCTCTGCGACTTGACTTGATCCACCTTCTCCCTCGGTAGCCTGTGCAACTCGTCGTGTGGGGCTTTATACAGCAGCTTTCTATTTCTGGTTAGCACCTACAATTCGGCAGGAACTGTCGGTGAAAAGGGCATATTGTCTCTCACTCTCTGGTAGCTCGTTATATGGTGGGGCTTCCTCGGCCCGTGTCACTTGCTCTTCTTTTTTTTCAGAGGATAATTCAAAGGTCTCACTTTCAGGCCAGTTTGTTATAATTTTTAGAATCTCAGGGCGATTTAGGTTTCTAATACGGGCGCGCTGCGTGATCAGGGCGATCCATTTGCTCCACGTGGTGTCGGTGGCGTGATGTGTGGTAGGAACTTTTCTCTTGAACATTTACCTCAGCACCGGTAGTTGAGGTGCCAGAAGCAGCTGTGCTTCAGTACCAATCACCTCTGAGGCAGCTTGGACTCCTTCATAGGCGGCTAAGATTTCCTTCTCTGTGGGAGTGTAGTTGGCTTCGGATCTTCTGTAGCTTCGGTTCCAGAATTTTAGTGGTCGTCCCCGAGTCTCACCTGGCACCTTCTGCCAAAGGCTCTATGACAGACTATGGCTCCCGGCTGCAGAGTAAAGCACATTTTTCACTTTTGATCCCGTCCTGACTGGGCCAAGGGCTACCGCATGAGCGATTTTTTGTTTGATCTGGGCGAAAGCTTGCTGCTGTTTTGGGCCCCAGTGGAAATTGTTCTTCTTGCGGGTGACTAGGTAGAGAGGGCTCACAATTTGGCTATATTCGGGAATGTGCATCCTCCAGAAACTTATGGCACCTAGGAAAGCTTGTGTTTCCTTCTTGTTGGTCGGTGGAGACATTGCAGTGATCTTATTGATGACTTCAGTGGGAATCTGACGCCGTCCATCTTGCCACTTCACTCCCAGGAACTGGATCTTTCGAGCAGGTCCTTTGACTTTGCTCTTCTTGATGGCGAAGCCGGCTTTCAGGAGAATCTGAATGATTTTCTCTCCCTTCTTAAAGACTTCTGTTGCGGTGTTTCCTCACACGATAATGTCGTCAATGTATTGCAGGTGTTTTGGAGCTTCACTCTTTTTCAGTGCAGCCTGGATCAGTCTATGGCAAATGGTGGGACTGTGCTTCTACCCCTGGGGCAGTCGGTTCTAGGTGTACTGCACGCCTTTCCAGGTGAAGGCAAACTGAGGCTTGCATTCTGCTGCCAGAGGAATGGAGAAAAAGGCATTTGTAATATCAATGGTCGCATACTATTTTGCTGCCTTGGATTCCAGCTCATACTGAAGCTCCAACATGTCTGGTACGGCAGCGCTCAGTGGTGGTGTGACTTCATTCAGGCTACGGTAATCCACCGTCAGTCTCCATTCTTCACTGGACTTACGCACGGGCTATATAGGGCTATTAAAGGGTGAACGAGCCTTGCTTACCACCCCTTGGCTCTCCAGCTCACGAATTATCTTATGGATGGGGACCACAGAGTCTCTGTCGGTGCGATATTGCCGACGGTGCACTGTTGCTCGGGCGATCGGTACCTGTTGTTCTTCAACTTTCAGTAGTCTCACAGCAGAGGGGTCGTCTGAGAGTCCAGGCAAGGTACTTAGTTGTCTGATGCCTTCTGTCTCTAGAGCAGCTATGCCAAAAACCCAGCGGTATCCTCTTGGGTCTTTGAAATACCCATTTCTGAGATAGTCTATGCCTAAAATGCATGGGGCCTCTGGACCAGTCACAATGGGGTGTTTCTGCCATTCTTTCTCAGTTAGACTTACTTCAGCTTCCAGTACAGTCAGCTCCTGGGATCCTCCTGTCACCCCAGAAATGGAAATGGGTTCTGCTCCCACGTACCTTGATGGCATCAGAGTACACTGAGCACCGGTATTAACCAGAGCCGTATATCTTTGTGGGTCAGATGTTCTAGGCCATCGGATCTACACAGTCTAGTAGATCCGATTGTCCCTTTCCTCTACCTGGCTAGAGGCAGGGCCCCCCTATTCCTGGTTATGGCATACATTGCTCTCTTCTTGTAAATATGTTTCTGAGGTTCTTTTAAGAGGATCAGTCATATTGTCATTCTTGTACCGTCTGGAGTTCTGTGCACGAGAGACCGGAGCAACATTGATTTTAGATGGGCTCTTTGTGGTAGGTGTTTCTCTTTTCAGTTCACGTACCCGGGCTGCTAAGGAGGAGGTGGGTTTTCCATCCCACTTCCTCATGTCTTCTCCATGCTCCCGAAGAAAAGACCAGAGGTTACCTCGGGGTGTGTATCCTCTCTCCCTGGCTGGGGAGCGCCTGCTCCTAATGGCAGAGACTCTCATTGGCTCTGGCTGGATATGGTAAATTTCTTCCTTAAGTTCTTTTTTCAGTTTCTGATGGCCTTCTTCAATCAAGTTCCGGACTTGCTCAGCCAGTCTTGTTTCCACAGATGAGACATGGGTACGAACTGGGGCAGTGACAGTGTCTTCGTAAATTTTTAGTTTATTAGCCAAGACACCTACCCTGTCCTCACCTTCCCTCCATTGCAGTGTTGCCAGGTAACGTGAGTACATCTCGGGTCCAAGCCGTGCAAATCTCAACCACATCCGTGATGTGCACTGGACACCATCTGGGTTTTTAGGAAATCTCTCATTTTCTGAAAAAAGGATTTCCAACACAGCCAATTCCCTCAGGCATCGGATACCTTGTTTTATTGTGTTCTATTTTCTTTGGTGCACTTGGAGGTCTTCTTTACAAAGGTATCTATCCTTCACACTTGTTAGCAGTCGCTGCCAGAGGCTGAGAGGTTCTTGGCTTTTCTCAATCCCCTGGTCAATGACCACATCCCGGGACAACGATCCCAGTTGCCTGGCCTCACTTCCATCTAGAATGGTGTCATTGGCTGCAGCGTCCCAGATGCGGAGCAGCCAGGTCAGGATGGACTCGTTGGTCTGGCGGGTGAATTCTTTTCGCAGGTCACGCAGCTCACCCAGAGATAGAGAGCGAGTGATGATTTCTGGCTCTGTCTCTTCTGCTGATTGTGAAGGTCCTGCTGCACTTTCATCAGTCACTATGCGGACTGATTTGGTCCTTGATTTCTTCTTCTGAACGGGGGCAACTGCTACTGGTTTAGGCTGTTCCGGTTCGGTGATGGTTTGTGTGGAGATGCTGATGGCACCCTTAGTCCCTTTCTCCTCTGTGACAGTCTGCGTAGATGTGGACACTGTTGCCTCACTTTTGGCTTCTTTCTCCTCTGTGACGGTCTGTGTAGATGAGGACACTGTTGCTTTGCCTTTGGTTCCTTTCACCTCTGTGACACTCTGTGTAGACACTGATATCGTTGCTCTGCTTCTTTTTCCCTCTTCCTCCAGAACACGCTGTATCACACTAGGTAGTGTAAGCATGGTGCGGGCCGTGCAGAGAAGACAAAGCAGGACTAACAACAACATCATGCTGTCCTTGGCATCCAGAGGGTATTCCATATTTTTAAAAACTGCTGTGTCATGCCTGAAAAGCTGGAAAAAATCATTCTTCACCCCTCCCCACAGGGGCTGGGTGAGATTGTTGAGGCTCCAGATGTAGCATCCTAGACCAGAACAAGAAAACAAAACTGGGTGTATATTCTGAATAATGTTCATTGCCTCAGAGTTTATCAAGCAATGGACATAATAGACTACTAAAGCAATTTTAGTACCATACCCTGGTCTACGCAGGAGCATTAAGACTGGCAGATAGTACCCCAGTTGTGGAAAAATATAGAGAGATAGATATAAGACACATGTAAGCATGTTGAGCATCATAGCGAACAGGTGTCTTCTTCAATACAAAATTGTAATTCTGACTTTTCTCAGTGCCTTGTGCCCCACGTTGGGCGCCAAAAATGTAGTAGTTTCAAGGCAAAACAAATGAGAGGCTCCAAGTCAGAGATACAATTTAATAGGAAAAAAGAAAAAAAGGAAAGAAAGTAAAATAAAATCAATGCAATAATACAAAAGACCACTGACAGAGTCAGAATACAACCTGAGCGTAGTGATGGAAGCAGTCCAGATGAGGTGGTCTTCCTGAAGCAGTGATCCTGTAGAAAAGTCTGGTAGCTCGGGTCCTCTGGGAATCCAGTGGGTAAGCGCCCCTCTGGTGTTCAGAGTCTCAGCTTATATCCAGGCTGGAATGCTTGGTTTCTCTTTCTGGGCGGAGCATCCCACAATGGGATGGTGAGTCATGTGATAAGGCCTGATGGGCCCATTAACAGGAGGTAGTCCAGGAGGGGGTTATCTGTGAGCTGTGTAGCAAAGGTGCTGATGGCCCATTAACAGAAGATAAGCCAGAGTGGAGGAGGCAGGGAGCACTGCCTCACCTGGTTTCAACAGTTCATGAAGATGGTGATAGAATATACTTCAACCCAGGACAAAAGTCAATCCTCCAGCAAGAGAACAAAAACAGACAAAGCACTTTCTCTGCATTGCATTCATATTTCACAGGAATAATTTGGTTTCTAAGCTCTACATCCTTGTGTTTACAAAATGGTTAACTGTCTGATATCCTGTGCTCATCAAAAAAAGGTAAGTACTTTGATTTTTACCTAACTTTAGTTTTGCAAGTATAGGAATGGAAATACGTGTTTCAATTGCAGGAAAAAAAAAAAATAAGACACAGCTGTTCTCAAAACAACTTCCTTTAAAATCAGTTCTAAAACATCTATTACCGCACCACATTCCACTTCAAAGAAAATTACGTTCTGGTAAGAAAAGCTAGAAATGGCACATAGTAAACACTAACAATTCAGCTTCAGTTTTCCACAAGTAAGACTTCTGATATCTTCAAAATTAAGAGATTAGGAATCAGGATGCATTGGTTTTCCAAGCAAGGAGTTAATTTACATCCAGCCTACCTCTGGATATTCCAGTGGGCATTTGCCCCTGCTTGCTGCTCTGTTCAGTGCCTGAGTTTGTGCAAAGGAAAACAAGAACTCCCTTTTCTGGAAATATCCTAGAATGCTTATCCCTATGAAAGCAAGGTGATCAAAACAAGGATCAAGGCTTACGATACGAAGACTCTTACTGCTCCAAGAATTGTAAAATGCTGACTAGCGTAACACCAATTGAAATAAATATCCTGGCATTTATTTAGACATATCACCAGATGAGCTCCATTGTGTCCCACAAAACTCACCCCTATTGAAAGGCATCATTTGCCTGCATCCCAAGGTTCCATTCAGCAGAGAACAACATGAGTGGGGAGGTGATGCACACGAAGGTGTTACATGCAGGAAGGAGATGGGACCTGGGAGTGTATCCTTGATATACCAGTTTTGAAATACCCATAATGTATCCATGTAATGTAGGGGATGTCTTAGTGAGTCAGCAATACTAAATATTGTTAATAAGTAAAATATGCTACTTATCAGATGCTAACAAGAGATTAATAAAGAAATATTTCTTATTTTGCATATGTATTTCTAGTACATGCTGAGCTGAAAGATCATTTTTTTACAACTACTTGCTGGGGGAAAGATTGATAGCACTGAAATGACGGTATCGCAGAAACCACTGATGATGGTTGCTGTATCTTTAATAAGCCCTCTGATGAAGTGAATATTGAATAACTGAAATATAAAAATGAAAAACATAGTGTCCAAATCTTCTACTCGCTTTTTATTTTTTTCCCAAACAATGTTCAGCTGCATTTCTCTGACACTCATAATTTCAAACAGTTTGCACAATTGCTTAAAAATATAAACGTGTTCTTAAGTTTATATTCAAACATGTATTTTTTCCATGTTGTTCAATGTCTCATTTACACATTAGTCATTGACTTGTTTATGCCTTTATATTTTAGTGCAACTAAGACTTCAGTGAAGATTGATGCAAATCCAGGATCTCAGGAGAGCTTCATAATTAAGACATGTCTTGTCCTTAAACAATTTGACAACAGGACTAAAATAAGAACATAAGTATATTTTAAGGCATAATAATTCAGCCCAAAGGGAGTAGTACTTTCTTTCTTAATTTTTTTGATGGCATTCTCAGTTCTCTGTGAAGAAACAGGGATGGGTCAGCTACTGTATCAAGGCATAGAAAGCTGAGTTTAGCTATAAAGAAGGGAACTACAGATGACAAACTTTTTCCTAAACTTGAATCAAGACTTCATGTCTTGAACAAAATTATCAACAACTTGTCTATCACAGGGAAGTATATATAATAGGCAAAGAACTAATAATTTGCTTTCATTTTCTGAGTTATTGATGATGTGTTTAATCACTTACCTAAATTTTGCCACATACTGAAGATTTCACATCCCATTGTTACTCTCATGTCACCATATCTGCAGTGTATTAAAAAATAAAGCAAGAAAGTAAAAGATAATTTAAGAAAATCAAGTTCATATGCCATTCTGTGACATTATTAAATGAAATGTCTCATTTGTAGTCCACAAAAAACAACTTTGGAAGTGCTGGTTTCACCCAAGTTTTTTTGCTCTTTTGATTGTACTCAGCTAAAACTGGATTCCTAAACCCAGGTTTATTCGAAATATTGTCAAAATGCTACACATCAGTAACATAGCTATGAAGAAAAACCTATTTTTTGCCATAACATGCTCCAGTTCTCTCTCTGAGAACAAATACTTTTGCTCTAGCTTAAAAAAAACCACAATTAATTCCTACAGCCAGAAACCCCTGAACAAATGTGAGTTGACTTATGCATTCACTGGCAGTGAATGGTTGTTTTGCTCCCAGTGTCTAAACCAGTTTAGGCACTCATTTGAAGATTATTGGCTCTGAAGGCCTGTACAAAGGACCAGAAGCAAGTCTTTCTCTAGCCAGTGGAGATACTGTTATGGGGTTTTTTTGGTGGGTCCTTTTGCAACCTCCAATGTCTTGCATTTTGTGAAATTTTAAATCTGTTACAGTTTTCTACAAGCTGATAGCAATACTTACTTTTCTAAGACCTTTTTCTTCTTGGAAGGTGTGAACATCTCCAGTTGCAGACATAACTGGTTTATAAAAATGACAGCAAGAAAAAAGTAGGAATCCCATATCTACAATAAGCATATGGCATATGGTTATTTCATTTTCTCAGTACAATTTATGACCATTCAAGATGCAAAATTTCAAATCACAGCCCTTGTTTCTCAACTAATAAATTACTCAAACTGCTTTTGAATAAATTTCTTTGACTCAAAATAAATTTTGCACCAACCTCAAGATGTTCAGCAGAAATACATCTATTTACATATCCTACATCTCGAAATGTAAAAGTTTCAAAGTTACAGATTGGGTTTTTTCATCCCTCCAAATCAAAAAGCCTTACTTTTGGAAACTTTTGTTTGGATATATTTAAATTGAAAACTACAGAAGTTACACCTTTAAGTCCAAAACCCAAAAAATTCTGACGCCTCAAAAGCTACCACAGAACAGGACTGACATTCTCTGTCCAGCACACTTTATAATAATACTATTTGCAAGTCTCACTTGCAGCAGTGAGTTTTCCTTCAGTGGACAAAACGAAAGCCAGATTTTGTTAAGATATTACAATATACAGATGTTTCGTGCTCATGCTTTATGAATTAGATGTTGAATATTCTACTTAGAAAACTTATAGATAAAATTAAAGTGAAATACTAAATACTATAACCCAATTATGGATGCTCCATGAGTGGACGTGTAGAGAGAGCCCTATTCCAGACCCTGCAGTTCAGCAGAACAGCAATAACATTGCTAATCAAGTTTAAGTAACATAGAGGCCTTGTCTACAGGAAATTGTTTTATCAGTTTTAGCCCCTGAACTTACATAAATTCATAAACAATAGGTTTCTCATGTTCAGTTAAGTAGATAAATCTGCATTTCTGCCAATCTATCTAACAGGAGTCTGGATTTTCAGAGAAGCATCCACAGCCCTGCTGGAAGTCAACAGGAGCTCACTGTCTTCTGTAGAAAGGATATTCTGCACTTTTCATGATGCAGCAGTTAGACTAGCACATATTGGTTGGGCAGAATATTCATCCAGGTTTGTTTCCAAGGAAATGTGTCTTTTATGACACATTCCTAGATGGTCTCATCTGAATCCTAAAAACATAATCTGTAATTCACAGTTTATTATGAATCCAGTATCTCACTATACGAGGTATGCCCTAACATCTTTAACTACATTCAGCATGAAGTATCATAATTTTCTGATTTTAATTATGCAGCATGTTAATTGTTCTGAGAGAAATTACAAAAATATAAATCTGCATTTTATATAAATTTGCACTGATTAAAAAAATTGAAATACTTTTTCTTTCTGTATTAACTAAAAAACCCAGCTAAATAATTTCATTAGTTTTTATGATCCAAAAAATTGCTATGCAAAAATCCTAAATAAGTAGTCTAACAAAGAGGATCAAATAACAACAGGAAAAATAAGATGAAATTAAAAATACCTCACAGCACTCATTTTTAAGACAGTCCTGTATTTAAGAAATAAAGGTCTCTGAGCACTTGAAATTGCTGATTTAGTACATATTCTAGCTGCTTAGATGCTGGAGCTAAGTTTAAAAACCACCAAGCCACAGGATGATGCAGCAGCTATTGCATCTATCATTTACTCTACCTTGTAATCAAAGTTTTCATTTAAGAAGTTTTTACGAAGGGCATCCGAAAGGTACAAGACTGTAGTAATGATCACACTGGGAAGAAAAGAATGAAAAAGACAGAAGTTTTCATTAAGTGGAAACTCATATTTAATGCTCTAAGAAGGGCAATTTTCCAGTGAAGAAACAGACTTAGTATGTCTGGTGGCATTAAATATTACATTTTCAACATATATAAGTACCTAACAGCACCTACTGACAGAAAAAATTCCCATTAAGATAATAAGAATGTTCACTGAAAACAGACATTCTGTATAGAAGAATATTATTGACCAAGATCAACCATAAACTTTGTTCTGAAAATAATTACGATTTCAGATTTATTACACACCTTGTCTTAATAGTATTAATACACACAGTTGTACAATTTGTTTTCAGCTTTCTTGGTATTGAAAATGTGTGCATATAGATTATAAATAAAAAATATCTAGTAAATGCCAATATTCAACATTGACACCCTTATAGAAAAAGTCTTTTTAATGACAACAGATAAAATTGTGTGAGCTCTGTGAGAAGGATCTGCTTCTAAAGATCTCTATGCAGTATGTTGCATAAAGTCATACATTACCCTACATTTACATCTGCCTGAGTTATAATAATCTATCCTAAATAAATATATGTGACCAAGATCCTTTCACAGTGGTTGCCACCAAAGGTCAATGACGGCTTTGTTTATTGTAGCAACCAACTTTGGTAATCTACAGAAACAGAACATTCTTTGAGATTTTTTAAATACACCTAATTTCAGTGGTTCAAACCTTAAACTTATCTCTGCAGTTCTCTTGTCTGCCAGCAATTTAGTCAAACTAAAAATCCATATAAAGCATTATATTCTTTTTGAAAATCACCAGAAGTGAATACTTATATAGAGAAAAAAAGATAAACACAGAATGATCTTTTTGCTGTTATGTATTTTACAACAATCAACTGTTTAAACATCTTCTGAGAAAAAGGTTATATCTACACATTTCATTTAATTACCATCTGTCTATTATTCATACATTTAGTTCTTCCTTGAACATAGTTCTTGACCTGTTAAAATGCTCAAATATGTTTCCCTTTCTATATTTTGGACTACATTTTTTTACTATTTTTTGCAATGCATTCAAGACAAAAAAAAAAAAAGTTAAATATAACAACAGCAATATATATATTTCAAGGTTACAATATTTTTCATTTTTTACAACACCGGAGAATTAAATGTTAGCCAACCCACCTAGGAGATAAACTATATTCTTCTTCTAGCACTTTTGACAGTTTCCATGTTTGTAAATATAAAATGGCTATGTATAATTTAACATATTAGTAGTTCAAATGGTTTCTTCCATCCTTTTACTTTTAAAATTACTGTCCCTGCCAAACTTTACCTTCTTGTTTGATATGCCTGAACACCCATAACAGCCAGTTCTGAGACTGTGTTTAGAACAGTGCTTGAGTCTCAAGTTGCGTTTATTCCTATTCCATTGCTAAAGTGTATTTTCATACACACTGTATGTATACACACAATACATATTATTTTCTCAAGGATTACACTGTAACTTTTCTATTCAAGTAGTGTTCCATGCTTAGCACTTATTGGTAAATTTACCCCACTTTTTCACCAATGGAGAGTTACAGCCTGTGTACAGCACTTGCTGTTGCAGCATGGAACACAAAGTGAAATGTTAGTAAAATGCAGTATAAGCAAAATTAATAATCGAGGTGTGGATAAGAACAGAGCCCTGTCATTCTTGTTGTTGTACATGCTTTAATTTAAGGTCCATACACTTCACAAAATGGAAATGGTTTGTCTATTTCAGCAAGACATTCTGGTAGGAAAAGTCAGTTTATCAGAATTATTGCTGTATGAAATTTCCACCCAAGTCTAAAGTGATAAATCCCTGAAAAATTGTTCTCCAGAGAAAATTCCACAAGACCTGTAACGATACTGCCAAGTTTCCATTACATAGTTCTATTTATGTCTGAGACAATTCCTTTCTTGCTATATTCTTCCATGGCAGGTGAAACTGAAGAGAAAGATCTGCTTCAATTCTTATGAGGTGAATAAAATAGACATCTTAAATGCAACTTTTAGAATATTTTTGAAGAATTTTCCTGAGATAGCAGAATAATTGGAATGTAATTATTTCTTCCTATAGAGAACTTAGCTCAGGTTTCATTTATTTGGTAAGCCAAAAATATGATATGGATTAGTTGATAAAATGTGGGTCTCTAACATGAGAGGCTATGTTGTAGATAAAAAAACCTCAAAACACCAGATGCAACACACAAGGTTGAAGACATTGTTTTTCCACCACCTGTTATTCTGAATCTATAACAATCTAAAATCAGATAGGACAGAAAATAAGCTAAGGTTGGGGATGCTTATGTAAAAAAAAAGCAAAAATGCAGAAAGCAGAGGCAGCAGCCAGGGGACAGCTGCCTGATTCTGTACAGTACTCAGCTTCCAAGTTGATTCCTAGCCAGTGATTTCCAAACAACAACATTCATTTGAACTCCATCTAAGTATCAAACTATAAACTACTGAGTTTGTGACAAGACTTGCTTTTCTCCCTCTTACCACCTGCCACATATTTGTTCAGAATGCCTGTTTTACAGGACAAAACCCTCCTGCTTTTAGCTACTAAGTTATTCTGGACTCATACACAGGATTCTAACCCAATGTCTGGTACGGCCCCTGTTGATGGAATGGCTTTTCCATCAAATTTTCAGAGCAAACCATTCTGCAATAAGCTGTTTGAAAAATCCAGAAGTTCAAAAACTGTTTTCTGACCTGCCTATGCTCTGCCAACTTGGTTTTTGCCTGGACAGCCAGTGGCAGAAAAGGAAAGCTTTCCGTTTCCATGCTGATACAGGACAAATGTATAACATTAGCTTCTCATCCCATTCTCTGCTATTTCAGAGTGAAATAATCCCAAACATAGAGGAATTAAAACAGAAAAAAAAAATTCTTTCATATTTCATAAGGAAATGAAATAAAACTTGAATCGTGTATGTGTATGTATCTATTGTTACATGTTTATGAGCTTATTTATACATGCATGCCTACATATACATGTTTTTTGTGAAGGACTGAATGCCAGGTTCAGTTGCTAGCACCATTCTGTATTACATAAAAGCAGAAATGTTGTTAGCAACACTATGTATTACATAAAAGCAGGAATTTTTGTTCATTGTAGGAGTCTCAGACTCCCACACCAGGGGAGCTAACAGGATTCTTCAGAGTAGCTATAATGATGGCATTAATGATGATTTGATGTCTTACCTTACTCTGTGTTACATTTGAGTTACTTTTATAATAATAGTAGTAGTAATAATAATAATGTATTTCAGCCATTACTGAATTTGATAACCAAAAGGATTCTCTGCTTAAAGTCCTTATGCCCAACTGTCAGTAGATACATTTGAAATTTCAGTTTAAGCAGCATATTATGTAAACCTTACTTTACAGATCAATTATTTTACTATAAATAATACTATTTGTACACCTCTTTTGTATGCTTATAGTATTCAAATTGAGGATTGGATGATCTAGCATCTCTACCATTAAACAGAATGCTGAAAGGATATACATAGTTAATGACACAGAGATCTTGAAAATTAAAGCTTCTTGCATACAAAGAGCGGCAGAAAATTAGCTCTTTGTTCAATAATACATAGGCATAGTATGTTATGAATATCAAAGATTTGCTCAGCAAGTAATTGAAACTCCTTTGCTCTCCAAGTCCCTCTTCAGCTGTGAACAGCATGACATACCTGAAGTTCAGCTGAGTCTATTAACTGCTCTCAAAAGATGCCAGGCAATTAAAGTATTAGACAAGTCATTCTTTTCCTAACCTTAAGTTAAGTGAAGCCACTGACCATTCCACAGTGATTTCCAGTTGAAACTGTGAAGGTCTTCTCCAGAAGCTTCGATTTTAGTCAGGCATATTTTGCTATAAAATTTAGTATTTCCCTCTGGTGCTAGGCAACTGATTCAAACATCTTCCGCTATTATGTGGTGCTCCTCTGCAGTTACAAATAGAAGTTAGATACTACCTAATTGATGTAGAAAGAAAGTCTACTCTGAGAATGAAAGAATTTAAAATTGTATTTTCCATAGTAAACATAAAGTCATATTTGTCAATCAGTAGTAACATCAATGTTAAAAGTATTAAATGACCATAAGTAATTATTTTGCTTTCCTGCATGCATGCTGATTAGCTCAGATATTACACAGTAATGAAGCTTTAAACAGAGTTATTTCTGTCCCTTTGCTCAGCTTTTAAAAGCTAAGGATGTTTTCACATGTCCTCTTTCCATTACAGAATACAATTCAAAAAAATCTATTTCTCTGCTTTAGTGCTATGTTTGTCTTTTTAAATGTTACTTAATTTCTCAAATTTTAGAAGTCAATTGGCATTTTATAACGCTAGCCACTAATACCTTCATACATTGAGCATCAGAACATTCAGAACTATGTGATACATGTGTCATCACGAAACATCTTAGTTTCTGGACAGTTAGAGATTTGACTTCTTGAGCTCATGGTATCTTCTTGTTTTGGCGGTTTTTTTAATTTCGCGGACAGCATCCAAGTATCAGATGCTACATAATTACTGAAAACATTGCAACTGGAAAGAAAAAATAACAAACCTAGGAGCCTATGTAAATAGTGTATATTATAAGAGTTATGGCATTTTAAGACTTAAAATATTTCAGGCAATTCTACTTCTGCATACATACATGAGAGGGAAAAAAAAGTAACTTCTCCCGCAGGAAAAGCTTATTCCTTGATTATATCCTTGCTACGACTTATTTCTTCCCTAGGCTCAGACAGGCTAAATCTCTCTTCCTGTAAAGATCACATAGTTTGAATGCTTATATTACTCTAGGGACAGTGAGAGAAAACCAGTGCTGCTGTTGATGTGTCTGCAGCAATGGGTGAGGCTCCCACGACACACACGCTGCCTTCAGGTGAGCTACAGTCTTGCGAGTGAAAGGCCAGACAGATCAGAAGGTGGCCATGGGACACAGGAACTACAGCACTTGGTTTACTCCTGGGAAGCAGAAGTTTGAAAAGGCCCCGACTATTATTAGATCACTTAATTCTGTTCTTAAAAAGATGGGCTAGACCTTCTAGGTTTTTCTTTTAGCTATGAATGGAGAAGAGAGTTCAAGAAGTTTGGCCTTCAGCTCTGAAGAGTTTCAGATCCCTGGAGGTGCTCTGGCTGATGAAGTGAAGCTCAGAAAGAACAGCTCACTTCTCTCTGTGGGGCAGGCACTGCTCTAATTTTGCATCCCGACTCTAGGCTCCTTCCTTTGCACATAACAATTTTGGGCTGGAACAATTCTAGCAAAGCTACTACTCTGTGCTTTTGAGCACCATGAGGAAGCTGAAGGAAGGCAGCCACTGCCACTGCAGTCAGGGACACGAGGTAAAGGAAGAAGCTCCCATTCAGAAAGCTCTGGAAAATCTAGTTCTCTGGAGCTGACAAGAGAACAGAAGCAGATTTTCCTTTCTGCTGCCTCAAAAAGGAACAGAATAGGAACACAGGAATAATGAGGCTTCAGCTTTCACCACACATTTAGATACACCTGGTCAACCCCTTGTTTCACAGCAAACTAGCACTTCCTCCACATAGGAACAAATTCCTAGCCAAGCAATTATTGAAAGCTTAACTGGTAAAGATGTGTTTATAGCCCACTTGCTGGCAGAAGTGCTTATGCAATTGTGTGTCATCAGGATCAGTTAGCTGGTCTGATGAGCTCCTCGTGGCCAATTCCCACCAGCAGTTGTTGTCAGCTTCTGCCTATCTTCTTTGCCTGATAGTACTGGGCATAGACTAGATGATCAGAAACAACATGACATGGATTAATGAAGGGAGATGTGTGATGGTTACTAAAACACTGGAGAAGAAAAGTGCTCCTTTTGCAGAACTTGGTATCATCTGATTATCACCAGCCATGTACCACATGCCAAGGTCGTTCCTAAACCTTAGTTCCGTACATGTCAGCTGTTGCAAAGCCATCTGCCAAGCCAGCTGCTACTGGAATACATAAAAATTTCTTAGATTATTCATTTTGTCTAAAAGTTCCTATTTTTTTCCTTCCTTCTGTTTCACTGTTTATTTCTTAAGCATGATTACCAGATGCAGGCTGGTATCAGTCATACTTTATTTAATATCATACACAGAAACTAACGATCATACCCATTCTTTAATTAGTAACTTTTTTTCTGGAATTCAAACTTGAAAAGATTAGCAACACTGAGGTAATAAAAATTAACAAAAATTGTTTCAAGCCATGACAAAGTTTGAACAAATACAGATCATAAACACAAGTGTTAAATTTCATTGCACCAATAATATTGCTACTGGTAGTATGTACTGCACCACAAATTTAAATTCTCCTTGAAGTCAGCAGGCACAATGCAGACTAAAACCGAATTTTAATCAGGCATTGCAATGGGTATCATGAAAGTTTAAGTCAATCCTTCGTTCTGGATTCCTAGGTCTGCCCAAAACAACACCCCTCCTCTGCTGGCATTGATGTTTGTATAAATGTGCTGACTGTTCAGCTGATTTATCTGATCTATAGCCTAGACTGCAAAAAGGATAGGTGGTGATAGAGGCGAAATAAAACCTAATTTATTGTTTCAGACCTGTTGTAATTACTTAGAAATGTTGGGAATCTGTTTCTTTAAAATTAAGGCCTGAGCAGAGAAAGAATGGCTGACAGGCAGGTGTTATCTGAAAATCTCACTAAGCAGTGCTTAGAGCCTTATGTGACTTGCCTTGTGCTGTACCTCATTTCCTAATTTGTGATTTTTGTGATTTTCCTGACAAACACTAAATGAACAAACATGCAAAAGCATCGTTAACAATATTACAGTTGATAATTTCTTCTTGAGAGCAAACAGATCTTTACCAACTCGGAATTTCAAGAAAAAGATTTGAAAAGATTTGAAAAGAAGTTCCTTAGAGCTTGTCATTTGTTACTTGGAAAACAAAGCTGTTGATGCTTTGCAGCTTTATTCTGTGAAAGTGTTTCTGAGTTTCCAGTTATATGTGCTTACTAAAATTTGGAACAGAAAGAAGTACAGATTATATCATAAATTTGTGGTATAAAAGAAGTCCAGAGATTTGAAATCTTAAATTAAAAGAAGAAAAACTACAGCCAGCATTATAAAAAAAACATTGAATTTTTATTACATACATCATGTAACTTCATTTTTATCATGATCTGTGCATACTACCCATACTTTTTAATAACATTAAAAATGCCTTACTTGTTTGCAACCAAACGCATCACTGTCCAGTCTTTTGGAAACATCTCTGGTCGTATTAGTATCCGAAATACTGTGAAAATCTGCAGCAGGAAATCCTTTGGAAGGAAAAGAAGTAGTCATATGTCTTTGCTGCTTTAAAAAGAGCAGTGAGCTTCAAAAATATTTTAACCAGAGAGAAGGAAATCATTATAGAAATAGCAGAATTGCACTTATTTTCACCCTAGATAAACCTTTGAATGCTTTTTTATTACTTCTCAAGAATTTTCAAATAGTGATTTAATCCTTTCTTCTTAAAATGATGAAAATAATATAATGTGCCATTTGATTGACAGCAATGCATAAAAGAAATGTCAAAGATGCATTTGGTTTCCACCCATACACTTCCACAAATGTGATGTTGAGAACAATTTGCAAATCAAAAAAGCACTTTACAAACACCAGAGAGTTCAGAATATCTCCTTAATCATGACACGTTTTCATCACTTTTGAGATTCATTCTAAAAGCAGCAGAGAGAGTGTAAGGACAATTTTGCCACTGACTTGACAAAGACCAGTGACTCCAATAGAGATGCCTCGGCCTCATAACTGGTAGTGCAGCTGGCTGGCTGTGTACAGGTCACTTAACCTTTCTGCCTCATTTGCTGGGTCTAAGAAAACAGTCTACACCTGTGAGCTACTTTGAATGCAGAAAGCACTGCCTGAAAGCTTTTAGCATTATCATCTCCTATGTCATGTAACTCACTAATAAATAATGAAACCATTCGTCTCAGCACTTTTTTTTCAGTTTGTTTTTTTTTTTTCACAAATAAAACTAACAAAAAGGGACCATCTTGATTATGTATGGTACTGTCAGTATTCTTTTAGTATGAGAATTGAGTTTTGACAGCACAAGGAGCATGAAGCTAGTGATATAAACATATTGAACAGAATCAGTGTGGTACCTGACCTTGAAATGTTTGGTATTCACTCTGCCCAAATCACTTGTGGAGAGTTACCCCGAAACACAGATGAGATGAAGATACAAATAATTTTGAACACCAACATATATTCTCAACTGCATTTATCAAAGTGTAGATGACAGGCATTGCACAACAGATGTCTTTCATTAGAGAAACACTGTAAAGGGGGACAAATACAGGCACTTGGATAAGGCAGATGAGATCCCCATACCCACCCACGAGAGATTACATAAAAAAGACAACCTGTTTTCTGAGAAGGATGCCAAAAAATTATTCGTATTAAAGAGTATAAATGATACTCACTGCAGATAATGTACTGTTTGGAGGCATGTGACTAGCTTTACAGATAAACAAGTACCTACCTCTACGAACAACACATTTATTTCAGGCCATTTTTCTATAGTTTTGCACCTTGTACTTAAGCGTATTTTTATTTTGCAGAGGTTACCTTCCTCCCCTGTGAGTAATCCCACAGCTCTGTGCCATAATCCCAACAATATGGCAATACCTTGAATGTTGCTGCAAATCACCTCACAATAACATTCCAGATTCTTCCACATTCCCTTTTTACCTGCTGTCCAGACACAATATATGTTGCTGCCATTAGGGATCTCACCAGTGGACTGCTGAACTGAAGAGGCCAAATGGCTGTTATTGGGAAACCATGAAATCATGCAGCAGTTTGAAGATTTAAAACCCAAGGGCTGTGTGAGGTGTAAACTTAGCACCTTTGAGTTAGCTTGTTCAAAAGTCATTAAGAATAACAATCAGAAAGGAAGATCATATGTACTTCATTTCTTTGGGTATCTAGGCTAGAATCAGAATACATCTTTTATTCCATGCAAACTTTAAAACAAAGCAAATGTAGACACTGGCATTAAATTTCGAATCATTAATACCAGGCTGATTATTTATAATTTTCATGGAAAAAACAGAAAATTGTGTCATCAATGTTAAGATGTATAACATAGATTTAGTAACAGATTTTAACATTTAGAAACATTTTTGCCAGCAGTATAAGTGAGCTAACATTTGGTTGGTTGAGTACAGACCAAATTAATGTCTCATACATCTTCTATCTTAAAAGACAAAAAGGAAGTAATTTTGTCCTTTTACATACTCTAAATACCATCTCTTAATATTCCTGCCTAGTGTACATAAGGTCTAGTCCTATTTTACCTAGTAAGATAATACTAGATAGTACTATAAGGTTTAGTACTAATTCACACCACTTAAACAATCTAAAATCTGAAGGATGGGATACCATCCAGAGGGACCTGGACAAGGTCAAGAAGTGGGCTGGTGTGAATGTCATGAGTTATAATAGGACCAAGTGCAAGCTGCTGCAGCTGGGTCAGGACAACCCCTGTATCAACAGAAGGCTGGGGGAGGAACAGATCCAGAGCAGCCCTGCCAAGAAGGACTTGGGGTACAGGAGAGGCTGGACATGAGCAGGCAAAGTGCCCTCCCATCCCAGAAAGCCAATTGTATCCTGGGCTGCATCCAGAGCAGTGTGGCCAGTTGCTCAAGGGAAGGGATTCTGCCCCACTGCTCCACTCTGGTGAGACCCCACCTGAAGTCTCACCAGAATGAGACTCTAGGTCACATCCAGCTCTGGGGCCCCATCACAGGAAGGACAGGGACCTGTTAGAGTCCAAATGAGACTACCAAGATAGTCAGAGGAATGGAGTACCTTTCATACAAGGAAAGGCTGGAAGAGTTGGGATTGTTCAGCCCAGAAAAGAGGAAGCTGCTGGGTGACCTAATTGAAGCCCCTCCAGTATCTGAAGGGAGCCTGCAAGAAAGATGGGGAGAGACTATTCGAAAGGGCATGCAGGGAAGGACAAGGGAGAATGGCTTCCAACTGAAAGAAAGTAGGTTTAGATTAGATATTAGGAAAAAAGTATTGTGAGGGCAGTGAGGCAGTGGGATAGATTTCCTACAGAAGCAGTAGAAGCCCCATCTCTGAAAGTGCTCAAGGCCAGTCTGGATGAAGCTCTGAGCAACATGGTCTAGTGGAAGGTGTTCCTGCCTGATCTTTAAATTTCCTTCCAACCCAAACCATTCTATAGTTCTATGATTAAATAATACAATATCACGGTTTGGTTTTCCTCCAGCAGCAATATTTGCTCAATGAAATTTTCAAAATATGATTAAGTGAGAAGCACAGCCTCCTGAAGGACCGAAGGAGGACCATATTTTTATTCATTTAATCAAAAACTTCCTTGGAATTTCTTTGCACATTTCTCACTACACATGTAAAATCTTCTGTAAAGCAGATCAGACTCTTCATGGGATCTCTTGGGGTATATCTGTAAAGCATTTTCATTTGACTCAACAGTCCACTTTGAAGCTAATTCCATGAAGTTCCATTGCTTTGATTCATGCTGTAGGATGATCAGGCTACATGGTATCAAGGTTTTGTAGAGCAACCAGGGTGCCAAATGACAATAAGAAAGATGATGGTTTCCCAGTGAGCTGTCACTTCCTGGGCAACTCATCCATCTCTTGGCCAGCTCCTTTCCTAGATCTTCTTTGCTTTACTGCTTGCTTTATCTACATCAGAAGCATCCTAAATGAGTGGCTTTACAACTACCTCTTTGCCCCAAAATCCATCCTTTCAGAAGTCCCACATGTGAGTGGATATCCGTGCACAGCAGGGGAAGGATGGTGGCTAGAACTGACCTTCTCCACCAGAGACACTCCCCATGCCTATGGACCTCACACAGCCTGTGTCCCACGGGCCGTTAGAGAACAGTGGAATAAACTCCACTTGGTATTACGGCTTGGCACTCACCCTGCTCAGGCCCCTAGAGCTGGAAGAGAGGGATGACAGAACTATTAAGATTTACGCCAATCCCTACAAAATTTCATCTTTTCCTTCATCAAATCTCTATTCTGTCACATCATGTAGGGTACACTGACAATTAATAAAAACTAAGCCTTCTGGTAGGTGCTTGTTTTGCCTTCCTTTATTAAGCAAAACCCCCAAAGATCTTGATCAAAACCACCTTGCTGTGGTCAAAGCTGCATCATGCTAACATACACTGTTTTTTGCATTCACTTTCCAACAGATCTTCTCCTATTTATAACTTCCACTGTTACCTTTTGTCATAAATTATACTTGAGCTTTTCCACAGCAGCAAATATCCGCCTACAAGGGTGACTCTGTTCTATAAATTACTGTAAAGTTTATTTACTAGAAGAAGAAAGCATTTTGTGGCAAGCAAAAAGAGCACACCTTTAAAGAAAAAATTGAAAGATAAAAGGAAGCATTTAAAATTACTATCCTGTTGAAGTCAGGGTTTCAAAAAGTGAATGATGTATAGGGCCTGGTTCTACCACTCAGCCATGAAACCCCTGTCAGTTCTTTTATACTTCATTTGCATGTTTTCAAACATAAAATGTTTTTCCTATCTTTTGCTTAGAGTGGAAAAAACCTCTCAAAAAACTGACAAAACAGTCACCATCTCAATTACTTAAGATAAATATATTTACAAAATAGAGGAATATTTCCATAAGCAATCACTTGTTTAAGGCATCACTCAGATGCATGTCATATAAATATGTGTACATGTCATTCCTTCAAAGTCTCCATTTTGCTTTTATTTAACAAGCTGGAAACAGCCTTTAGTAAGTTTGGCATAGACTGCTAAAAAAAAAAAAAACCAACCTGAAAAACCTTCCTTCCTTCTTTGCAAGTACTTTCATGCATGAATTTTTGTTTGGAGAAGTCATTTGGAAGAGGTATTTTTATTAATGGTATCAGAAATGCCGTGCAAACCCACATTCATGCAAGTACTGACATCGTCACCTTGAGAATTAGTCCAGAAGAAAGATGAAATGTCATGTGGTATCAGTGCCTAATCATTTATTCTAACCAGAGGTAGCTAAAGCCAAAAACTAGCACACAAAGCAATTCAAAGGCCTAGGTTACACTCCCTTGTAAGAAAGATAAGTACCTTGTAAACATCCAATCAGATCTGTAACTCATAAAGAGTCTTCAGGAAGACTCAACTCACTTTGATACCACTGACTAGGAACAAAATGAGGAGTCAGAAATACAGCAAGCTGATGTAGTTATCACTTAAGTTTAAATCCCAACTAGCCACTAGATTAACTAAGGCTACTATTTCAGCTTCTAAAGCATCTCAGGGGAAAAAAGAGTCTTACCACTGATATTTACACCTTTTGAATTTCTATTAATCCTTACTGATATAATTTCCTAAGATATCTTAAAGCAAAAAAAATTCCACACTTGGCAATCAAAGCAGGAAAGTAAAAAGGGAAGTAGCAAGAAGGTTTAGATAGCCTAGTCACACACAATCACATCATGATTAACAGCAGTGCTGGTCTCACACACTAGCTCTCATCTTTCCTTCTTGCTCTCAGTGATACTTGATATTTCCAAGTGAGGGGAAAAAGCAATATATTATTCAAGATTCAGAGGAAAAGCAATGCTGCATTGATGACAATCAGAAAACTATCACTGAATCACTGGTTGAGCTGATGCTGATTCAATGAGATCTAAATGGAAATAACAAACTTTGGACTTGAGTTCTTAAGACCTCTGTTGTGATAGCTGATGGCACCAGCTACAGCTGCTTTCCATATGTCTCTGCATAATCGTAGGGTATGTGCGTGGGGGGAATTTAAATGTGTCAAATCAAACACCATTCAAGCATTAATTCTAGAGATTCTTCATATTCTAGAAGGAAGAAAAGTCTGAATAAACTCAACACTGTATATCACAGACAAAGCAAACAGAAATAAAGCCTGAAACATCTGTGAATACCTGTTCAGAACTCACACAAAAGGTAAAATATTTCCACTAAAAAATGCCTAGGTTCCACAATATTAACTAAAAATTACATAAGGATAGCAACTATGCTAGGTGAAAACAGATGTTCTATTGCTTATATTAAAATCTTTTACCCTATACAAATCCTAGGTAGTGCTCTTGATTTATAACCTCTTAGCAGCATTTTCTATCTGTTAAGCTCTATATGACCACCTCACTCAAAGAAAAGGCACTCACAAATGGCATGCTCTCTTCAGCTCTAAGCAGCTATCAGGAATTTAAGTAAATCTGAAATTGCACCACAACTAGACTCCCCTTTTCAGAGCAGCACTTAAGTATATCAAATGGTAATTAAGGAGTAACAGCTAAAATATATTATCACATTAGGACATGGTTACTGGCCGAATAATGTGCATAAATGACTATTCAAGGTCTTCTGTGTGGATCGAATTTGGTACTATATAACACTCCAGAGTCCAGTAGAGTGGAGATCTTAGTGTATACATTTATGCAGGAAATCTTAACTTCAAGAAAAAAAAACTTAATACTGCCCCTCCTCCATAAAAGAATTTAAAATGTTGTATCTCCACAAACCCAGTAACTCAATTAAAAGAAACTGGTAGAAGTTGCCTTAAAAGACCACCACAGCTACTTTTTTCTATGATTGAAATGAGCAGACAGACATCAGAAGTCTGACACATCCTCCTGCCAATGGACTTGCTGCACAGCTAAGAAAAATGAAGAGTTAGTTGATTATGCATTTCTCAAGCTGCATGTTTGCTATTGGCATACATAATTTAATGAATGAAAAAAATAAGCAAGTATAATGAGCCAAACATAAAATTCCCCAGTTGCCTGACAGTAAGACTCAAACAAGAGCAGTGTAACATTAGACTGACACCATCTTTAAAAGAGGTTTAGAGGCTAAATTCACAGATTTAAAGCAATTTTATAGTTCTCTCCATACATATTCTCTCTGCTGTCATTGTAGAAGAAATAACAACCTTGCCCAACGTAAGAGTGGACTCAAGTTCCCAAGAAAAGCTGTGCAATAGTTCGCTAATCTGTAAACCACGTTGCATTTAAATACTGAAGTGATTCATCAAAGCACAGGGATATCTTAAAGGGACATAAATCAAAAATAGAGATAAAAAGGCCTAAGCAAGTGGAAACACAATTCTGCTACTCACCCTCAGATCTTCCTTTGTGTTGAAGCTATCAAGAAGCTGTTGATAATGTCTATCAGTCATTTGTCGCAAGAGTGACAATAAACAGGAGACAAATTCCCCCTGTTCAGATAAGCCAAGAGGAGAAATATTATAATGTTTTCTGCACTTGAGCTTAAACTCTTATAATATAAGCACTTCAAAATAATTAACAAATGCAAGAGAAATTAATCTACAATTAGGCTTCAACTCTACATTTTGTGAAAATACATTGATTGCACTTCCTTCCCATTTAAGGAAATATTTTCCTTAAATTGAGTTTACTTGCTTAGAAAAATCTATTTTAAATAGTTCCAGCAGGGCTAAACCAGTAAAATTTTTATTTATAATTTTTTTCCTTGTATCTCTTTTTAAACAAATTGCTTAGATTGCTATAATTACAACCTCTTTAGTCAACTCAGCTTTGAAACAAATATAAACAAACATATTTTGAAAGATTTCTGGGAAGAATGCTATTGTTTTCCTTCAGGGAAGAAATGAATGGAATTAGCTGGGAATTTTTAAAAACATTCTGTCATCTCAAAACCCCAAGATCTGTCAAAAAGAAAACTAATTTGTAAGATTGAAAAAACTTCAAAAATGTTTTGATCAGAAATTTCTTCAGTCTTACAGAAAAATTTCTCATTGAAAGAGCAGAGATCTGCACTGGGTATCTCCACTGAGCAGTCAAACAACCAAGATATAAGAAGGAACGGGTTCTCCCATTCACCCTTTCCAGTCTGCTTATTCACTTTTGGATTGGAAAGAAACACTGAATGGTCTCATTCAGGTCTGACCACAGAATGGATGAGGACAGGAAAGAGTCAAAGGTCTGATTTGCATCATAATGCTTAGAAAGAACAATTCTGAAATCTTACAAGGTTACTAAAAAATGAGAAATACATTTCTGCCTGTACTAGGAATGGAGAATGAGACCGAGAGAACAGACAGGTGATAACAGTACTTTTAAATGGTGTCTTTCATTAGTTCACCAAGACAAATTTTAGGAAGATTTCCCTCCACCTTTCACTAAAAAAAGAAACTAAGATTAAAAGGAAGAATAATGTTTTCACAGGAATGGCAATTCTGGATTTTACATTGGAAGGCCTAATTACTGGTACACTTGATCATATGTGAAGTGATGTCTTTCACCAGCAACACGGTGATACTTCTACACTGAAGTAATGATTCTAAATTTCTTACTTCCCTTTGTTTTACAGTAAACATAGCATTCAAAGAAACATAGAATCACAATCTCAAAACAATATCCTACGGCTACAAGATGTCTTAATATTCATGCTCTGGGCATAAACATAATGGTTTCAGCTGCTGTCTTGTAACCATCTCTATACCCAATTGCTAGCTTGAGTGACAAAATTCCTTTCTTGCCAAGGCACTTTTAGTAGTCCTTTTTAGTCACCTTTCTTCTATGTTCCTACATTTGTTACAACTTATATAGTAGTGTATTAAAAATCAAAACCTATTATAGAGTGGTACTATTATAGTTGACAGACAGATTAGTGTTATAAAAGTATCAACTTTAGCTAATTGTTAACTGACTTCTAAATTTGAGCTTTTAATTTGAATGTAGGTAGCTATACAGGCTGGTTTTTAAAATAGCAATGCACATTCAGCTTCATTTGTTGAACTCAGCATAAAAATGTATGCTGTAGATTTCTGCCAATGTTGGCCACAGATTAACTTTCAAATCACACACAAAAGCAAATTCCACACACATAACAACCTTGACACAAAACACTTAGGGTCCAATTTCAATGTCAAAAGTCAAGACAAGCAGTATATTAAAACCACTTAGGTAGATTATTTAAGTAATTTTTTTGTGTCTTATTTAAGGAGTACAATTATTAAAAACCATGGAGTTTTAAATTAAATTGCAGTTCATTTAGGTTCTGAGGGACTGAATTTTCAAGATCTGAAATCAATTAAAGTCTGAAAGCAATAAAGTTCTTTATATGCAAATTCTTGCTGACAATTCTTTATATGCAAATGCATTTTTTTTCTTAAGGAAGTCCAAAGGTCTAATTCAGCGACAAGCCAAAGCAGAAATTTCCCTTTCACCATTACATTAAATTCCATGTTTGTCAATGCAACACCCGTAACACTGACACCCTGAAGACATGTGTGCTTCGTGCTCAGTTCAAAGCATCGTACCCATCTTACAGGTTACCATCTAACAAGACTAATCACTGAAAATTAAATTTTATCAAGGTATCAAAGCTGCTTGAAAGAAATGGTGGAGCCACAGCAGCACAAAGCCCAGTGCTTCCTGATTTGATGCTGTTTCTTTGTGAAGAAAACCAGCAGCATATGGGCCCAGGAGACCCCACTCAGAAGGGTTTGGGACTACTTCTACAAGGAAGACTATGTCTCATTCAAAACTACAGCAGAATTTTATCAAGTGTGCTCCCACAGTACATCTCACAAAGAATTTTTTGTGACACACGCAGTTTGAAATAATGGTAACGTACTGGAACAGACTCTACTGCTGTACTCACATTGAGTACTTTATCATACATGCTCTACAAATAGTTCCAAGAATCTGGCTCCATGTGCTGCCAGGAGCCCATACTGCATGATATTTCTACATAAATGTATATAATTGCCTTATGCTGTGCTGTGAGTCACTTCCACATTAAGTATTCCTTGGGAGCCTGCAGTGACAATAACATGGCTTTTTTGATGCATAAAAGAAAATTTTGTAACTTGAAAGCACTTTCAGAGTCTAATTTTTTGATGGTGCAAAAAAATTAGGCTGTCATAGTGTTTAATGAAAACTTAATTTGCAAGCACGGTTTCTCATAAGAAACCAAAAAGATCACACCTTTGCTACCCTAACAGTCTAACACTACCATCCTTCCTTCAGCTCAGATTTTCTTGTGGTGGCCTGACATGCCACACAGCATACATTTGCAGTTTTGTAATTTAAAGAAAAAAACCTCCTAAACTCTTCGATGTATATTGCTGTTGAACCACAGTGATTAAAGTATGATGTTATCTTATTACAGAGCTTGGCCAGCTGTATAAAATACTCCATATACAGTTTGCTCTCTGTGGGTCTAAAGTAAAAAAGTAAACAAGCAAAACATCCTGGACAACACATTTTTCTCTGCAGCTATTAAATGCTTTTGAAATGTTTGATCTCAGAGGAAATTCTGGTTTGAAAAGCAACCCCCTATTCATTAACAAAAACTGTTACAGTGTAAACACTGGGCCATTAATTAATAAATGTATAATGAGGTGGTAAATCACTCAGCATAATATGTTTTCTGCACAAAATGCTAACCCCTCACATCTTGGGGTCATATCCCTGGCTATATTAGAACCAATTTGCCCTTGAAAAGCAACGTGAAAACCTTGCTGCAAGCAAAGCAAAATAACACTTCATTTTGTTTGATCAATGCTCATCACAGACTTTTCTGCAAATGCCTGTATTTCAACTTTCTAATTTCCTTGAGTTGTAATAGCAGGTTCACCAAAACAACATTTGCTAATCTTCTAAATCTATCCTGTATGCTCAGCTTCATGTGACAAAAACAAAGCTCAAATGCTCAGCCCAGGGAAAAACAAAATATCTCTCAAGTAATAAATTTAGATTAGTACAAGTTATCACAGATTCTGCAGGCATCTTCAGCGTTGTTTCATAATGAAAAATGTATGCATTTTAGGAGCTATTATTGATTGATCCTCTTCTATTTTCAGGAATTCAAACTGAAGGAGAGTTTCAGAAAGCTATTATATTGCAAACAAAAGGAACATTCTGAAATCATTACTAACCTGAAAGTCTCAAAAGAAATGTTATCTTTTTGACTTGTTTTTTTGCTTTGCTTTGCTTTGGTTTTTTTGGTCAAAATAAATTTAAAGAAAAAGAATTACTATTTCCACTAAAAATGAGTAGAATGCAAGAAAGCTTTTCATTGTCCTCCTCATTCTCTCTTTTATACACCAAGTCTAACACTGTGAATTACAACAATTACAACAAAGACAATATATTGACAAATCTAGTAGTCCAACCAGTGACAACTGTGAGACCTTTCATTGCAAAAACTTACAGTCACATCTTGAAACTGGAGGCGCATAGCGGAGCCTGATGGTTGTGGTCGGCTGGTGATCTCTAGTATGGTCCTTAATAGAATATCTAGCAGACTGTTTACAATCACATCAATTTCTTCCAGGACTGATTTTTCCTTAAATAATAATTTTAAAAAATTAAGATTTTAAAATAGAAATATGACCACAAGCATAATTTCTTTGATGTGGTTTTAGAAACAAATTTAAGTTTCACTATGAATGCTACATTCAAGAAACACGGACTATTCCCTAATTCAGATATTTTTTAATTCTATTTTTCTCAACAGTTTTCCATTAATTACATCAAAGAGGGCAGTTACAGGAATGACTTTGAATTTGTAAGTGTTCATCAAATTAGCATAGCTCTATTTTCACTTGATGTTTAGAAGAAAGCAGAAATATAAAAAAAGCTTTTCGGGCAACATTTTTATAGGTAACATTCATACATCTTCTGGGGACATTGCCAAGAAAGACGTAAAATCCAAAAAGCAAAATCCTGTTTTACACTTTGAAACTATCACCAGAAATAGGCAGATGGTGCTCAACCTTCAGGACCTGCTTCATCAATAAGGCCCAGCTACTTTGCTTCCCGGCAGCTGAGCAGCACAAACAAATTAGTCATTTATGTGAGCCCACAACTGCTTGTACACAACATCAAAAACAAAGCATTCACTACCAAAACAGACCATGAATACCTCAGTTACCAGCATGAAAATATTTGCTAAAGTCAAGTTGTAGTTACTTCTCCTTTTTAATTCAGATGGAAATATGCTTTCCCTCTTTCAAGTCAGTTTTAAGTCTCCACTCCAGCAGAAACCACCATCTTAATCTGAGCAATTTTATCCATTGTTTAATATGACCCTTCTTCACAGAAAGAAATTCTTCATAATCAAATGGACACAACCAAGCTATAACTCAACTGACAAACAAATAGATCACCTTTGCTGACACTGAGGTGTAGAAGTGATTTGGGTTTTTTTCTTTTGCTTCATTTTCCTTTCTAGACACCCTAAGTGATATGATTTGTAATAAAACTCAAAATTCCTTTTTTGACCTAAATTCAATCTAGTGTCAAGCTTTATTCTGTCACTTCATCTAGCATCAAAGAACTGTTAAACTAGCTTCTTATGAAAACAGACAGTACACAGTATATTTAGGAACTGCATCCACCATGAGGACCCTTCTCTTTACTACTACAAAAAACTTTTGGAATGAGCAACAACCTTAATTTTCAAAGCTGCCTTACTGCAAATTCACTCATTCCCTCAATCTCTAAATTAGCTTGATTATAATGGAAGGACTGAAATTCTGTACTGATATACCAAAAAAATACACCAAAGTCACCAAGTTGTTAATAGTTAAATTACTCAAAGAATACTAAAAATAGCAGCTGCATATCCTGAACATTCGGGAGAGTTTTATGTAGATATCTACTTGTAATTGTGTACACCTCTGGCTTGGTGACTCCAAACGGAAGATCCCCTGAAATTCAGACCAGATATGTAAATTTTTCTCTCAGTCCAAAACCACAGCTCTTCTTTAGTATCTATCACTTTATCTTGTGATGAGGTTTTATCCTTATCCAGAAGTAGCTAGAAGGAATATGTTGTTACAGTGCCAAAGGTGCAAGCCACATCCATATTAAATCACTGACAGAGCAACTTTAATTGGTGAAAGTGGTATGAAATGAAGAAGCACATAAAGGAGTTCTCATTAATGCATTATAAGGCAATGTATGCTTGCCTTGACTTGCATGTATTGCACTAATTACAGGCAATGCTTGGTTTTAATTGTCTTATATCCTGTTGTCTATCAAAGCGTATCATCACCTTCCCATTTGCAATACATCTCTCACATGCAACTTTCACACGTTAATTCACAAGCATCAGAAACTGGCCACAAAGTTTATGAAGTAACAACCAAGTATAATTCCCCGTGAAATACTCACATCAATCTCTTTACCTACATCAGCCCTGTGTCCCCTAAGAAGATAGAATAGAAAATGCCCCTAGAAGAAAGCAGACATTTCTTTCTTTCCAACACAACACTCAAGAAGTGTAAAAACTTGTCAGAACACTATATGTTACAATTAAAATACTCATGCATGGAAAGAAAAGGGTGATGAAAAAATCCAAATGACAGGTTTATGCAGATTCATTACACAGAGAACTCTTTAAAATGCTCTTGGGCAAGGTCCAGCTTGTGTCATTAAATGTCACTGAGCCATATAAAAAAGTTCAAGTGGATGTGACATGGTGTTTACTCACTGAGCTGTTCTTCTTGATGAGGCAAAATATGTTGCTAAGGATACGGGCACACATTATAAGGTCCTTCTGCTCTTGTAAATGCATGTGGAGATGATGTAAAACTACTGGAAGAAGAATGCATCGAGAATCTGGAAAAAAAAGAAAAATTTCACAAATAGGAGCTTCTCACAGAGCAATTTAATTTTAATACATATATAAAATGTGTCTTCAGTCCAAAACTATTTCTGATAAAGCAGAAGTTTTTGCTTGCTTTAACTGACATTTTTGATAAGCAGAAGCTTTTACTTTACAATCATAAGCAAATGTTTGAAGAATGAACAATATGCTGGAAGTCACTATGTTATATCACGGATGAAGAAAAAACACCATTGTGTGGAATATACTATATATAAAAGAAATTTTAAGCATTTTTTAAACTGTAATCCAAAATGAATTAAAAAAAAGTAGAACAGTAATACTTGTGCTCAAACAATGAGAAATTATGCTCTAGTGTTCCTGCCATGTGACAGGATCCATTTATACACCAAAGCTATGACAGACTTCATCAGGAACTTATGTTATTCTACAGAAGAGTTCTACTTTACAGACCAGCAGCAACGTTTTCAGATTTCTTTAAGATTTTTCACTTTTCCAGATTCCTCACTCCTACTGAATATGAGCAACTTAGACTATTGATGTCCACATAAAATGATTTGCTTTTCTACTCTTTCATTTTCTAAACACAGCTCTTCGGTATTACTTGTAGTCCTGAATTCACTGAAAATTATGCGAGAACATCATAACCATGCTACTTATTTCTGCTTCCTTTTATTACAATTAAATACAATATTAAATGGGAAAAACCGTAACACTTACACTTGTGATAACACTTCAAACACCTGTTCACAACTTGATAAATGGGAAGCATATTCCCTATTTTCATTTTGTTGTTGTTTTAAAATCTTTTCCATATTTAAGAAATTATATTCCCATAGAAATGTATTTGAATAATTTCCTCTATTAAAATGTTAATGATTATAAGCCGCATGATAGAAATATATTCATCTACTCCCTTCATTCATTAATGCAATTATACGCTAAAAATTGATTTCTCTAGCTGGAAAATTACTCTTTCAAAACCATTTCTCCAAGCAGGTATTGTTTGTGAATTACACTTTCTATAAACACTTTTCCCCCCCCTCAATTATTTCCTCTATTTTTTCCATGAGGGAAAACCAGACATATTTATTCTGAGATTTTATTCGTTTAATGTTTCTTTTGCTTACTGAAACACAACACAACTTCGTTATCCTTTACTATCCTTGTTTTCATTGTCTAGTCATCTGTATAACAAAAGACAAATCATATGGACAAGCCCATTTGTACACACTATTTAAGTATATTCTTATTTTTTAAATAGAAGCTTGCCTGCTCTTTTTAAATGGGTGTTTCATGCTTATTATTTA
The DNA here is from genome assembly GCF_029207755.1 of Chamaea fasciata. NCBI lineage: Eukaryota > Metazoa > Chordata > Aves > Passeriformes > Sylviidae > Chamaea > Chamaea fasciata. Next base: position 26,934,789 of record NW_027094090.1, on the reverse strand, counting down.
TTCAGGTGTACCTCTGTATCTTCCTACTAATGAAAATAATAAACAAAGGCTGCAAGGCAGTAGGCAAATGGCCATCAATCAATCGAAAGCCAGTGGTACAGAAACCCAACACTGGGCAATAAATAGCCTCTCTCCAGTGACTGCTTATTTCTGCAAGTGCCTCAGCAGGTTTTCATCAGGGCTGGCCTGAGAGTTCCCATCTGCCTGTAGAACCAAAAATGGGGAGAAGTTTCTCAATGAAACCAAGGCAGCATCTTCTTTTTCTCTACCCCAGAACTGGACAGCTAAGTGCTGTCCCTGGTGTTCTGAGATGTCAGGCGTGCCCAGCTCCCACTGACCCACCCACTGCAGGGTGGGTCAAAGGGTAACCAGGTATGGAAACAGAGAATGTGCAGACATGTAGTTGGAAAAGTGCCACTTTCTGATCCCCACTGCTAAATCTGCTTATTCATTCTTGCCAGATGAAAAAACAGAGCTAATACCTTCAGCTGAAGCAATAAAGCAGGGCTTTTCTTTTTTAGCTCTTAGATTGCAGTGGATGGCTCCTTTTCCCAGTATTCTCTTAGGCCTTATACATACTGAATTACTGACTATCTGGCAATCCATCATCAAGAGACAAGATAAAGGGTTCACTGTGTGAACCAGCCTGTGGTTCTGTGGTTGGGGTACTTTGCTGGCAAGCAGGTGATAGAGAGCTCAATCCAATCCCTACTCAACTCCACAACTATCACAGAGCAGTAACAGTATCTCTTTCACACATTTTATGTATGAGCATGATTGTTTGGGCCACAGGTCCTCTCTTTGCAGCTACAAGTCAAATCCCTCAGTCCAGAAGGTCAGAAGAAACCAGGAGCAGCCCTGTGCCAAGGAGTTTCTTCTTGCTTAACTCTAGATAGGCTCCTGATGAGCCCACACAGCATTTGGCACCTAACCCGAGGTTCCATCTACTCTGTGCACTGCTTACACAAAATGTGCTGCATCATGAAATACAGTTGAAGACCAAAAATCACATGTAGCAAGACTTGACTTCTAAATAGCCAACTCTTACACATGATGTGGCCTGAGGCATCTCAGGCAAAACTGAGCATCCTCATTCAACTGTTTCAAGTATTCCAGTTTTGCAAAAGCTTCATAAAATGATCAGAAACTGTTTTACCAGACCAAATGGACTAGCAAAAAGCATCTTACAATGCAATCTTGTAACTATACACAGGAGGCAATAGTGCCAGTTATTGAAACAACCACCACATAAAACACAGCTTTAGATATATTCCTTATAAGCCCAGGTTATAAATATCCCTCTCTCTTGATCTGTTTAGGTGGAGAGATGTAGTGGTATTACAGAAGAGGAGAGCTGGCTCATTCACCTCTGATGCAAACTGAGGACTAGGTGAGAAAGGTTGGAGAATATTTGTCTCAGGTTACTCTTTTTCTTGCTAATTGTCAGCTGCAATGTCAGTCATTGGATATAGAAAAATTAACGAGCACAAGGAATGGTGTAATAATCAGAACTCTGAGCCATCAGTCACTGTCCTAATTTTTCTTCTATGCAGGAAGTCAAATTAGCTGACTGTTTAAAATGCTAATATTTGCCCTTTACAAATACTATACAGAAAGACAAGAAAAAAAATCATGACACAGAGCTTTTCAAGTATGTGCTTGGCATAATTAGAAAGAGGGCAAACTTAGACTCTGGGCAATCCTTGTGACTTTCCCATGCAACATTAACATTTAATACACAGCACATCTTTCCTCCTTAATTTCCATATAGTGGCAAAGCCTCTGCAGAGACATACTTTCTTCAGTCTAGTATATTTTAAAGATTACTTTCAGAAAGATGATATTCATTTCAATTACTATATCTAAACAGATGGTCAAAGCTTCAGGCTGCTCGGAAAAATTGAACCTTTTAAACAAACAGCATTCCCCTTGAACGATAAGAAACAAGGATGTAGTTCTTGGTTTTGGTAGTTTTGCTGGAGCTATTCAATTTATGCCCCCTTGTTGGAATGAAATACTGGACTTAAGGATGTTAGGAGAAGAAAACACTTAAGCCAAAAGAGCAGCTATCACTGCAATTCCAAAACCAAACATAAGCCTGCTCTCTGGCTGCATGGATAAGTCACTGTTCTCAGAACAGTTAGTAGGAAAACCAACTCAAAACTTGTAGCAGAAACTGTTTTCAGTTGAAAGAAAAAAAAAATTGCCTGTAGGGCAGAGGGAAAACACAGGCACGGCTCAGAAAGTCCTCCTGTGGCCTAAAAATAAGCCACTGATCAAAAGCATAATTTGCACAGACTGAATTTTTGTATGCAATACGCATCAATCTATACATCCACAGGTGTATACAGAAGCACACATGCACAGACAATGCTGAAGAATAGTACATTGCTGTGGAAGGCAAATTAAGCAATACTAATTAATCTGAAAACAATCATGGAGTTCTTGAAATCAGTACTATGGATCAACGTGTAAACCCTTTATGTTTTGAAAAGTTACTCCTATTTCAAACCTGTGTTAATACATAAAGTTTAATGCACTTTAAGTAAACTGAATTCAGGATTTGTATCAACACTTTCAGTAATAATAGGCTTTTTGCATTTTTATAGCAATCAATTAGCTTGCAGTGATTACTGAGATATCTTACAAGTCTCATTAATGAGATTTGAGTCTTTTGAAAAACAGTGGAATAAGAGGGAAATCATAATACCTAGCTTCTAGAATTAAACCTCCTTATCAGTTAATGGTATAATTTCCTGAACTTGCTCATTAATTTTTTCATTCCCATAGGAAGTCTGACATGTAACAACATACTTTAAACAAGGTGGTTCAAAGATAATAAATTATTTTTACTGATTGTGCGAGGTATTTGTCTCTGAAAGACTACTGAAACATAAGGCTTCCTAAATGTACCTTCTCCTGTAATACACAGAATGCAATTCTTAGATGAATTAATTCACGCAATCTCAGAATGAAAAAAAAGATAATTATCATGTTTCTAATCCATTAACTGTGGGATTCAGTGTAATTAAGGAAAACAGTAAAACAAAGAAAAGGAATAAGTTAAATATAAAATAATCACATTAAAATTAACACATGAAATCAAGCATCAGCTTGGGATTTTTCCTAGCTTCATAATATAACTGGTAGATCTATATAGTGTAAATAGTCATAGAATTAAACCTCTCCTCGATCTGCTCTGAACAGTTTTTCTCACTAAAAGGAGGAGTCCCGCGCAAGTACCCTTGCACAAAAGTTCAAATCCTCATATTTTGGGAAAACACAAAGTTTCTTGCCATGTAACAACAATTTTTATATGTTAAAGAGCTGCACCACAGCTTATGAATTAGCTAAGATACAGGCTTTATCAATATGAAGCTTTCATTTATGTAGGATTTTACCTATTAATGTAATGTCTCTACTCCTAACATGTTGACATGTTGTATCAGTGATGATTCCAAGAAAATGGAGGACAAAACTCAGATGTTCTTACGCACCTCATATTTTCACAGCTATTGAATTTGCAACTTGAAGTCGTGCCCTTAGATTAAAAAACAGTTGGAGTTCCGTCAATTCCTGTTTAACCATGTCAAGGACAGAGTTTAAGATGTGTTTCTCTGTTATTGATCCTAGCTCTTTCAAGCTAAACAGATTAAACTCTTCCTCAAAGGAAGCTGTATTAACATTAAATGCAAAAAAGAAAGCAAACAAGCATGCTAGTCTACTGATGTATGGGAAATAACAAAGTTAGACATTCTTCTGGTCACAGGCGTATGTACATTATCGGTTTGGATATTCTACAAGTATCAAGAGGGAAAAGTCCAAAGACCAAAATACTCAGAAGGCTGAAAGAAAGGCCAAGAGGAAAAAAATACTGATGAACTTTACTGGTAGGAAAATCGTCATCTGTTTCTTTTTAGACTGCCAATGAAGTTAGCTCCAGATAACAGAAAATGCTATCTAAGAAGCAGCTTCCTCATTTTCAGATGTTTGAATAAATAGCTATTTCCTATGTTCCTTTTACTTCCAGTGTGTTAGCTAGCACTGTGGTTTGCAGCATTCATTATTTTCATCTGGGAGACAGAAATCAATTCTTTTCACAGCAGCAAGGCTCAACTTCCCCTTAAGATGCACAGTTTACCCTACATATTAACATAAGATAGTGCAGCATTTATTTTTCCCAAGAAGATTTTAATAGGACTTCCTTCTAGGCGTGGACTGAAGGAGAATCTACTCATATTTTAGTATTTTGTAGAGGTGAAGTATCGATGGCAAAGATACAAAATGCTGATCTCCACAACACCCTCAACTCAATGATCACCAAAACTATACTGTGCAAGTGTTTGTCTGAGTTTCCTATCATGGACATTGGGAGCTTATATTACTGCCTGATGTTTTTCACATCTGTTTCACCATGGTCTAAGAAATTTGTATTTTATATGTGTGCAACCCGCACTCCTTGTAAACTTTAAGATTTTCCTTGCTTTTAACACCAAACCAGCTTCTTAATAACAAGAATGGATTTCAATAAAAACCTGACTTTTTTACAGAAGAAAGCAAATGTAAAAAAGTTGTCATACAATTGAAAGTAGATTTACAGTTCCAAGAAAGTCCCCAAGAGTTCCTTACATGACATTAAGTAATTCTAATTAGGTTCATATAATTGGATCATCTGGTTAGGCTGACTTGAGGTAATGGGAGGAAAATGGCAATGATGCTGCCTGGTCCCTAAGTAGTCTGGAAAATAAAAAACATAAGTGAGAGCATCCTTAATATTGCTCCATGATATGTCATCATTTAGTCAGAGATGAAAGGTCTGATCAGTCAGCGGTAGGGAGAGCTGACTGACCCTTCTGGAGGGAATGCTGCAGGGGCTCCCAAGGGAAAGAGTAAGCTGTTTTCACATCCAGAAAGGAGCCAATTAGCCAGGATGCAGTTCTCCTAACCTATTTCTTTCAGCTCATATTTTTAAAATAGTACCACTTTTTAAAAGCTTTTTAAAAATATATGTTTAAAGAACTCTTCTTTTTTTTTTTTTTTTGTAGTATCCTAAAGTATTTATGCATATTTATACTGGTGGTTTTTGCAGAGCTTTCATCATTGTAATGAATCATTGTTTACCCTGAATGCTTTAGATGGTAAAAGTTACTGTTCCTACTGAACTCCATTAGCCAATACCCAAGTAGCTCTCAGGGTTATTGGTGAGTAAATAAAGACTCAGTAGAATTCTTTAAATATCTTGCTTCTATTTTAATTATTTTATTTCAAAATTGCTTAATCTCAATTCAATACGTGGTTACTTCTGTGAGTTTCACTTAGAATAGAAACCAAGAATGCTGGGCTCACCACCATTCAGCAGTTTACTCTTCTGCACAGCAAATAACTATGCTGTTATATACTTTATGCTGTTATATACTATATGCACCGGCATCACTCACATTTGTGTAACATTTTCATGCTATACTAAAAAATGGAGTATTCAAAGTGCTGAATTAGCAAGAGTAACACAAACAAGAGTCAACAGGTAAGAGAGAGTCTGTTTGCTGAACTGTCCCCAAAGAAGAAGAAAAAAGGAGAAAAACAATTTTAGCAAAGCTTTTTCCTTGTAATTACTTAAACAAGCATAAGGCAAACTTCCTTAACCAACATATTGCCAGTAGATCAAAACCCTCCCCATATTTTTAAATGTCTTTGCCTCTGAAAAACAAATCACTAAATTCAAAAAACTGTATTTTTGTAAATGAACAGCCTATACAGAGCAATGCTTCAAGAATTGTTCCCTAGGAACACTATTCCCTTCAGCACCTGCTGGCCTATGTACAAAGCACACTGTCTGAGCTCCTCATCTGTAGGCAGCCCAGAGGAACCTTACCTGGGTTAGTGTACAGGTGACTCTCTACAGTTTTCCCAATACTCTGCAATTTAACAGCTTGAAGGGACTCATCCCCATGCATGACCGTTGGCAAGCTGCCCAAAGCATCATGAACCAAATTTGCCACTTCTCTCACGTCAAAGAGCTTCAAAAGTTCTGAGTACACTGATGGGAATGAGCTGAGAAACACAGCCTAGAGGAACAGGGCGAAAAATGGACAGTCAGAACAGTTTGACATACATAGAATTTAAATAACTATAGAAATTTCAGTAACTCTAGAGAAATGCCTGGTTTCAAGGATAGGTAATAGCTTTAAAAATGGTCTTACTTTCAGCATGAATACCCTCCCATTCATTAACAGACTTACACTTGTGACTATTTCCTTTAAGTAATATCTTATGATTGTTAATTTCTCCCAGGACAAAGCGAAAGTTCGACTCAGAAAAAAAATACTTATTCTTTAAATGCACTTATGTTTCTGTGAGAGAAAAATGTTAAAAGTATGGCAGAATCTATCTGATATGATACCAAAAAAAATTGTGTGGAGTTGTTTTGGTTTACTTTTTTTTAAGTTGAGTAACAATATATCTTCCATTTTTCAAATACTGAATATTTTTATTTTGGAGTGAGGCAGCACTGGTAGCCTTGGCTCCCTTAAACAATCTTTAAAATGGGTTAGAAGTCATTGATGAATATGCAAATGAAACACTATAAAAGTAAGGAGACCAACACCAGAGAAAAGAAGCTAAAACTGACATTCTCTTCTTCTCTAAATCCTGGAGATTGTGAAAAGTTACTTACACACTCACACTGGTGGCAGAACAGGCTAATGTGAGTTAAAAATACTGAAAAAGAAATCTAAATGTGGTTGGTTGGATACTTTTGTTGTCTTTTGACTCCAGCTGTTTATACAATACGAGATGGAAGAACTACCTTTCCAACTCTGTTCTCTGATTTGCCATTTTCTTGGTGGAACAGTTTTCTAAAGCAATTTGGAAAATACTAATTTTTAACAGGATCTTAACTATTTCTGTTTACAGGAACATGTGAAGAGGATGGTAAATTTATGAGCATTTTATGTAGAGAGACATCTCCTGTGTGTCTTGCCTCTACACTTTAGCACTAGCCTATTTTTGTAGTCTCAAATGAAATAAAGATATCATCTGAGTATTAAACCATATGGTTCAACAAGACTTAAAAATTTTCTGTAAAGCATGAAAACTCTGATAGTAGTCTTTGGTGTGGCTCAAATTCTTCAGCATCAGTGTCGTTAAACTAAGCAGTGAAAAGACCAAAACAGAGAAATTGTTTTATTTGTATCCATCAACATAATTATTATAGTTCAAAATAAAAGATCAGGTTTAGGATTATCTATTCCAAGCATATTTAGAAGATGCTGATATGACAATTTCACATTGCAAAATAGAATGTTGAAAATGCCACTTTGCTCAAGCAAAAATATGTTTTCTTTCTGAACAGGCAGACATTTTTTATACTGGATGTGGAAAATGGCAACAAGTAAGAGAACTTACTTGTAGCTGGGATAAAGCACTAGTTCCTTTGCTCTCTTGAGATAGGAAGAAGCGTACTGACATAAGGAGCTCTTGAATACAGCAGCGAAATTCCTCTTCATTTTGTCCACCAGTAGCAATAGAGAATAATCTTCGAGACTGAACTATGTATTTAAAGATATATTCCTGTGCCTATAAATGCCAAAATCAGAGATAACTCCCAAAAATGAACATGGTCATCTCCAAACAGAACACATGCAATGATTGTATCATTCAAATAAAGAAAAGAGTCTGAAACAGGACCTCATTTGTTAATTTTGGTAAATCTCTCTATTGAAACACTATTTTAATAAAAAAACCCAAACCAAACAAACAAGCAAAAACTCAACACCACTTTCTCCTCCCCACCCCCACCCCCCAAGAAAAGCTTAATTTAAAGTTGCAAAACTGTTGGAATTCAAATTCAAAATACTGCCCGCTCTTGCTAGCAAGACACCAAAGTTCACAGCAACATGGAAAAGTACAGAAGGGTACCACACTAATATTTTATTTCCAAATTGTAGCACGTGTCCCAAATGGAATTATTGTGTTGTATAAATCAGCCTGATGGCATGTTATACTCTTCTGATGGTACAAAGCAGGGCAACAAGAACAACCACAACCACCATAATCAGTAGAATTTCCTGGTGTCAGGACTGAACCATTAGGTCAGCACGCATGTGTGCCACTTAGATTGGATGCAATGGATGTTAGTACCACCAGTGTAATCTATATTTCGTTCCTTTGCCTCATTCAGTAAGGAACACAGAGCTCCAGACACTAATGGTAGTGAGCCTCAATGGTCAACTTACTGACAAAAGTGAATAATGAATAAACTGACTGACTGAAAGTGTGCAGCTCCCTAGAACTGGTACAACTGTTCCATCATTTATATGTATTCTTCTTCATTCCATTAGTTAAACCTGTGTGTACTGTATGAATCATTCAACTATATACTTGTCTTAAACTATTTTTATTACCTTTAGTACTTCCTGGATGTGATCATGAAGCTCCACCTCAGTGACTCGATCAATATGCCACTTCAGTACTTTTATAAGATCTCTATAATAGCACATCAGAAAGTATTATAACACAGAAGTGGGAGAAGGGTTAACTTGGCACATAAAATGCAAACCAATAGCTGTCACATGAGAAACACTGGCAAAATAAAAAATATGTGACAAGACTTCACCAGACTCAATAGTACATTCAATTTTAAGTCTGCTGAAGAATGCCTAGTATTCATCTCTGATGAATGGCCAATAATACCAGCATTAAATATGCATTAACAGGGATACACCATTTCCTTAACCTAATGACTGATTCTTTTAGTTTAGTAATATCTGTCAGTATTAGATAGAAAAAGTACAGACTTCACCTGTATGCAAGTGCTCCTGCAAAATGACTTTCAATGTAAGTGTCCATTACTGGCTTAAAGTGGTGAAACTTGCTGTCCTGCAGCAAATTGATTATGTGAACCTAAAAGTGAGAGAAAAATAAAAAAACTCCTACACTCTGTTTGTTTTACTTGTCTTTTAGCTAGTGTTAAGCATGATCACAAAATGAAACTTACCAAGCAATCAAATACTTTTGATCCATATTTTTGAGAATTTTCATCTAAAATCCCAAATAAAGTGTCTAGTGTATCCTGAAGAAACTGATGGGAGAGAAAAAGAGTGTTATAAAAAAGATATTTCTGTAACGTGGAAATACATTATTTCCCTCATATCATCTAGAAGTATAAAAAGGTATATACCTTCACTATTTCTGAACCATCAATTTCTTTTAATTTTGAGAGGCAACCTGCAATTTTGTCTGGGTGGGTTCTCCACTTCAGAAGGTCAAGCATATCTCCTGCAAAAACAAAATGCAAGATTAAATTTGGAAGCAAAGCAGCATTTCATATTTAAAATTTTACAATTACAATCCACTTGGCAAAATTTGGCATCATTAAAACAAAACACCTCCAGATTTGCTACAATACTAATCTTCCCAACAGCACATTTTCATTCCATTCCATAACCGCTACCAAAACAGACATAAGAACATGATAGTGGGTCACCAAAATCAGTCTTCTGTGGCAACACTATCATGCAATCTCGTTCAGATACTATCTTAAATAAAGCAATTATTTTCCCTCTCTCATCCTATTGAAGGATGCTTTCCAGAGTTACTCTCTGAAAGCTAGAAACAATCTCCTAATTACTAGCTTGAATGCATTTGAAACACTCATGTTTCTATGTCTTTTTAGAGAACAAACAAGATGCCGCTAAGATCCTACTTGATTAACAAGCAAAAAATCTCCTCTGGAAAATGAACTATCCTGAGCTAAAAGATACCTGAGTGTGTCCAAACCCTCCAGTTTTAATTCCTTGTCCTTCGCCTTTCTTAACCAAAATTATAACTACATTACAGATAAGATTACATAATTTTCTACATTATTAGCAAGCTCATACACCTGTTGTAAACACCTGACATCTGTGTTCTAGAATTTGAGAGTCTTTTAGATAGACATATTTATGTCACCATATGATGCTTCTCTTGTTTATTCAGCTCCCTGGATAGAGAAGTATCCCCAGGGAGTCTCCACTAGTGTATCCTGCCTTTTCTACCATCAGATTCAATCTGATTTCTATTCTTTCTTATAATTTATTTAAATCAAAGTTACAATGCTGTATCATATTTTGATTTTGTCCCTCTCAGCCGATGAGACTTTCAACAACATATTAGCAGAAAATTGTCTCAGATTTTAGTGAAGTTACTCTCATCTCCACACCCTCCCAGTCCTTTAAAACAGAGACAAATCCGAGAGATTTTTTTAGATCTAGTAGCATTTTCCATCTGCTCAGGAAGGGAATTCCTTCCACTATAGTGCAACCTTCCACTTCCATTTTAACTTCCATTTGACTGTTTAAAAATTCTTATTTCTAATTTATATGTTTTCTCATTTGCTGCATTATTGAACTGCTGCATTTCCTCTTTATAACAAATTTTTAAAAAATGAAAAGAAAGATTAAGAAGTTTATTCTGGCATGATTTGTCTTCGATAAACTCATCTTACAGCACATCTGAATTAGTTACATGTTGATTTTTTATCCATGATTTCTTGTAAATACTTGCATAAAATTCATCATGGACGGATGGCTAAATTAACATATCTGACCTTCCACCTGTCTTAAATGTAAGTTCTACATTTAATAGTCTTTGGACACACATCACTGCTTCACAGATGTACTAAAAAGCCCACCTTCCTATAAGATTGAGAATTTCCTGTCCCATATGATTCAATATCCTAAAATAGTCTTGCAAACTTGGCTTGGTTTTAAAGCAGTTTTTCCTTGCTGAACTCAAGACACATCTGCATCTTGCAGAGCTCCTTTCAAGTTGTATTCAGTAAAAGCTACACATACTTTTCACTGTTGAATTAAATAAACCTCAAATCCCTTTTATATTCAAGTTTACTACTGCCATGCTTCACTGACCAGCTTTTCAGAAATTCTCAGTGCCCAGTGGTTTGAACCAGAAAACCTTAATCACCCATCCAACCCTTCCATCAGTTTAAGCTGAACTACAGTCTAGCTGATCACTGGCCAGCATTGTGTTAGAAGGAGCCAGCTCTTCTGAAGTGTCCTCAGTAGTTATTAAAGTAAGAAGTTAATAGCAAGTTTTCCTTTTGGTTCAGCATCTTTTTGGCTTCTTTCTACCACAGACTGTTTCCACAGTCAAGTAATACTTGAACAACACCCATCTTTGTGCCATCTCTTTCCAGGTTTGCTCCAGGGAAGTTCCTCTATCCCACAGAAAATGAATTAATAATTTTTACTTTATGAACATTAAATAAATCTCCAACTATATTCAAATTTTGCCTTAGGTGTTAATGGCACACAACCAACATATGACTCCACAAATATTTTGTTGCCTTAATTGCTTTCTCTGGACACAGATTGTTTTGATGCATTTAGGTGTTACATTTTTGTTTCACTTCAAGCTGTGCTGGCATGGAAAACAGATCCTTGAGTCACGCTGAGTGACGAAGAGTCCCACACATGCATCGGAGACACATCCCAAAGACCAAGGAGAAATGATAGGTCTTATTATTCTTTCTGTCAGGAATTTTTAAGAAACAAGACTTACAAATCCAGAGAACTACATTTGTCTTTTGGATAATTAAATGTTCTTCCACACTTAAAACCTCAGCTCTAGCTGACAAGTAGCAAGACTAGCTGAAGCTGTCAGTTCAGAGCAGGAAAAATAGTTCCTTACAGGTTTGCTGGCGGAACTTGGTAGAAAATAGTTGACACTCAACATTAGGGATTTGTTGAGGGATTTAAGAAGAAAAAGCAAATGTAAGTCACTCACTTCAAAGAAGTGCTAAGGAGGAAAGACATTCTAAGATAACATTAGTGAACAGCCCAAGCATAAATGATATGCATAGAAAATCTGACATGTGAACCACAAGGGGAACGGATAGCAGTGTGTCATGTAGTAAGAGACAGCAGAATATAAAATTGTGCCCAGAAATAGGCCCACTAGGAAATCATAGTTTCGGAAAGGAGAAAAAGTCGCTGGTGATGAATTATTTTGCTAAAGAATAAAAATATTTCCAGTGCATTATCTTCAACTAATCAAGGCTTGTATATTTAAAATAGATTACACCTGACCTATTATCCCTACCAAATAAAACACATCCCTTCTCAAAGCATGTAATTTAAATCCAAAGAGCTAGGTTTAATAGAAGGTTTAGAATCTTGAGTTTAAGGAAGTGGTTTGGGATGATTTTCCATCTCTCCCATGTAAGTCCTGAGACATCAGAAATTGGCTTGTTATGACACTACCACACTTCAGGAGGAAAAGATTGAATTTCGGAACTAGCAGCCAGCAGCTCTCTTCCAGAAGGCTGCTTCTGTGGTCACCAACACTTCCTCCAAACTAGGGTTACTCAGAAAGCTACCCAGTGCCACTTTTGTTTAATTGATTCACTGGTTTGGTTTTTTTTAAAAATGCAGCTAGAAGGATTACACCTGAACCATGCTGTATGGTGTGTTCCTCTGCTGCTGATCAGCTGCGTACCAGGGATGTGCCAATCAGTGCTGAGAAATGAGGGGATGCCAACAGCTAAAATATTCAGACTTACTGGAAGGATCCTGACTCTCTTGCAGCCAGACATCCCTACTATATGTCAAAAACTAAGACTGTTTTGGTAACTACTCAGTAGAAAAATACTGTGTTCTCTCTCACTCCTTCGGGGTTTTATAGAGTAATGAAAAATAACTACCCATCTAAGAATAGAATAGATAAAAGCTAGCATACTTTTTGCTAATATTAACTGATTAACTATCCAGGATCGAAAGGAAAAAGTGAAGGAAAAACTAACTAGTAGAAAGGTTAGATAAGGACGCATTCTCAGCCATGATGAACGCAGAGACTTCCCTGGTTAGAAGGCCTCTAAAAATTGTTTGGAAATAATCCTAATAACCATTTCAAGGCACCCAGGTCAAGGAAGATATGGATCCCAACAACTAGGAGTCAGCCTCTGTCCCCCAGTCCCCAGAATTTTAATATGCATGAGAGCTGATGGCATGTGGGAACAATCAATGAGAGAATGACAGCTGAGTAAAATTTCCCAGCAAGCAAGTAAAGCTGCAACCTAATTCAGTCACACCCTTTACAAGTCTGGGTTTGGGGTCCTTCCCCACCCCATAGCCAGACAATAGAATAATTTTCAATGCATTTTCAGACTGGACATTGTTGTTTGTAAACATTCAGAAAAATCTCCAAACTTAAAAACAAATTAAAAAATAACCAGCAATTTTCAAAAATACCAATACAAATGTTTACTAAAAAAATTGAGTACACAGATCTTTTTAATCCTGTATTTTTTAGTACATAAGCTACATTCTCTCAGGGATAACTGAAGTAATGCTCACATGACCAAATATCCACATGCTTTGCTCTATGTTCATTTTCTGAGCATGCAATAGATTTTGGCAAATTTTTGTTTAAAAGAATGGGGATTTGGAAACTCACCAAGATGAACTTCCCAAAGAAGATCCTTGGAGAAAATATGAGCCTGTCTATTGAAAATATTTCCACCCTCTGAAGTACTGCTGAAATAATTGTTAACTCTTTCAGAGCTGAAAAGGGGATCAATATTATTCAGATATTCTACACCCTCTTACTCAGAATATGGTTAAAAAAAGGAGGAAATTTTATGCCCTATGTCAAACATCTATTTACATTAAGTACAAAATAACTTCTGTACTGTAAACAAAAATTAGTATTAGAACTCCAGACAATAGGGCAACCATTTATGAGTGAGACACTTAAGTTCCAGGCAGCACTTTTATGCACGTGTAAGTACCAGTAGATTAATGTAATTTCCTAAATCAAGGCCTTTAACTGGAGCAAATTTAGTCTCTGATTCCCTATTAGCTACCTTTGGGAAAATCTTTCATTGAGTAACTTTCATTACCAAAGTAATTGCTATGACAATACAAAATGGGTGTGCGCAAGGAAACAAGCCACTTACTGTTAGCACACAATTCTATTTTGCACACTTGCTATTAAAGGGTGAAAATTAAGAGGACTATCTCAATTTTAAAAGCTGCTCTAGTTTTTGTGAAACATCTACAACCAATTTGAAGCAGTTAGCAACTTTATCATAATACACAGAAGAAGGGTAAAGTCACAGATATTCACACACAAGAGAGATCAAAGTAATAATACAAAATTGTGGTTCTCTCAAAGAACGGTCAGAAACACATAACCAAGCAAATACCCAATATTTAGAAATTTTTGGAAAACGGTTCCACAGTTTTTTGGTTTAGTTACAGGTAGTTCAGTTATTGCAGGTAAACAAGAACCTCAAGAATTTTATACATAACACGGGTTAAGAACTCTACACAAAGCACTGGTAGAGAGTGTAAGCATGTACTTAAATTCACTGCTCCTAATAGCCAGTGTATAAGACTTTTAAGTAGTAGTAAAAGTTCGTTGCTTTGAAGAGAAACAAAAAAGCAATATATGCCTAATTAGAAACAAAGTGCTACAGGCTAAAGCTGACAATAAGTATTTCATAAAAACTCTACAACAAACAGATTGAGAGGTTTTATAAAGCAGCTGGGTTTTGATAGTTGGTTCCAGAAGTGCTGCGTTTGATCCAATATCATGGTCATCTAAAAAGAATTCTTGAACTACTTAAAAACAATGGTTAATCATGATCCATTTGTTTCCATCTGGACATAAAAAAAATATGAAGAAAACCAGTTCATAAAACAGACGGAACATATCGATTTTTGAGCACATCCATGCTTGCTTGGCATGGAAAAGACTAGCTATCATACTCATTTCAACTCATCACATTTTAAATAATCAACATATCCTACCATTTTGTGTGAGTTTAGTGGAGCAGAGAAAGGATGTAATCCAGAAGGACTCTTTAGTGGCTTTTACTGCTTGGCTGTTGTTTCCTAGGGATATTCCCTTTGAAAAGGGGAGTTTGAGGTAGCGACCAGAATCCTGAAGGTTTGCATTTTCTTCACACTGTGAAAACAAACCGGTAAAAACAATGGTACTGCACAAAACAATTGACCAAATCTCTGAATTATATGAATCATTGTTTCTCTGTCACAAACTGAAGAATTTCCACTATGCCTGTTGCAACTTTGGTTTTAGAACATAGCACCATATATGGACATTGAAATTTAACAAATTTGCATAGGTCACATTAAATGAATAGCCACAAATTTTCATGGTAGAATCTAAAACTTATCTAGGAGCATATAAAATCCCCTGAACAAAGTGACAACTCTTATATGTGGAAAGAGAACTCCACAAAGTTAAAGTAACTTACCTTTGTGAAATTCATTATAACACAATGTGATATAACAGTAAGACTTAGGAAAACCAGTGCACTGAAACACATACCTAGATTCAGTTGCAGTTTATATCACGAAGATGAATATTAAACAATCAGCAATGGATATTTTAATGGTGACAAGATTATCATTCATTTGATAATCAATACAGACTTTCTCAGTTTAATGCCTTTGGGCATTTAAAGTAGGTTCCAGTGAAATCATTACAGCTAATGACTGCTAATTCAAATTACCTTGTGTACAATTAGCTCATGGGTGCCATCTGGCAGAGTCCTCCCATTTTCCTGCATCAGGGGCATGAAAGAAAAGCCAAACAACTTCTTCTCTCCCTTTTCTTTTGCTGAAATGCATATATAAACAGCAGCACTTAAAGATAATAGTATACTTTTTAGAAAAAATAAACATATACAATGCAATATAAGAGTACACAATGCAACGTAAGAAAGTATACTGGAACTGCAACTAGTCAGATAAGATTATCTTAAACTGCTGCTCCAGTTTGCACATTGTCTCCTGCAATGTTATTTTTAACTCACTTTAAATCAGAAGGGAGTATTCTGAAATAATTTAGTATATATTAACAACAAATAACGTAAGCCACCAAATATACAATCTTAGCAACATACAGAAGTTTAACCTCTATGAAACCTGTTTCATACCTAGGAACGCAAAATGTGGAACCAGTCAGCAATTTTTACCTCAAAATCGTCTCTAAAACGTTTCATAACATTTCAAAAATTTTAGAATTTTGTAAGTAAAAAAAGCATTACAGAGAAGGTTCTTGCAGCTGTCTTTTCCCTGAGGTGATATAGAAACTCGTGTGCTGACTACAGCCCTAACAGGGAGGCCTAGCAGAAGTCATGAGCACCACTTACTGGAACAGTGCCGGAATTCACAGCGGATGTGAGCTCCTCTGAACTTATCCACAGGAATAGGAAGTTTCAGCAGCTCAGCCCATCTGGGGCAATTGTTATGATAAAGCACAAAAGAATGGTACTCGCTGGCTGGTGGCTCTCCAGAGCCAAATGAGATAAAATCCTAATGAGGAAAAAATATGATTAAAGATAGATCAGTTCAACGGTAAAATGTCATCAAGGACTGCTCTTCCAAGGAAGACTATTTAATGTTTATGTTCATATCATAAATGCCAAATTTGGTATAATGTTCAGTTTCCCATAATTCTCAAAAACAATAGCACTTTTTTAGTATATTTGCAATTAGAAAATTAGAAATGGCAAGAATCATTCACATAATTTAGAATAGAAGTGTTTAACAGGGTGTACTGGGTGATCAGGGAGGCTTAAGCAACACGTGTTGTGAACTCCCATGACATAACACGGTCCTGCCAATGTTATGCCCCAGCAACAAAGAATGGAACTGAGATCAGAACAGCCCAGGCTCAAGATCTTCAGTTATCTAAAATAAGCCTGTAACCCTGGCACTACCAGTGATATGTCCCAGCACTGGAAAATAAATGTGGATTCTGTGATCAGGAAGAAGAAAAGTGTTAGCTGCCTTGACAACACCCATGATGGACTCTCCATAGCAAGGCAGACAAATGGATTTGTCTAAAGTCCTGACTCGGGGATATCTATTAATTCTCTGTGGGAAAGGTAAGGTGTAGCTTTTGCAATTATAATCTCAATTTTATTTTTTTTGTTTAATATATATACACACACACTTATGGGTATATATTTTAAAAATGTATCTATATTGCATGCTGTGGATCTATATGCACAATTTCACTTCAGATACACAAACATGCAGTTTGAACCAGGCTATTTGTGATGCCTTTCTTAATTGTGTTATCCCACAGCCCATAAAATCATGCAGAACATATGAAAATATTATTTTAAAATTTCAAACAAAATAAAAATCATTAAAAAAATGTTGGGAAAAGTTTGAATGTGAACAGAAATCTTTTTGGTACAGAGAAATTCTGAGAAACAGTCATCTATTAATAACTAAAATTTAAACCACTGCCTGTTTGTAAGCCGTCACCAGCAGGATGCAATAATAACTGAAGATAGGAAGGAACATCAATTTATTTTTTTTACTGATACATACTTATTTTTGCAGTCAGGATCCCTGATTTATTAAAATCAGGCAAAATTCAAAATTATCAAGACAAAAATTATCAAGACAAGCAGTTCTTTGTAACATAAAAAATTGCCTATTTCTAACAAGAGTTCTTAGGAAATACAAAATTCTCCCAAACTTGATCTTGCGTCAACATTTTCCAGCATCTTAATGGAATCATTAGGTATTTGGTTGGTAATTTTAAGTGTTTATCTCAATCATGTAATTCATCACAGAAATAAAATAAACATATATTAAGGTGTTATATAGACATTTTATAATTGTTTTAAGCAAATACTTAATGTGGAAATGGAAATATTTTGAATACCTAAAGACAGCAAAATATAAACATGTATCAAAATTAACTACAGCAAGGAAAAGCATAAAACAAAGATACCTTTAAAATTTGACCACTGCTGTCCACCACATGCATGGTCACTTCCACATTTCTGGCCACACTTTTCCCTCCTTTCTCAAATTCTCCTTTTTCTACAGTGATATATAAATCATTCCTCATTTCACCTATCAAAAAAACAAATAAAACAATGTGTTCAAAATTCAGTCCTACTTGCTTACTTTCACTTTTAGTACTTAAATAGAGTTTCATTTTATCTTACAAAGGATAGTGCTACACCCACAACTTACCTGTATTTTTGGATTTTAAACAATAGTTGTTTTCGTAAACCAAGAAAAGCAAAAGATCTTCATCCCACTTAAAACCCAAAGATTATCTGCCACACTAAACCAATTCTAGGAGCTTCTACTCATCTGTTAGATCTGTTTGGTCTTTATATTGCCCCCTCTAGCTATACTGAAGATAAGTGTCTAGCTTCACCTCATTTAATTCTTCTTCTAATCTAAGGCAATATTAATGTATTTTCTTTCACCTATAATCATTACAGTTCTCTGTTTACAGAGATTTCAGATTACTGTAATTAACTGATTACAACTTTTTTCTACTTAACCTCAAAAGGAAGCGTATTATTTTGCAAAAGGAAAAACAAAGAGGTTGCTGTTCTTTCCACTAGAAGGTCAGTATTCCCAGATTGTGAGGATTTGAATTTGTAATCTGAAAAATCTCAATATATTTTATGTTAATACGGTGTTCCAAAACTTATGAGGAAAAATTTTGCTTAGTTGGCTTCTTTTTGCTTGTTGGAAAGGCTTCTGAGAAATTAGACTCTTCATCCGGACATTTAAACTACAAATTCAATACAGAGACTACCTAAGTACCACATGGTATGTACAAGTACTGCTAGAATATTTAAATTGAAATCCTTTGCACATCCACGCAGTATCATACTGAGTAGTCTGTCAGAACATAAACAGATCATGTGGACAAGATCAATAGTAATTTTATTTTCGTTTCAGTCGACACAAATTGCAAAGTTTGATGAAAAGAGGAAAGAGTGGTTGCAGAGAGGGACAGGACAGGCAGAAAAGCAGTTCTGGTGGTGACTGAAGTGCCATAGGAGAGAAGCCCTTACTGTGGTTAAAGATGCTGAATCTGTTTCTAAAGAGTGTAAACTAATCCAGCTCTCGACAAACATTACCAGAACTACTTCGAAGCAATTGGACTTTCCTTGTGAAAGGCAGAACAACGAAGGATGAACAGCATCATAATTAGGAGAATTTTCTAAAATTCTTATTTCTGGACTTTGTTGAACCAAAAACTGAGAATAAATGTTTTTATCTAGAGAAATGCAAGTTTAGTGAAAAGGGAATATAATCTTTTAATAAGGCAGATTTTCACTCAGCACTGCTGAAATAAAGTGTGATAGTTCAGTATATTTATAGGTGTTCCACACCGAAGGCAACCATGGGATGTGTACTTGTATTGTGGGTAAAATTAATTATACTATATGTAACATAAATAACAAATGCATCTTCAATTTCTAGCTTCATTTTAATTTGAAAGTACAATTTGACTTGCTGGAACTTTCCACAATACTCTCATGATTCACATTCCTTCCATTTTACTTCATGCAATTCTCCTGTGATTTTATGTAATAGAAACAATGATCTTGCTATAGTCATCTAATATTTTTATAATATTATTACATCACTGGTTGCAAAATAATTAAATGATTCCTCCAAAGCACAATCTAAATGATAAAAAAGTTAAATGATAAATCTAAATGAAAAAAAAAGTTATATTTGCCATATCACAAATCCCTCAAGATCCATGCCCATAAACAAGGGGGGGGGGGGGGGGGGAATCTGCTATGGTATTACCTGCTGAAGCAATCATGGGCAGAGGCTAGAATACAGCTAGACAGAATCAACAGAACAAATACTAGATAGAATACTATCTAGTATCTCTAACTTAAGAGTTTCTTAAGAAGTCAAGGATGAAAGAGCTAAATTACTAGCATGTGCAACCACCAGATCAGTCTCTTGTTCCGGGTGGGAAATAGGTTTAAAATAAGCAAATGGTGATGGTTATTCAGGTGATGGACAGCAAGACTTGTAAGAAAAAAAATTTAACACAAAAGCAATATCTAAACAAAACCCAAGCACAAACCCAAAGCTTTCCAAAGGATGTTATGAATGTAAGTAATGTAAAAGGATGAAAGGAAAGGATGGAGAAATTGTGGAAAAAAGATCAGCTACTGGATATGAAACAGGCAATCATAAGGAGTCAAGAAATCCCCTGAGTTGAAAACAGCTGGAGTCTGGGAGAGCATCAAGGGGTAATTACCATATACACGTATGTGCATATACTCAGCTTTTACTCTTCCTTAGGATCTCCTTACAACAAGGGTCCTCAGCTAGATGGACCCTTGATCTGAATCTGCAAAGCTGCTCTTATTGTTTATTCAAGTAGCAAAATTAAAAGTTAAAAACTCATTAAGACTACCATTAAAACTACTAGATTATGATTATTTCTAAATTGCAGTACTACTTCATCATAGAAATAAGTTAGAATAGTATGGTTACCAAAGAGCTTGCAGCATGATGGGTCCTTGCTTAGCATATGCATATACTGGGCTTGGTTCTAGTTAGTGCTGCCTGTTGGTACCTTTCAAGTATTTTATATTGAGAAAAAAATGACAATACACAGTATTCAGAAAAAGTAGCTTTTTTATAGAACTGATTTGAGAAAAAAACTTGTAGGTGCACCAAGATCGCTTCAAAAATAAACTTGAATCCTACGTGCATTTCTGCTACATTATTATCATTTATCAGCACAGATTTATTTCAGTTTTCCACGGGATCTTCACGGAAACATAACCAAAACCAAATAAGCATTTCCACCACAAATGTAATGACTTACACCAGGCGCATCTCAGTTGAAAACTGCAAGTTTTCCTTTTTAAATAGAGTGAACTCTATGGGACTTAAGTGCAAATGAAAATGACAGTGGAATGGGATACCCTGTTACTGGAAGTGTTCAAGGTCAGGTTGGAAGTGGCTTTCAGCAACCTGACCTAGTGAAAGACATTCCTGCCCATGTGGGTGGGCAGAGATAATATTCTTTAAATATCCCTTCCAACTCACACCTGCCTATAATTCTATGCAAAAAAATAGGAGAGCATTTTTAAAAGAAGTGATTGGGGCTCCACAGAAGTGAAGTAAAAAGGAGGCTTTTAAAAATTGTGTTTCAATGCATTTAAGTATTTTTTTTTTTTAATCCAAACTGGTTGTGTTTTACCTTTTTGACAGCCAGAAGAAATCAAATCTCAGTGAAAAAAGACAGAGATGTAGGATGTACTTTCTCAAATATTTACCTGCTGTTGTCCTAACAGAGCCTTAGCAGAGTTTGTAATCAGTGTCATGAAAAGATAGTTCAGGTGAATCTTGCCCTGATCTCTCTCCATTCAGGAAGCTTTGCTCTGTTTTCAATGTTTTGGAAAAGACTCAAGACATGTTGGTCATGTTAGTGAAAAAAAAAAAGCCATTTTTTTTCCTGTTACCATGCATGGAAAATTGAATCAAAGATACAAAGAGACTAAGCCTCTTATGCTATATGAAAAATAACCACGTTTTATATGGAAATGAATAGAAAAGCAGAAGGGAGATAAATGAGACTGGAAAATTAATTTTAAAAAATGTAAACTGGACTACTTATCAAGTATACAGTCTGTACCAGATGAATTCAACATTAGCTTCCTTTCCTCAAAGCATGTGGCACATCTGGTATTTTATAATATCCACAGAAATGCAGGGTTCAATGTGAACTTGCCTCCTGTCTGGAGGGACACAGATATTTCACTATTGCTTTGACACAACCATTACTTGCAACCAAAGTACAAGAAAACCAACTACATTGAACTTACACCATTCAGCTATGAGTCCTGATGTGGGAACTGAAAAAGCAGAGGACTTTTATAGCGTTGCAATAAGCTTACATAGATAGAGGTTTGAAACAGAATTGAATTTTAGTCCTTGAAATATTAAGAGCATATTAAGTTTTTGAGATGCAAAAATATAAAACAAGCAACTCTTGTATGCTGTAAGGTGTACGTGTAGTGTTTATTAATTGGCTTAAGTAGACACTTGTAAGCTTTTAGCATGAGTCTATTGGCTGAAAAACTTTTTTAAAAGCCTTGTAACAGAGAATTTTGGCTTCTGTTGTTACGGCATGAGTTTTACCATCTTTTATCTCTCTGCCTTCACTGAGACTGAACAAAATAATAATAATAAAGAATAAAAAAACTCGTGAAATGCCTCTCGGTCGCCCCGTCCCACTATTGGTGATTAGATCCACCATCCTGAGATGTGAAGAACTTTACACCGTGTTCCTGACACGCCTTTAGCACAGTATTTGAATAAACATGTTACAAGGATAAGTTCATAAAACGAAAAAATCAACAGATTTATAAATATCAAGCACAAAGCCTTATCAGAAAACAGTTGCTGGTAAAAAAAGAAAATGGATTTGACAAGTAAATGTCACTCTGGAAAGAAAATTAGAATAAAAACTTAGAAAAATATATTTGGATACCAAATTTTTACATTATTTCACTATTGATATAATGGCCTGGAGATATCCTAATCACTTCTACTTTCTCATTGTACAAATGCCATTTTCCAGTCTTCCTTAACAGAAATTCTCACTCCAAAAATTGAGATTGTCTGTTTAAACAAAGTTAAGGCATTCTTTTGTGGCCCCACTCCCCATAAAAAAAATTCCAAACCCTCTAAAAAGCATTCAAACATCAGCAAATTGCTGAATCTATCTATATGCCTTTAACTGATCTTTTTTATTTATGGCAACTATAATTACACATTTGATTATAAGAATATGTACCATTTTTCTGTGGAATCTTTGCCTTCACCAGTACACCAGACAGTTTAAATCAACTTCTTTTCACTACGGTGGCGAATTATCCTAAGCAGCACTGAAAGGCCAAGTCCTGCTGAATATCTGAGTTCTGAGGTAGACTTTGGTGAGTACAATAGGTATCTTCAGCTAAACTATCTGCATGACTCAAATCTTATAGGTGTATGTGTATTGAGACTTTTTACAGTGTTTCACTTCACCAAATATGAGGAATCAACACAGAAATAGGAAGGGAACATTTCAAATAGCACAGTACATCAGATTATAATTACTGGTTGAAAACATCCTACAGAATTAAATCTCTATCAGACAAGAGGCTTTAGTCGTGATGAAAAAAGCAACACACTAATTCCAGCCCATTTCTGTGTTGAGAAATAGTGTCTCCTTCTCCAAGCTTCTTCTAGTGAAAACATCCAGTGGCTGTTTTCAGCATGAAGTTTGGTACAGGAATAAGCAACTGAAAATAATATCAAAAATTGTGCTCAGCTTTTGAAGTGACAAACCTACCTCTACCTATAATGATACTGAGTGGTATGAAAGATCAAGACCGCTTGAAAGCATTTGTTTCAAAAGAAAGGCCAGCTCATTTCTCCCTGTTCTGATGGAGCATTTCCACTCCCTGGCCCCTGTTATGACAGGTCACTTTCAGCTTTCTGAATTTACAGCATCCAGACTGTGAAATGAACATGTAGAGAGTAACATCCAGTTAGTAACATTCTTAGCCAGAGTCAAACCCCACTGTACATCAGTTTTGTCTAGAACTGTCAGTTTTCTAGGTAAGAAACAACTATCAAATACTGAATCACATATTTAAAATCATTAAAAAATTTCTGTGAAGCTAAATCACCTAAGTCTCCTTAGAAGTCAAAGATACTTCTTCTAAACATGCATGTTATGAGCTGAGTCAACAGAAGCTGGAGAAAAGCAAATTAAAGAAGTCATGTGTTGCATTTCTGTGTTATCTGAATGATTTCACGTACATAAGCTTAAAGCTTAAAAAGCGGCTTATCTTGGCAAAGATACTTTCTAGACACTATTTTGAGAAAAAAACAAGGTTAACATGGTACAACCAGCGTAGGTAAGACAGAGAATTGTTGCACATTAGATGAGATGGTAAACAACAAAGAAGAAATAAAGTTGGTGTTGGTCCCTATGAGAGTGGGAAGCAATAAGCTGTTTCTTGGACAAAACAGAACTGTGAGGATCGAAGAGCATATCTGGGGAAGCTGTTTGTTCTTCTAACAATCATGCAATTGAATGTGTTGAAAAAGGGTACATTCTGTCCTAATTACAAAAGTGACCCAATAAACCCAACTCTCTGGGACTTCTTAGTAAGCACCCTATGATTTCACTTTTTCACCAAAAGTAGACTGACGGATTCCTACAAGAGCTTCTCATATTAAGTGTGAGTTAAAGCCATATGGAAACTGAAATTCCACAGAACTTAACAACAACAAAAGTCAAGCTGCAGTGGTGTGAATACAGACATAACTTTTTGATGTAGCACAAGCTTTCAGTGCACACTCTGCATGGACAGCCAGTCTGATATGTGAATTTAATTGTAAGTGAAAGTTGTTGAATTGAAATCTCTGGGTTGCTAAATCGAAATCTGTACAGCACAGCATTGGCAGTACCTGCCTCTTCATATGGTCCTGCCAATACATCGAAGCTTTTGATCTGGCAAAAATATCTTGAAAGCACTTTCCATGGGCTAGGAGAGGAAAAACTCCAAACCCTTCTACAGCCCCAGCTGTAGGTGCTTTATAGGTGCTGTAGGTACATTATAGCTCAAGAATTTTGACATGTGAAGAAGAAAAAGCTTCATGCCTTCAATCCAACTAGCAATGAATTGTACAAGGGTAGCATGGGAGCAAGGGACAGAGACCTGACCAGTATCAATTACGTGCGAAGTCTAATATTAGGAACAGGAGGAAAGGCCAATTAAAGTAAAAAAAAAAAAAAAAAACAAAAACAACAAAAACAAACAAACAAATAAAAAAAAAACCACAAGAAAACTGCTGGAGGACACAGTTAATGGGAGTCAGCCTTCCTGAACCTGCCAGTTATAAACTACAAATATTAAATAAGCAGTAAAGAGAAAAGAGCCAGGAGTAATTCCAGGCTGGAGAAAATGATGTGTGGTTAGGGTCCTATTATGTCCACTGTAGAGTTTTATTATGGGATGGCTCTGCAGGCTCCCTTTCCTTCATAGGTTGGAGGCGTCATCATCACTATCAAGGACCTGTATACAAGCACTGGTCTCCTGCTGCTCCCAAGTTGGACCTAGGTCTAAATTTCCCCCAGCTCAGAGAGGCTTAACTGCTCCCACTGAACCTCAGGTGACAGAACAATACAGGTAATCACTAATAAGGAGAAGGTCAGATCAGTACAAGTGTCAGGAGAACCTTTGTATGAATGCATCACTTGTACTGTTATTTTTATAGAAACATTTGCACCTAACCTAAGCATCAAAGCAATGATCTTTCATTCCAAAATTATATTTAAACTTATACTGACAAAGTTGTGAGTTGCAACTGCAACACATATATTAAAACAAGACTTTTCTAGTATTTCAAACATATTTAGAACTACAGAATCTCTTGTAGCATATTAATATGAAACAAGGTTTTCAAGCAGAAGATAGCTGTCAAAGATCAAAAGTGGTGTCTTTGTTAGAAACAAGACTTTAGTTTGCCAGTTATCCTCAAAAAGCTTTCTAGTGAAATAAATTTCATTTTAATTGTTTAGTAGAGTAACAAAACACAGCATGACTGTATTTGAACATGCATCTCTGATAGTTACTGCTGTCCTGACAACAGCCACTTATTTAAAAATAAGTATACAGAACCCACTAGGAGCTTTTGTTTGGAACTGCTTTTTTTGAAAGCTTTGCTCAGAATTGTAGGTCCTTTAGAACCATGCATTGCAAGAGCAAAAAACATCATTTTGTTTAGAGAAAGTTCCTGTTCATTTACATCTATGTAAAATAAAAGCTAATGAGACGTTTTATACTCTAAAAATATCTTGAATGGCTCGTAAAAAAAATTTCAGTTGTAGGGACTGAAAATCCCTGGATGTTGCATAGACAAAATGGTATTAACCCAAAATGTAAATGTTGTGAATGAAAAACATTTTAGAGAAAAAATCCTTAGAATACTTTGCAGAATGGGAAAAGAGCCATGTATGTAGCAACTGCCAGTGGGAGCATATTAAAAAAAAAAAAAAAAAAAAAAAAAAAAAAAAAAAAAAAAACACCCCAAACCATGCAGAAGGTGATTTCAACTTTTAACTTGAGGAGAGGGCTAAGGAAGTTTAGTAAACCTTTCCCTCTCACTAATCCCTTTCTGGCAGTTGTACTTTGATGATTTCATAGTCCAATTTCTATACAATCAGTTTGGACATCTTCAACTGGAGCAGGTTGCTCAGAGCCCTGTCCAACCTATCCTAAAATGCTGCCAGGGATGGGACAGCTACACTTTCTCTGGGAAACCTATGGTGGTGTTTCTACCCTTTTTTTAAGAATTGGTGCAATTTCAGTCACTGGGTATTCTGCATGACTGCCATGACTTTTCAAATACCATGGAGAATGGCTTGGCAACTCCATTAGCCAATTCACTCAGGACCCCGGGATGCATCTTGCCAGGTCACATAGACTTAAGTATGTTCAGAGTCCTCAGGTGGTTACTGTTTTCCGACAGTGGAGGGAACTTTGCTCCCTTCAGTCCCTGCATTGAGGTCCACTGATTTGAGAAGATGAGAAGAGACTTACAGTGAAGATTAAAGGCAAAAATATTGTTGAGTACCTCAGCCTTTTCTTCTCATATGTTGAGACCAGTTTACCAGTCATATTCATCACAAGGAGTATGCTTTTCTTTTCTGCCTGAAATACCTACAGAAGTTCTTATTTTTCTCTGTGTTCCCTTGCTGATTTCAGTTCCAACTTTGCCTTGGCCTTCCTGACCCCATCACTACACAACTGGGCAAACTCCCAACAGTCTTCCCAGGATACCTGTTCTTACTTTCAATGCTTCTGCATTTTCCTGCTGTCCTTTAGTTTGACCAGCATGTCTTCACTCAACTATTATGTTCTTTTTGCCTTCCCTTCCTACACATTTAATTTACAAACAAAAATTATTTTAAAAATTTCAAATTAAGAAATCTAGGATTATTTGTGAAAATTGTAATACAGAAGGATGTCATCTGAAAGAACAGCATTCTTAAGGACAGCAGCTCAGGAAGACACACAGGCATGCTACACTTTACGAAGAATTTCATCACTGGAGAAAATGAAACCCCATTACTGAACAATTTCCTTTTTGTTTTGCATTTCAAAAGATACTGAAGGACTGACGGGCTGCTTATCAGGGAATATATTCAGCACTTTTAAAAAGGGGGGCAAATCTCATTGACATGCTTGAAGCTGCCAGTGAACGTGTTTGAGTTTTAAAGACTGTGATAACCACCAGACAGTCAGCTAGCTGCCTGTTCAGTGCTTTTTCCCCACAGAGCATACCTTCACTTCCCCCTTACTGAGGCAAAAAAACCCAAGCAAATTTTGCACACATTCATGATATTTATGAGTAATATATACACGACTCAAGAATGAGGAAATGTTTTACTTGGTGCTTAAATGTATACACACAAAGAAAAACTCTGAGACTGGGACCTTCTTGGTGATACTTGACTAAAAATATTTGGGGCCGGTTGTGTATTTAATTATTTAAGTATATTAGAGGTGATGGGCAGAAAAATTTAAGGCAATTTCTACTATTTATATACTAGCAGAGAGTTTATATACTATGGCTGGTATTCTTGTTTGTATATGGGAAACTTAATTAAAACAACTCTGCATATGTTAGGATTTTGGGAGCATTGGTCACTTTGGTAACACCACTGCCTTTTTATTATTGGATTAAGTAGACTTGGGCATTTAAATCAGAGATGAATAAACTGATTTTTTTAGTACTTTCTTCAGTTACTTTTCTTTCGTTTTTTAATAAAACATTATCTGCATTTTCAGCTTTACTGTAGAAACATTCAACAAGCCCTAAGTAAGACACACTCACCAGAAAACATCTGATTAGGCAAATGAAATGCCCTTTACAAGGAATTCTCAAAAAAATACTTTCAGATTCCAAATGGATTGTACATCTACCAGGTAATACCCAATTCTGTGACTTTTTTCCTTCCTTTTAACAATAAGATGTAAAACAAGTTGTTTTGAACTAGGGAGGAATAAAAGACTTGCAAAACTTTTTTCAACAGAAAACTTTGACCTGTTGACTTTGTCTAGCTTCAAAATAAAGAAAATACTTCCAACAGAATATTCAAAGACTTTTTATTTTACAGAGCTAAAGCATTCACTTGTTAATTTGCCAGTGTTACTTATCTGGTTTATCAAAGAAAAAACTTCCAAGCCATAACTATCCTTGCATACACTTCCCATGCTACTTATTCTATCCTCAGTAGAAAGCAAATTTATTCTTCAAATACTATAAACTGCAGAATACTCTTTTCCCCATTCTTCATTTCCAAATATTTTAAATCAAGGGAAGTACAGTTAAATTCTGGCTTGTCTTCCCTTTCCATAGTTTTCTTCTGTTTTTTCCTTCAGTTTCTAACGAACAATAAAAATAAGACAGAGGAGATGGAAAGGAGAAGGAAAACAATACACAAGTCCCTTGCACTTGTTTAACCAAATATGTCACATCTTTCTTTTCTCCAGTGACTTGTAGAAATGATAATTCCTTCAACAGATCCAAAAAAGTTTTTAAAAAGTATTAAAATACGATTTGAAAAGCAGAGGATATTCCCCCTAGAGTACTACAGTTTTGTGAAAGGTCAAAATTCAGGGTGTGTCTTTATTCATTTATTGCTTAAACATATTTTATGTAACTAATACATCCAGTGGCAGAAGTTAAATTTAAACTGTTTGTACTTCATATAGTATAAATAAGTCTGGAAAAATTCACTCCACTGCTCAAGGAAGAAAAATGCTTAAGTGTGTCAGACATTTCTACTCCTAGGATCAACAGCTCTTTACTAACTCCAAGCTGGCTGGCAGATACAGACACTTACCATGTGAAAGACAACACGTTCTATAGCTTTCTTTACATTTCTGCACTCCAGAATCTTTTTCTATGCTTTGAAAGAATGAATGCCTCTAGTCAAAAATCACATAATTGAAAATTAATGTTATCACAAAGATAGTATTTTGTGAGACTATTTGTATAAAAAGACAAAGATTCTACTTTTATTTTGAAAAGTAGCATTTATTTTGAAAATAGTAAGGAAGTTGATAGTAAGTATAGTAAGCAAGTAATTATTAGCAAGAAAGGTTGTGAGTGTGTACTTGCACAGGAAAAGACCTTTTAATAATCCAGATGAAGGCATGATTAGTACATTCAATAACTTTGAAGGACAGGATCTGATGAGATTTAACTGGACAGCAAAAAGACATCTAATGAAGTTAAAAGGTGACAAACATAAAGCAATGCAGATGTGATGGTAAAAAAATTCAAACACTTTTTCTAAATTAAGCATATGAAAGCTTGATGTAGGAAACTTAAAAATGCAGCAATATCCCAGGCAGCTCATTCTATCTCCTAAATGAGCAGAAATCATAAAAAAGAAAAAAGACAATGTTGAAATAAAATGCAACTTTTAATCTTGGACAAATAAATCTGAAAGAACGAAAATTCTACTAAAAAATTAACAGTGCAGCTACATGTAGAGTCTTTAGCAATGTTATTTGTCAAAATTTACCACAGAATTAAAAAAGGACCAAAGAATTCTAAATTAAGTATTACAAGCCAAGACTTCTATAAACAGGACTGACTAGCCCAGTTCTAGATAGCAGTACAGATACTACACTAAGCCTATGAACAAGGTAAACTGTGGTCAATGTAGAACTCTTATAGTGATGCACCAATTCTTTAACTTCTTCTAATTATCGTAAGAGTTTAATGATTTGGATGGACAGGAACAAATACTAACTCTTATCCTTAAACCAAAGCAGGTGGTGATCAGATAGCAGCAGTGGTAAGGGCACCAGTTCAGATCATAAGCTGAAAAAAGAGTGGCTATACCTAAGTGGTATCAACCTGTGAAAGTCTTTTGACATGTCAGAAAACAGGCCAATTGTTTACTCACCAAAGTATATTTTATGGACAAGGACATTTTGAGCTGCTGTCCTCTATAAGTCACAGAGCCTTTCAAAATCAAATCCGTAGCTGTTTTAAGTAAGGATTATCCTGTCATATTACTATAGACAAAGCTGCATAGAGGAAGTTTGTAGGTAAAATTCCAGGAAGTAAAGCTTGGACGTCTCTGAATTGCTTAGAGAAAAAGGTATTCTACAGGAAGACAATGAGATATCTTTATGTGCCAAAGTCTCACATTGAATGGATTGTGTCTTTGAATGTACCAAGTAGTTAAGACAACAACTACCAATAAACTGTCAGTAACAGACTTAGTACTGTTAAGAACAGTATCATTTAAATGAAGTAAAGCAGATATAATAGTGCAGTTCTGATCTGGAATGCACAACAAAGGAAGACGTGCACCTATAGGTATGCTTACAACAAAAATTCAGTCTGTTTACAGCTGGGAGGCAGAGCAGGCATCTAGTGAAGCCAGTTAAGTCCTCATTTAAACAAACAGCTGTGAGTTCTATAAACTCCAGGCAACACATATTAGTGATCAGGCTTATTAGCAGAATTAGATATTTTCCACAATGGTGCCAAAGAACATGTACATGCACATTTATAACACATGAGCATGAACAGCACTGAAGGCATGCACTGATACAGGTACTCTAAGTCAAATTTGGAAAGAGAGTCCATAACACTGAACCACACAAAAGAGCAAAATAGCTGGTAAAAGTATGCATAGAAAAAGGGCTTTCACATTTCATTACCTAGTATGTATGTAAATTTAACTTAGAGTGCTCCTCAAAAGTATACTACATTTGTAAATATCAAATGCTAAATTTTATATACTAAGTAATGATGTAGTTGAGAGGAAATGGTGAACACAAACTCAGTGAACAAGCACAGTTGCCTTTCAATGTTGTACAAAGCTTCCTGAGAATACTGGCTGTGTATCTGCAGACAACCACAGCAGAATGCTGGAACAGAATTTACCAGTGCTTGCATGGAGTCTGCCCTGAAATTCTGGGGCAGACTCAGGAAAATGCATAGATTATATGCATGAACCTAGAAAATGCATATTGATTATATTCACAAGTTGACACTTTCACTGCCAGTCATTCTTTTGTTGCCTAGAATAAAGTGAGTTACCTATTTCACAACCTTTTTGAATCATAGCCATCTACTTTTTCCCAGATATCTACTTCATTTCCTAAAACACTTGAAGTTCTTCATTAAGAAATTCCAAAGGTCCTGGATAGTGTATTTTGTGGCTTCAGCCTGTCAAGCTGCAGTGACACAAAAAGCATTACTCTATAAAAACATTATTATTGTCAGTTCTGGTTTGGCATGTATGCTGATCCCAGTTACTTTTCACAGTAAAGCCTCCACAGAGAAAAGGATTGATATGACAAAAAAAAGAAGGTCAGAGAGAGTTTAAATACACCAGAATAGGGGAGAGACTTAAAATATGGCATTTCTAAGAGAGATACTGCAGTTTAGCAGCATGAAGCATTTCTTATTGAATAATTCAAGAGAGTCTTATTCACAACACTGACCTAAGTGCTAATTAGCCACAGCAACACCCTTTCAACCAAAATATAAAATAATATCTAATTAACGACCATTTATAGTGGCAAAAGATGAAGTTCCCTAATTTATCTGTAAAAGAAAAAACAACACTAGAAGAGAAATAAAATGAAAGGGGTGCTTCGAAATAAAAAAGCATTTCAAAAGCTAGGTTGCTGAGGGCATTTCAGGGCCTAGGGCATACTGCTCTGGTTAGTCCTTGAAACTCATCATTGCAAGACAGATGATTATTTCTCTTTAGGAGAAATCCCTTCTATGCCAGTAAACACAGAAGTTGTACATTATTTAAACTGGTGCATGTATACAATTGGACTGAGAAAGCAGTATACCAGAACCCATATTTTTTTTTTTTAAACTAAAACAATGACAAAGTGAACCTGCAAAATTCTTTGAAACTGAGTCAAGAAACTCCTCCAGCAGCTGATTACGCTGTACTCTGCTATAACATGTTTTTTTAAGTTTAGTACATCACATTATTTCTCAACTGGAAACTGAGGGCTAAGAGATCTATTTATAGAACATAGAAAATTTGATAACACAAAGCAGCAAGTCACTAAATCATAGATAACTGGAGAAGTGATTCCTAATGGGAGTTACAGTGTGTTCAGTAAAACTGCTTCCACTGCTATCTCTAGACTATCTACATTTGATTGAAATTTTAAATCCAACAGTAAGACAACAAATAAAGCCTAGCTAAAAAGCCATAACATTTCAATTTAATTGCTTCCATTAGGCATATATATAAAATAACTCTAAATTAAATGGCACCTGACTTATGCAGTTTACTATTCTAAATACTGCAGTCATACCATTTCCTTTGTAGTGCTGAAACTGTTTTATTAACTTCTGTTATGTGCATGTTTTGACCAGTAGTGCTGATCAAGGATGCAGAAGGACAGATGTTTAATTGGCAGTAACCGCACAAGAGTGAATTCTCAGTTGTCAAGTTTCAGGCAGAAGTTCAAGAGAAATACATGCCCACAGCTAAAGCTGAGTCTCATTACTGAGTTTCAAATGCCTATTTAAGATCTCGTCAATTAGTGAAGTATGAAAGTTTATTTATTCTTGCCTCAGAACCTTAGTGTATTTCTGATTTAGGTCCACAGGAATGCAAAGACAGATTTTTATATGAAAAAGATAGACTCTATTAAAAATCTGAAAGTCATGAGGATGATTTACATTTGAGATAGTCAAGACTGTATGCGTGGACTCAGCTGAAACTAAGATGTGAGCTCCTCCCTGCAACATTTCTCAGCAACAACATAACACCATAATCATGCCAAACTGATCTGCTTGAAAGTATGCTTTTCCTTTAAAGAGACATTTGCTTCCTAACTTCCAGCAACCCACTGAACTTTTAAAGAAACTCATTTGAGGGATGAAGATATAAATTGTTCTACAATCTTCTTCCTATATTTGATTCTTCACATTCACACTAACACAATCTTTCCACCTTCCTTAGCACTGCTTTAAGTACTTGCATATTTTGCCATTTAATATAAGCAAAATGAAGTCCCTACATCTCTATTATTATCCGTTTCCAGTCATTTCCAGTACTGGAGACACAAACCTTGTGAAAAGAGGAGCTGCACAGTACCAGTGAAATCTGTGAGTCTTTATTTAGAAAGCTACCAGCTCCTATGAACCAAATGTCCTGCTGCCTATCTTTTTACCTGCATAGAGCTCAGCAGTCTTGCATTCAGTCATCTTCACTTCTATAAAGTGAGGTTCCACCTCTCAAAAAAGGTTGCTATAGCCATATGCTTTTTGACACTGGCATAGTAACTATACACTATAATGTAATGGGGCCACTGGGACACAATTTTCTTCTGTCTTTATGAAAAAAAATGGTAACATTAAAGTCTCAGGAACAATTTAAGAAGCTTCAGAATACAGCATTTATTTGAAAACCAACTGAAAATCAAGTAATTTCTCATAAGTTCTTTCTTTTATTGTTTATTAGGATAATTTTCTCTTTAACTTACCAGGCATTATAATATTGGAAAAACCTAGTTTCCTTGTTATGGATACTCCATGGGTAAATCTGGATGTATACTCCCTCCTAATTTGTTCTATGTCTCCATGAAGCAACTGAAGAGAAACTGCCAGACCTGAAAATGCAGAGAAAAACAATGAAAAATTAGACATTCAAACAGATTATTATCAGTACTTAAAAATTTTACATATTTGCAACTATATATGAATTCTTGAGAACAGAAAATTCAGAGAAAGTTTAGCAATAGCAAGCCAACCCACTTCAATTTTTAAGTGTATTTGCAAAGAGAATCAATGTCCAAAAATCAGTAAAGACTTGAAAACAACCACCCATGAAAAAGCATTAGCAAATTATTACTGATGTGCAATTGAACCACAATGACACGTATGAAAATTATCTCAGTAGGGATGGACTAATGTTTTAACTAGAAAGAGGTCAATTTTGAGAAATTTCAGAGTATTTGCTACCATTTCAATTTTTCACTTCCTTCAACAAAATCCTGCCTTTATTGACGTGCAATAAAAAGTGCACAATGGTCCCAAGCTATGGGTGAAACACAGAATGAACAGTAATTTCACAATGACTGAAGTTACAATTTTATTTCAACATTCGTCAGATTTAGTCAGTCACACTTTCTTATGTTTGCTAGAAGACATGCAAAATGCAAGGGTGGCCATATAATAATTTTCCAATTTTTATTCCTCTAGAACCAAGGAAGCATAACTTCTTCCACCACATCTGCAGTATACGAATAAATTGCAAATAACATATTTCATTACAGTTAAGATTAACAAAAGTAACAGGCATGCCCCTTCTGCTTATTTTAAATATAATCACTGAGGCAAGTGTCAGAATGATACAGCTTGTAACGATTAATCTTGCCTGACCTTCAGCGTTACTACAGCACATCATGTGTCAACATACAGATCAAGGAGAAGATAAAAGCAGACTCTCTGTATATACTCAACAACTGGAGATAAACAGACAACTCAGAAGAAGAGTCCTAACGAATCTGAGATGAAGCTGAAGCAAACAACACATCCAACACTAAACAAGGTCATCAGTCCTTTTGGCTGTGAAAGAAATTTTCCCTACAACCATGTTACTGTTTAACTGAATAAATTTACATGAAGTCTGGCAGTTCCTAAAATCAGGGCTCAAAACTCTGTACTATGTACTGCGAGTCCAGGCTCCAGCAGATCAGATACCTAATTACCATGACAACTTTTATACTTTTCCTCTTACCTACCCTTACACTTTCTTATTTTGGCAACTCCAGAGAATGTGATACTCTGACCAAACTTTCCTTCTCACAAAAAACAGCTCGCCTACACATCTCCAACTGGGTACATAAACAAATTTTACAAGGAAAAGCATTCAGTGAAGTATTTTCTAATTTAAGGACTGTATTTAATGCCATGGGTATTACTTATTTTTGTAGGGCAATTTGTTCTACAGTTATACAGTGAACAACCTTTAGGAAGTAGTGGCAATTACTATTTGAGCAGATGAGAAAATAAACCACACTGTGGCTAGCTGATGGTACAGAAGCTTGGTACAAAGTCATACAGGCAAAATTCAGGCTCTGTTAGAGCAGGTGAAAGGTTTTTCACTGCTGTATGGGAAGAGCTAGGCTGGGTATAGCTCCCTTATAAATATGGATATTTAGCCCACCCCCAATCTTGCTGCTTTTATATTTTAAGAAATTGTTATACATACACATGTATAATCATGCCCTCATATGCCCCTATTGCACTGTTTCCTTGGAAACCTGAAAAAATCCATTTGCTATTGTTACAGATCACATCTACCACAACAGCATTAGTCAGATATTGTATATCGCCTGGTGTAAATTATTATTATTATCGCATTTTCTAAACAAAGGTTAAAGACCCCAAATCAAATTTTCTTTCAGTACAAATTTCACATATTTCCTTGAAGATAAAATCAGATGTCAAAAACCCCTCATCAATGGCTAAACAGTTTTAACTTGAGAAAAAAGCTATCTGTCAAGGATTTTAAGTACTTGCACCTGCAAGGCAAGAAAGATATAGAGCTCTGTATTTCATGGCATTCATTGTTCAAAAAGGAAGAGTCAACCTTTTACATCCAAAAGCATCAAAAAATCTCTCAGTGAACACACTTAAAACACAGGTTAGTCATTTTACCTATAGTTTAAATACATATTTGGAATATAAATGGCATTCATTCCCAGCTTTTCAGAAAAATGAAAAACACTGGATTACAGATAGCAAAGTTACTTACAAAGGTTATATGGTGTAGAGACACCAGAAAATAGGAAAGAGTGAAAGTCAACCAGAATGGAAACAAAGCAAGGATGCACAGGGAAGGAAATCTGATGGACTGTAGTGATGCAATCCCCACACCCCAGGAGGTGCTTCCAAATAGGGAAAGAGGTTCAGTTTACCTCTGACATATTTAGGAAGTTTACCTAGACTCTTCCAAACTCTCCTGAGAAAGATTGGCTCAGTGCCAGAGAGAAGTATTTATTGGATCTTGTCACTGTTCTTCAAACCCTGTATCCCTCTCTATTGGCTGTTAGTCAAGTTATCGCTCCAAAACATTAAGTATTTAAGAAAGAACACAAAAGAAAGAAAAGGCGTTTGGAAATGTCTTAGCAAGGTGTCTGAGGTTTCTCAGGCGCCTGTGCATGGCTTTATTGTTTTATTTCTGCAACGTTTTGTTACTTTGTTATTTTTTCATTATTAAACCTTTTGATTTCCAAAACATCCTGGAGGAGCAGTCTCGCTAATTATTATAGCCATTTTTCTGCAAGGTTGGACCCACAGAGTATGGAGTTAAACCCACAATGGACCTCCAAAAATCAGATCTTCAAGTTAACAGTTCTACCACTGAGGACACAGTTGGCAAAAAAAGGGAATTGATAAGAAGGGAACTGATAAATCCGGTAAAAATGCTAAAGTTGGGAGTACGTGGACTTTACATAATCAATGAAAAGAACGCAATTCCCAAGCATTCAGATTGCTCTTTCAAAGCTCCACTAATTTTGCAAGACACCCAGGCTACCCTTCATTAAGGACCTAAAATCATAAGAGGCATACTGTTAATGATGAGGTGTGATACCCACGTTAGAGAACCGGTTGCCCGAATTCCCAATGATTTGTTACGTTCAGGATGTAGAGGTGGGCAAAAGGAACACATTGTATATGAAAGGGTTTCCCTTAGAACTGGTCATTCTGCTCTCAGAGTCACACTAATTGATGACCAATAATTGGCCACTGGTGAGCTGCTCACAGGCCTCTAGTATCATCCTATGCCAGTACTTCCAAGGTGTCAGTTATGGTCACAGGTCTTTACTCTTCTGTGGTCAATTTTAGTCTAGGGTTATAGATAGTTAACTCTACACTAAGAAACTACATATTATAGCTGTTACATATAAAGCATATATACCAGAGTGGGTTACACCACACAACTGCACAAAACTAATTAAGAGCTATAATAAGGGAGATAAAATTCATAATTTTGTCATCAGACATATGCTTTTACAAGCCAGAACAAATCTTCAGGCGGGGTAAGAAAAAGTCCAGCCAGCCAAAGTCAGATAGGTAAAGAGGACCTTGTTGTCAGCTAAACACAAAGCCTGTGACCAGGTAAAAGCCACAGCAATCCCATATTCATGGCTTTATAAAAATGCAATACACTTGCTAGAGAAAGTAGACACCCATCATGACTGAGGAACCATGTAAATGTGATAGAAATCATAGGAAAGAGCTCTTTAAAAGGATGGAATAATTCACATTTTACAAGGGCCTAGAGTTTGTATGCTTATTATAAATTGAGCTACTGGAATATCAATAAGCATTAACTAACAATTTAAAACTCACTGACACATCACATTCAGATTTTCAGAAGGGTGCAGATTCAGCTTAAGAGGGACTCCCTCAGGCACATTGCAAAACAAAGTAGATTGAAGAGGAACTCACAAGTTGAAACAAATCACCCTTAAACTAAAAGAGGGGAGATTTAGACCAAATGCTAGGAAGAAATTCTTTATGGTGAGGGTGGTGAGTGACTGAAAAAAGATGCCTAGAGAAACCGTGGATGTTCCGTTCCTGGAAGTATTCTAGGCCAGGTTAAATTGGGTTCTGGGCAACCTGATCTAGTGGGCTGCATTCCTGCCAGCAGCAGGGGGGACTGCTGCAAAATTATTAGCTTTAGAAAAACATTAAAGCATTTTGTGATGGGACAGCTGTTCACAAAGGAAAAGAGAGATCTGCAACATGCCACCATACACTGCACCGGAGAGTGGTTGATAGGACCACTAACGCCATCTATGACACCTGGGAGCCACCAGAAACTTCATAAATACACATTTTCCATTTCTAGAACATAAGGAGCTAAAACATAATAATGAAAATGATTATCCAGTCTCTGAAGGACTGGCACATTTTTCTTCAATAAGGTACGTAGTCTAGCTTTGTCCGCTCAGAAAAAAACTTCAATTACCTCCCCTATGTTAATTAAAATCTCTTGTGCTAGCAATTATTCTTTATTTACCCCAGTTTTGAAACCACTACTACAATGCTCTGCAAATAGATATGCTTTTATTTCTTTTGCAAGCACATGGAATTTCCTACTATTAACTTGTACTAAATTTCAACACAAGATAGATTATTTTTATCATTCAGATGAAAGAGAATGCAGAAAATTGTCAAGCTGCTGAATAAGCATCCCAGATTTTTGTTAGATTTGTCATTTTACCTTCAAACAGCTTTTGTACTGCATTATTGATTTCTGCACTTACTTATGACAAAAGGCATCTGTTCATTACGCTTATAGACCCTTTATTTGTATTTGAGCTTCGAGGGGGAGGAGAAAGATTTACATTCAGCTTTATCTACTGGCAGCAGAGAATCCTAGATCATACTAAGAAGAAAATGCCTAGCAGCTGCTCAGGAAACTGATAGAAGAAAAGAAAACAAACCTCAGACAGAATGTTATACAGCACTGTTTGTATTTGGCATCTGTCCAAATAAAGCTGCCTAAAGGTGTTAAAAGCATTCTGAAGGCTTACAGGTGTTCCCATTTCCAGTAGTGTTTTAAGTGCAAAGGTAAAGGTAAAACCAGTAGATTTGCACAAACAAATGGTTTACTGATTTCACGTGATCTGGGACAAGCAGTTATATAAATCTTGGCCACAGAAAACTCTATGTAGAAAAACCTGCAAATTACAGTCTGGGAATAGAGATAACAAAGGAGATGTAGATTCAGTCCTTGATGACCTTTTTGAAGACTTTGTTCTGATTAATTTGAATCATCAAAGGAAACCCCGAACTCCTCTTTGCCTCTGCTTCAAATTCTGGGGTTTAGCTCAGTAAAAAAAGAATGCATGAATGCCATTGCAACATTTTGACAGCTTTCTTGAAGCTCTTGTACCCAAGACTTTTGTCAGAAATACCCCCAAGTGTATAAAGTAGGGATGTTTTTCTTCTTCAAATGGAACAGAAACACTTATATGCAAATAACATTTAACTGTCATAGGAAAACTGGCTTGGAATTTCTTTACAGGATAGATAGATGATAGAACCTCAAGTATTTCTTGCCAGACTTACCACAGGATGAAGGATAAAGGACTAAAAGGCTAAATTACTATTATAAGCATCTAGCCTAACTACCATAAAAAGACAATAAAGATATCAAAAATAGTATCTCCAGCTTTTGCCTTAGCAAGCCCACTGCTGCCCTTTTCTATTAACAAGTCACTGGGCATGTTAGCACCCATTTGCACACTACGATGTCATATTGCAAAGGTGAACCACCTTGCACAAACTTTTTAAATTACGTTTTTACAAACTGGATGGTTAGCCAGAGTATTATGGAGTGTGCAAAATACACAATTCTGCAATTATAAGTAGTTTATATTGCTTCTAGTGCAAATAACAGACATAAGGTTCCAAGGAAACACTTGTTATTTTCTCCTTCATGCAAACAGAACTGTATTAGAAATTTAGCTATTTGCATTCCAATTATGTGCCTTATTTCAAAGGAAACAGATGTTTAATAAGTACCTGAACAAAATGTTAAAAATCAAATCCCCACCACCACAAGAACCTAGGTAACAATTGTAAAGAACTTGTAAATATATTCTTTGAAGAAGTTAAAATCATGCATATGTGTTCTATAATTCGCTATTTGAAATAGTGTTAAGACTTTTTATTCTTTTAGTACATAAAATGAAGGAAGTCAATACTATCCAACAAGTAGAACAAATTTTGGAAAAGGCTTATAAAAATATAATGCAACTCCAAGATAGAAATACAAACCAGCTATTTTATTATTCAGCCTTAGCTAGGAATTTCTGGGTTTAAATTGAATACCACTTGCATCACATAAATCAACAGTGTGTGCAGAAGGACCAGGGCAGCGATTGTTCCCCTGCCCTCTGCACTGGTGATGCCACACCTCAAATCCCATGTTCAGTTTTGGGCTTTTCACTACAGGAAGGAAACTGAGGTGCTGGAGCATGTCCAGAAAAGGGCAACAGAGTTGGTGAAGGGCCTGGAGCACAATTTTTATGAGAAGTAGCTGAAGTTGTTTAATCTGGAGGAAAGGAAGGTGAGGGGAGACCGGATCGCTCTCTATCACTAGCAGAAAGGAGGTTGCAGTGAGGTGGGGGTCCACCTCTACTCTCAAGTTACAAGTAGTAAGAAGAAACTGCATTGGAAAAGGCTGCCCAGAGAAGTGCTTGGGTCACGATCCCTGGTCATATTTAGAAGACCCACTTGGCAGCACAGAGTTAATGGTTGGACTCCATGATCTAAAAGGTCTTTTCCAACCTAAACAATCCTATGATTCTATTATTGCAGCACTGAGTTGAACAACAAATCATAGTTTCTACTGAATAGAATATCTCCATGACAGCATCACAACTGTCACATTTTTCATTCTTCTCTAAAAACAAATCTTTTAGCAACACTGAAGAGAACAACAAGAATTTAACTCTATTACACCCTTACCTCCTCAGGGCCAAATGATCTTGGAACAACACCATGTGCAAAATTCTTTATATGTGTAATCTTTTGGCTTTAGCATTTTTTGAGAAGAAAAAAGAATGCCTTAATTCATTGTATACTTAGTGAAGCACGTAAGAGCAGTATTCTTATTTTAAATGTATTTCAAATGGCATCCTTCAGTGACAACTAATTCTTAAACACATCAAACTGGAATACACATAATCTCCCTGTCACAAAACAAAGATTGAAAATGACAGAGTTATAAATTGACCTAGAACTAGAATAACTAAGCAAATGCATTTGCTTTTTAAATGTTAGTGATGTGAAGATAAAAAATACATTTCAAAGCAAAGCTGACACCTGAGAAGCTTGTTGACAAAATACAAGCATCAGAAATCTTTTCTGTCATTAATTATATGCCCAGGAGTTACCTAAAAGTTATGTATTTCATGTTGTTTTACCTTCTCTGTGAAGTTCATGTTACTACTCCTGCTATCACTTCTCCTCATTGCTTTCCCGTCATTGCACCAGTCAATTCTCCACTGTAAGCCTATGCTTTCTTTTTGGCCAAAACTCATAGCTGTTTCTAGCATGGAATGCACATTTGGTTTCCCATCTGAGATTTCTTGTGCTGAATCACAGGAAAAAGCTCTCCTTGCAACAACTCTGAGTGTGGTAACCCTGTGCACTGCTGGGGTAGTGTCATGCAAACAGTCACATTGCTTCTGGTATCTAGAAAATACTCTAAGTTACCACAGCTCTGTTCCTAAAAATATTATGAACTTATACCAAGCTACCAATTCCCCCCCGCATTTGATCTCTTGTAGCTTTTCACTTCACGAGTGTGAAAAAATGATACTCCTTGATTAAGGGGCCTCTGCAGTTTCACCCCTGCAAGGTAAATAATAACTCTAACAGGCTTCCTGCTCCAAGTCAAGGAATTTGTTAGCCAAAGCTTACTTTTTGTGAAATAGAAAGTCAAACATTCAAAATACACATTCCCTTGAATTTCTCAGTGTTTGACAGTAACCACGGAAAAATGATATCATCAGACTGCCAAGGGACTGCTGAATGCAGGTAAATAGGCACAAGAAGGCCCCAAAGCACATATCACTTTTTCTATCGCACTTTGAGGTGGGTTCCTCTTTCTGCTGGTGTTGGACCACGTAACATACTGAGGACCCTATCTCAAAGTGCGATCAAACTTTTTTGAAGTTCAGTGAGGGTGCTCATTCAAACGCAAATAATTTTAATTTTAGCCAATCTAAACTAAGTTTCATAGAACCAGCCTAGCACTGTATGATCTGATGAGTATCTTTCCTCCTTAGGATGACAGATTGTCTTTCTTCATGATGGTATTGTCAGCAAACATCAGCCAACACATGGGCTTCAAGTCCTCCACACTTCAATCAGGGCATTCTAGTTTCAAGCACCCACATTAATTGAAGTTAATGTACAAT
This sequence comes from Chamaea fasciata, assembly GCF_029207755.1. Classification (NCBI taxonomy): domain Eukaryota; kingdom Metazoa; phylum Chordata; class Aves; order Passeriformes; family Sylviidae; genus Chamaea; species Chamaea fasciata. The sequence goes on along the minus strand of NW_027094090.1, from coordinate 26,892,935 downwards.
TAACACTGTTTCCCGCGGAGCTGCAAAGTAAGTTAGGCATTGCTACCACAGAATACACCACACTGCATTCAGTAAAAATGCAATTAGGTTACATCACTCTTGTCTAGTTCATCAGAACATTCCAAGATAATGGCACAGGAAAAGACTTTCCCACTATGTTAGGTGTTTTCACAGACTCCACACGATTTCAAAGCTACAGAGCAGCTAGACGTGTTTATAATTTCTTACATCAGTAATTTAATCTTTATAGGACATGAAAGGATTTTTACCTCCTTTGCTGCCACAACTGAAAAGTGCATGTATCCCTTTCTCAGCTCCCAAGAATTACTGCATCAGGCACATGCAACTTTTCAAGACTTGTTATAAGGAAATCCTAATCGGCATTTACAGAAAACTTACACTTAAGACTGTTAGGATCCTAAAGGGAAAAGCAGAGCAAGACAGAATATCTTGCCTCCTTTAAAAGTAAGTCATTCAGTCTTTCTTTTCATGGGAATGTGAAGAAAAAGAAATCTGTAGTGCATTTCATCAATATTTAAATATGATTTTTATCAGGTAACTCACTGGGGACAACATTCATATATATCATGACATCCAGCCTTAAACGTCTCTTCTGTAGGATTTGGTAAGAGGACATGAATATAGATCACACTTCAGAAAATTATGCGCTACTCAGAAGGCTTCAGAGCCACTTCCACTTTCCTCATGGTATCACGAATATTTTCAGACCATATACAAAGCTGAATAGTTGCTGCAGGGAAGTTGGGAGAAGCCAAGCAATTAGCATGCTCATCTGAGAAATGTAAGACTGACTGAAAATCCTTTTCCAAATAAGAGCTCTGGTTCTACAAATACAAAAACAGAAATGTGCTATTTTCCTCATAAAATTGATGCAATTAAGTGTGAGGTCTGTGCAGGAATATTAGTTTTTCCACTGCTTTTTGCATTTTAAAACAAAGTAACCAGCTTCTAATTCTAAAAAAAATTAGACAAAGAATAGATTTCACAGTCACCTCTGCTCCAGATATTACTGAAACCTGGTTTGTGTAATAATGGCATTCCACAAATACCAAAAACTCAATGTAAGAAATAACAATGCTATTAAATGCTGTGAAGGTTGTACAATTTGGCCTTTGCAATATTGATTTGATCTCCTACACCAGGAAATCAGGTGTTTTCCAGTAACGTGATACTTCACACCAGCTGCAAAGACCAGCGGTGAATGGGAATTGCATCCACTACCTGCTACTCCACTCTATTAGATTCACACAAAAAACACATTCCAGCTCCCACTTCAGCCAAGGATACTAAATTATCCTTGAGACTAGGTCCCTCCTTCCTTCCATTCCTGCACCACTGAGAAGAGGAAAGGGGATGAACATCTGACCCCTGCTCCGTTTTGGGCTTTATAAACAAGGGGCAGTCATTTGCCTTTATTTGATCCTTTTTAGACACAAGCTGAGAATAAGATGCAAGAGGATTCTGTACTTAAGAATGTCATGAGTTGAAGCAGAAAAAGTAGCTTTTGGCAGTGAGGGGTTGAGTGGCAAATACAAATGCTATAGTCTGTCACTATGTATTTTACATGCAAGACTCTCAAAGTACATTTTGAGTTCCTTTTTAGATTACCACAAAAACTGAAAGATTTTTCTTTCCTGACGAATATTATGAACTAACTGATAAACTATTTTAGCAGGGAGGACACAACAATTTGGGGGAACTAAAATGTGTAAAATCTTCTGACTTGAAAGAAACTGTACAGGAATATGAAGAGGGAACAAGCTTAGAGAACAGACAACAGTCTGAAGCATCTTTGCTGCTGTTTAAAATGTGCTTCCTTTCCAAGTTTTTTTTAAGTATTCAAGGTGATTTGAAAAAGGCAAGTGTGATATAAACCAAAAGATCAAGTTTTCTTACATCTGGCTCATACCTACAACAGTTCCTAAAGGAGAGAAAAGACCTCTCTCTCCTGTAATGCAAGGTGTTATCCCTTTTTGACAACAACAAGGTGGCAGCCAAAGCTAATGAGGCTCCAGAACCAGCCACAGAACACTATCACAGAAAAAGACAGCAAATGGAAAATAAAAAGTAGTGTAACAACAATATTTTCCATGAGGTGTCAGCAGAAGTATCTGAACATATTGCTAAAACCTTGCAAGTGCTTTTTCAGGCTGCTAAAGAGTCACAGGAGAATTAATTTCATGTGTGTGATATAAATAACCTTCCATAGTTTATCTTTCACTTGCTCGGTACTTGAAGTGGTGTTACTGCTCGCTTCCTCTTTCTCTCTCCAACCTTCATTTCCCACTACTGGAATTCTGTGCTGCTCTTCCCTCTTTGCCTCCCTTACCCTGACAATCCTTTCCAAAACGTGACTAATCTTCCATTTGCTACCTTTAGTTTCCAGACCCCCGAAACATGTAAAAAAATTAATGTGCCACATCTTTCATGTTGAATATTCACATAATTAGGAGTATTCGAATTTATCCAAAGTCTCCTAAGAACTGCACATTTAACTGTGAACTCTTATCTCATGAGAGAAGAATACAATTAGCAATGTATCACAGAGTAAGCACATATTGCACAGACAGTCAGAACAACCAAGAATAAGGCTTTCTTGATGAATATCATTAACATATTTAGGAAGCCAAACATTAAACTTACTCAGTAATGGACCATTCTATTTTCAGTACATGATTTTTACACATATCGTCCAAAAAGATCCATGATATTCTAAACCTTCCATATATGTAAATATGTGGCTAGATTCTATATGAGAAAATAATCTAACTAAAAATGGTTAAATATATAACTTCAAACTTGATAAATGAGCTTTTATGCTATTTTTGGTTATCCACTAAAGATGATTAAACATACATTTTCAAGATAAACATTATACTTGAAATCAAGTTAAAGGAGCCTGCAATGTACAATATAGTTAGTTAAAGGAGCATGAAGTCTACTACATGAAAGGCATTAAAAATACAATACACTGGAACCTCAAAAATGAGATTTTTCTACGGTCATATTTCAACTTGCTGACACTTCCCAGGGAAAATCAACATTTGAATACAGGGACACTAGACTCATTTCAAGTTCAAACCCCCCCCCCCCCTTCGAATGACAGAATTCAGAAAAAGTTAGTAAGTTGATATTAAAAAAGGAAAACAAAAAATGCAAATTCAGCACCTCCTGTGGGTCAAATCACCATCTCATAATAACAAAGGTCAGTTGTGTCCCATTCCTTAAGTCTCACACACATTTATTTCAGACAGTTCCAGTAACGTACAGATGACTGTGGAGGACTATTGGTAAGTTCTTAAATTACAGCTCAGCATCTTGCTCAGCTGGAATGCAAAGCTACCAGTAGGAATGCAGATTGTACAATCCTTTTTTTTCTGAAGTGTAATATATAATTGTTCTGGTTTTGGCCATGAGGGGTGAGGTGTGGGCATGTCTAGGTTGCTATTCTATACCAGCTACATCATTGATGGTGTGGAAGTAAGGAACCCTGGCTTCCAGGAAGGAGAGGAGAGGCCTAGGTCAAGAGAGAGCCTGGAGGAAGGGGAAATTCATCCATCATTTTTGGTTGTTGCCCAGACCTTCACTGACCATTTGAATGTGAATCACCCTCTTTTGTACACTTTTATTAGTAATATTGCTGCAGTTTCTGTTTCTTTTCTCATCTCATTGCTCTTTCCAGTATGTTGTTTTTACGTCACCTCAGGATCTCTGCCTTTCCTATATCCCACCAGAGGGGGCAGGAGAATGGCTTGTGTTTTCTTTTTAGCCTGAGTACTAAACCGGGCAATACCATTCCTGAAACACAATAGTAATGTCCAGGGCAAATTTTATATTCCTGATGAAAATGTGAAGCAGAAATGTCAAGCAATATAGATCAAAATTTGATCAGCTCCAGAACTGAACAAAACTCCACTGAACTGTAGCTCCTCAGCACAGAAAAAAAGTTTATATTATATAGTTCCTTGAAGAAAATTTTTTTTTTTTTTGAACGGGCACATAAACAGCAGTATTGTACATTTTCATCTGACTATTTTTCTCTATGAAAAAACTGTTTCTTTCATAGATGTTAGTCTTTCTACAATAGTTCTACTTCTTTTGCAAACTAAGAAACTCCTAAGAATGGAAACAAAGGTGGCAAATTACTCACCTGCATTGGAGCCTGTCAAGTTGTAACGTGCGTTCAGCTTTTTAATGATATTTTCGTGGATCTGATACCAGTCACTCTCTGTGTTGCACCTAGAAAAACAATAACTTTCTTAATTCTGAAATGGAACACAAATTTATCAGACCAACTTTACAAAATATCCCTAAGTAACTCCTCTTTAGCTCACGAAACAAATAACATAGTAGGAGCTAAGAAAGCCTCATGAAACTGCCTCTCTTAATGGAAAGAGGGCCCTTACCATTTGAGAAAGGCACCATGAAGTACCTGCTTTGTGTGGCAAAGGATAGGAGAAAGATAGGAACAATTATGCTGAAGAACTCAGCCATGACTAAGTTCATTTCTATAAAGATCTATCCTTCAGGGCTAACCCACACAGAAACCTATCTTGTGACACTCCAAAGAAGACACGGGACTCAGAGCTGGTCTTAGTAAACAGAAAAATCTGTGCTATACTGATGTCTTAAGTTTTAGCTTTCATATTTTCCAGATTCTGTACTGCCTTAGTGTGTGACATTGAACTTCATATGAAGTGTTAGCAAGTTGTCTTCACAGTTTAGTTAGACAAAACAATCCTTTTCCAGCCCATGAACCAAGGACACCATTACAGACTCAGGCCCAAAAGCATAAAAAACAGGGAATTGAGGAGAGCAGACTAGGAGGATGGGACTTCATAACCTGAAGCTGTAATTGGACAATTAACCCAAACATGTAAATGGACCAAAACTTTAAAAAGAGTGAAAACTCATGACCAGTCATCCCTCTTGCACCAAACCATGGCTGGGCTCTCTTACTGCCCAGGTGTATCCCTTAAAGACCTTTTAATAAATACCTGCTTTATTCCTTTAGCACTCTCTAGCCTCTGTTCTAGGTAGCCTCCCTAGGCATCGATAAACTTCAAAGTTAGTTAAAAATGTTGTTGTCTTCAGGAGGTAGTCAATGAAAGAGTATTGATTACATTTCAGGATACATTTAGAAAGTAGCTCATTTTCTATAAGAAAAACCTGACTGTGTTCTAATCATCACTTTTCAAAGTTTAGACTTTAGTTAGCCTTAGCAGTAAATCTGATTTCTAGTGATAATGCTTCTTCCATTGTTTTTGTTATCTTAAAATAAACAGGCAATTAAAAAAAAAAATATAATAGGTAGATAAACCTAACAACTTGTTAACCAAGAGTGAACATTTATATTACTTCAGTGTTCTGAGACTCTAAATAAGAGCCAGCCCACCTGTTCACTGTTAGACAAAGCTGCTTTTCTGCAGCACTGATTCCAGCAGTTCTAATTTACCACAGATGGAGACAGAGGAAAGACACCTCTGCCTTCAGGATTTGAGTGCTACCCCTGGGAAGGGCAGAACTTTCTCATACACATGACAATTTGTGTCCCAGGTATATGCAATTAGACTAGACCATTCCACAAAACAGTTCTCACTATGATGTCCAAGATCAGCAGGAAATTACATGCACTGAGTTGCTACTAGAGAATTGAACCTTCTTCCAATTGCTATCAGCCAAAACCCACTATCTAATCAAGCATTCATTTTAAACCAACTTTTGATTTTTCATTCTCCAGCGTTAACTGCCTTCTATGTTTTTGTTGTTCCCATTATATAGTTGCTTCATTTCAGAAGATACTCTGCCTGCTTTTTTTTTTCTGTAGCTACAAAGTACTTCCACTAGATGCCTTGGCAGCACAAGGCACTTAAGTCCTAAAAGCACTTTAAGTTCCCATAATAAGAGAGCTCCCGAATAATGTGAAAAATGTCAATACATAGACAAATAGCTAAAAGGAAGTAGCCTTTATCTTTATTATTATCCCATTTTATAAACACACCTATAGAACTAGCCAAAATTTCCAACTATGATAAAAAAAAGTCAAAAAACCCAGCTACTGTCCATTTCTGGAAAAGAAAGGAGCTAGAGTTATTTACTCACACTGCATTCAACGCCACTGATTCTGATGTAAAATGACTTGAAGGTACTTTCAAAAATTAAGAAAAAAAAATCTTACATGTAGACTTTTAAAACAAGGTCATCCTTTGAATCTCCTGCCAGCAAATCTGCAATACTGAGGACTGCACAGCCAAAGGGCCGTCTATACTGTACATTGCAGGCATTTTTCTTTTCTCCAGCTCCCATTCGTCCTGCCAAACAAAACACATATTTGATGCATAGTCCATGGAACTGTGTCTCTCCAAATCACAGAAAGGGAGGCAGCAAGCAATCCAGCTCAGACAATGCCAAGTAGGCTCTCATTAGGAACCTGGTCCATCTTTATACTACATTCAGGTAGCAAGTGATACAGCAAGTCTACTAAGTATGTGGTGATCTAGAAAGGTCTCAGACCAGAGGTTCTGCTCATCCCCTCACTCACCACTTTGTCATAGAATCCTCATGACACTATCAAATTAAATTTAGAGTTCAGACATGACAGAGTGTTCAACATTCGCTGTCTGGTAAGAATTATTTTATTGTGGCTGTTGATACCCATAATGCATGTGAGAGGTGTTGTGATGGAACCATTACAATTTGGTAATCAAATGCTGTTTCCTTAGAGGCAAATGGAAAGCAAGGGTATAATTGATCAGTTGTAGAAAAATAAAGGAGATGAAACACAGGGAGAAAAGATGACCAAGAGCAGAAGAACAATTTATGGTAAGGAAAAAAGAAGGCAGTCAAAGGAAAGAGATTTGAAACAAAATATTTTTTCTAGCCTTTTCTATTTTATTTAAATACAATTTATCAATCTTCCCACTGTGTTCCTGGCATTTTAAACTGCCCTCTTTCTTTCCATTTTATTCAACTGTGCATTAGCAGTTATGTATCTTTCCCACCAAGTCTTAATTTCTGACAAAAGAAACCTACGGCTGCAGTTGCCGCAGGGCAGTGTCTTCTCCAAATATCCCAATGCATCACAGCAGCTTGAAGAGTAATTGTTCATTTTCACACCACAAAGCAGATAAATGTTAGTTTAACTTTTTAATATTTCAGTGGTTCACATATAAACTTGGCTGTGAATATATTTGAAAATTATACAACTGGAAAAATCCTACTCTAATATTTTTAAAACATTTTTTCTTCTAACTGTATTTACATCAGAATTAAACATATCTTTTCCAAAACCTTGCAAAAAAAAACCCCACTGTATTCTGATGAAATATCAAATCAGCATAAAAATGCAAGGAAAATTATTTCTCACAGCTGTAAAATAAAGTTTATTTTGTAACAAATTGTTTCTGAACTCTGCACAAGTTACAGCAACTGTGCTTCAAACCAAAATGTCTTTCAAAAATAGGAAGAAAAGTTAGTACTGCACTGATGCAACTAGAGGCAATTTACAAAGAAAACAAGATATCTAAGAGGTCAGAAGCAGACCCAAAGATTATTGTTTCACATCAGTACAATCCAGAGGACTTATTAAAATAAGGACCTAACACAAATGTACACTTCTCCTCCAGTTTTTTTTTCTAGAGGACTTGATATCTGTGTATAGCATCAGAGATTAAAATTTTTATGAAATATTGTCCATTTTTTCACCTCTCCCACTTTTTAAAGGAGTCAGGAAGAAGATTAAATTAATCTGAACAACATCAGATATACATCAGATATTATATACAAACGAGGTACACTGAATGTCCAGACAAGCTTTTCTATGTTCAAAGGATGCTTGAAATCACACTTTAGAACAAGAACAGACTCACCAATGACAACTTCATCATCTTAACACAGCTCATCTTTGACACTTTCATTTTGTTTTGTGATAGCAACAAACCATACTGCATCTAAACTCAGCAGTATACTTGATAAATAACAAAACAATGATGAGAAATCCAAGCAATTTTTCCAACAAAAACCAGGCATTTTCTTTTCCAAAAGTTTGTTCAAAAATCTAGCTTTTATAACAAATCCAAAAAGTAGCCCCAAGCAGTTTTAATTTATTCACTGCCAGACATCCAACAAATATAAGATTATACCTACCAATTCGGATAATGTGCACAGTGATATAGATGTCCTTCCTGAGTTCACTGCTACCCAAATCCTGCACAAGATCAGAACCTCATTATTCATGACTCCTGATTAAAACATGACATTTAAAGAGACCGGTACACACTGCCTTCACTGCCAGTGAAAGTGATAAATGAACAGTGAGTTCCCTTATACAGCATTAACAAATCCCTCCAACACTTTAAATTGGGAGTCATGCCCTCAAAATGAGTATTCTAAAACATCCTAGTTAGAATTTGCTGTAAAGTAGCAAAATCAGTGGGAAGGCACAAGAGACTTGCTGTGTGCCTTGAACAGCAGTGATGCATTTGTGCAATTCCAAATATTCTGGAAGTACAGAGAATGCTGCACAAACAATCATTTGGCTGTAAAAAGTACAAGGAAGAAACATAATTGGTCCTTGTTGCAGAGAGAACCGGTACATATGCCCACATGGAAGTTCAATAAGTGCCCCCATACTGCCAAAAAACATTCAGATTGTGGGTTCACCCATATCCTTCAGCCCCTCAAACCTGCCTTTTGAGTTGATGTTCATAGCAAAGTACAAGCTTAGGGAGCAGCTCCAAGTCAACCACACAATAACAATTTCATCTAACTTCTATTCTCAACATCCAGCACAAAAAAAGATTGAGACCAGGGAGAACTCACCACAAAGAGAGAACAGTGTCTTTCAGGCTTTTCTGGACATTTTGGCAAACCATTTCTATTCAGTCTTAAAAAAAATCTTTCACTGTAAGAAAACAAATATGACAGATATGTTGAAAACAATACAGCAAAAGTAGATCTCACTTTGATCTTATTTCCAGGTGCAACCTTCCTCAAGATAAAAACAAATGAAATAATTTCTTTCTGAAAGTCTCAGATGTATGAATGAAAGAAAAAAAAAAGGGAGACACTAGTGAAGGGTGGTGATTAAGTTAATCAGCACTAAGAAAATTACTAAAAACTCAATACAAAATAGAACACTAATTGTTATTTGGAAGAATGATATTGTACTTCCTAGTACACAGAGAAACACAAGCAATAAAATCCATTTATCCTAGAACTAAAATTAGATATGTAGTAAGTTATTGATTCTTGCTAAACAAATGTCAACATCACCATGTTTGTATTCAACCAGTATTCTTTCTCATATGTAGGATGATGATTGTAGGAGATACTTTTCTTACATAACTCTGTTAAAACCTCTCGCTACAGTAAATTGATTTTAACAGTTTTGTAAGAGTTTTGAAAGTTCCAGCAGGGCAAATTTCATTTTTGAAATCCTGTTTCGCAATCTACTGTGGGGTGTTAAATGCTGCAGCTGATACAAGTATTAATACTGCTAGTAGGGAGATGCAGAGAATTCTTATTTCCAAATAGAAGATGGCACAAGACCACACTGGAAGAGAAATTATTTTTTGAAATATTTCCAGTAGACAATAGGAAACTCTAAGCAAACCTGGCAATTCATGCATGGCAGTATTATGAGAAAGCCAGCCTTCCATGCTTTGGATAATTTTCTCTAAGACACAGCTTCATAAGAAGTATAACAATCACATTTCTGTAGTGAGAGATGTGGAAGATGGGAAAGGCAAGTAAGTGTTATAGACATTTCCCTTCACTGTCTCACCCCCAGCCCCAGCAGGCGAGACACATTATTTTGGATGTCCTGTAAAGCTCAAATCAGAAATAAAATTTCCTAAGTACAACTAGTTGCTGTTGGGTTTTTTTTGTTGGGTTTGTTGTTGTTGTTGTTGTTTTCTCAGCTGTATCCACACCTTCTGCTTATTCTGGAAGCTAAACATGGTTTTTACCACTCCTCTATATCAAGCATAGCTTCTTTTCAAAATGCAGCTGGAAAATCACCAGAAATATGTGGGATAGGATCCATCTCAATAGGGACTAATTAAATCTTTATTGCACCAGTATTTGCCTTGTAGAAAATCTGCATCGATCATTCACAGAATCAGTCACTCACATTAAAAGGGACCTCAAAGGGCCTCTCCATCCAAACTCCTGCTCAGAGTGAGGTCAGCTATAAGGTCAGATTAGGTTGCTCAGAACTTTAGCCAGTTGGGTCATGAAAACCTTCAGTTATGGAAACCAAAAAGGCTCTCTGAAAAACCCATTCCAGTGTCTGAATGTCCTCAACTTCTACTTTACATCCAGATGCACATTCTCTTGTTTCAGTCTGTATGCCTTGTCTCTCACTGTCCCAACCATGAACCATCGATGTTACTGATCTTCTTGTAGGTAAATGGGAACAAACTTTTTACTGGGGATTGTTGCCACAGGACAAGGGATAATGATTAAAACTAAAAGAGGGTTAATTCAGACTAGATATAAGAAAGAATGTTTTTACAATGGCAGTGGTAAAACACTAGAACAGGTTTACCAGTGAGGTAATAGATGCCCCACCATGGAAATACTCAGTCAGGGTGGACAGCATTCTGACCAGCAAGACTCCAAGACTCTATGATCTTGGAGGACTTTTGCAACCTTAATGATTCTGTGACAGAGGGGCTGAACTAAAAGACCTTTGAAGATCCCTTCTGATTCAAAACATTCTACACATCTGTGATTATTCTGTGATTTAGCTCCCCTCAAAACTGCTTCCCCTCCAGTCTGAGCAAGCTCCACTGCCGCAACCCGACCTTCCAGTGTAGGAACTGCTGCTTACAAAAAACATGAGGCCTTCTGCTGAACTCACTACAGCTCACTAATATTGTACTGAGGGACCCAAAACTGGCATGGTCTGACCAATGCTGAGCAGGGGATGATGCCCTCCCATAAGGAACTGGCTACGTTCTTATCAACACAACCCAAGACGCTGCAACACTCAAGAGCACATATCTTAAGAACAATTTCTGGAGAACACTGTTTTTATATGCCAGCTATCCAGGCTGAACCAGTAAATATTTAAGACTTTCTTAATGTGATTCTTTGAAAACTTTTGTGCAATCTTCAGCTGTACAGCTATCTTATCAGACACCATAAAAGGCAAAACCTAAGAAACAGCAGAGTGGAGATCACATATCAAAGTACATGAAAATGTTATTTCCTCAGCAAAATGTTATTTTTTCATTCCCCTTTTATGATACAGCAAACTTCCGCAGCTTACATCTCCATGAGAAACATAAAATTGAGTTTTAAGGACTGTTTATGCAAGTGTATGTTTACAGAGAAACAAGTTGGTATTTTGCTTTTGATTCACAATTGGTTTCAAAATAATTATGCCCTTCCATTTAGAATTTAGCTAATTTGCAATATTGGAAGATACAGTAAAAAAATGTAGAACTTTGTTTATAGGTCTCACACAAAATTAGTGCACATTGAACAAGAATTATTAATTATATTGCCAAAGTACCTAAAGTTTTAGGACCCCATTACGTTAGGCACCATGCCAAACTGGATACAAATGAAAAAGCCTGCTCCAGCAGTAACAGAGCTTCTTTGCACTTGGTACGTGTCAGTAAAAATTTGGCCAGTAAAGGTGATTCTGAATTTTACCACTTTATTTTCAGTCAATATAACAATCTGAAAGTAATACAAACATACATATATCACATTTCACTATGTTTTTGTCTTTAAAACAAATGCTAGACATGTTTCAAAGAAAAATACCATTCATAACCTATCTTCATAGTTTACCTGTTAACTGGGAAATATATTTAATTGCGAGTGTATTTTGCATTTAATTAAGTTTACATTCCACACAAACAAAGGCACATCTTTTGAAAGCTTCTTATTCACTATCCACTACAATATAAAATTTTCAAGCTCTGCTTATACTCTCAGATCATGAGATTATGATTCGCAACACAACTAAAAGCCAAAGACTTTTGTGATTCCACAAAGAAATATATTGATTGCAACAGATACGTAATGGTTACACAGGTCTACTCTCCTCATTTGCATTTGAAATTTTGTTTCGCTGAAGCAGAGGACCCAGTGGCAATGAAAAAAGCAAACCAAAACCAGCAACAACAAACAAATCTTAATCCTTGCTCAGTGCTTTACAATAGCTTTTTCTTCCACTAGAAACATTTAACAGTACCAGTTACAGTTCAGATTAAAATGGTTATCCTTGAACATTTCTAGGGAGCAAATATAAGCAGTTAGACTTGTAAGATTACAAAACAAAACTGGCAATGTTATATCTATGTAGATAGAGGATGGGCATTTATATACCATTTCAAACGATTTCTGTAGAGACCAACAGGTTGGAAAAAGTGCCAAGAAAGTAAACAGCTTTCATAAAACAAAGTAAAGACAGACTTCCCAAGATCTGAAAGCCTGGCTTCAAACAGCAGTAAAAATCTCAGAGGGTTAAATCCAGAGCTAGTATCTTACTGCACAGCAGTTTTCTCAGCAGTCAGCTACACATACATAGATACAGCAAATACACACAGCAGTACCCAAAAAACAGAAATACCTCTTCTTTGTATTAAGATGATTTTAGTTTAGACTACAATTTTTTCTTTTTATGAGCACCGATCTCACCACTTAAACATGTCATACATATTTAAACTCAGCTGTCTTCTCACTGGAAATAAGGAAATAACTAATGCTGGAGAGATTAATTTAAGAAGGTCAGCAAGGGATTTTTGTACTGTAACTTCTCATGTATTAGCAGAGTAACGTGTTCCAAATCTGGAGGCTTAACAGATGCATTTTAAAGGAACGTGGCTGAAAACTGTTCTATTTTCATATGTGACCCCTATTTCCTTAGTATTAGCAGGAAAACATTACCACTCACATGGTACCAGTCTAGACAGATTGCTTGCTCTATGATTTATAAACGCACTATCAAAAAAATCTGGCCAGATTTATACCACATGGCACACTCTTGTGGAAAACTATAACATCAAATAGCCATAGTTCTCAATACAGCCCCACTTTCAGACATCTTTATATATGTTCTCTACTTGAAAATAGGTTACGGTGATTTCCAAAGTAAACAATGAGGACCAATAAGAATTCTGTCATGTAATTCACCACCTCTAGTTTATTACATTCCCGAACACTGTCAATGGATGTTCAGTAGGAACTTGAATCAGAATTGCCTTCATTTACAGCTAAAGGCTCAGTGGTTTTGGAAGACCCAGATCAGATACAAAATGTTACCCTCATACTTAGTAGTGAAGTACAGAGGAATGTTGTACAACATATCATAAGTTACGGAAAGATCATAAAGCTTTAAAGTACATCCTTAATCAGAGAATAATTGAATGATAAATGTGCCAACATAACTTAGCAGTACCAGCTAATTAAGTCAGGTTCTGTATTACATCTCTTATGTACTTAAAAAACCATTCCCAAATTTCTAACTGTAAAATACAAGGCAATAAGCAAAGGGGGAGAGAAAAGTAAGAATGAGTACTATAAAAATGTCAGCCAATTTCAGATAAAGATCAAAACAAAAATACTAACAAAAAACCCCAAAACAATCTTATGATGGTACATTGAAGCTTGTCTTTCTGTCCCCTAGCCATGCTGACAACATGAGGGAAGCAGAAGATAAAAGCATTCAAAGAATGTTCATAGATTTATGCAGTACAGCCCAACTTCCCTTGGCTAGCTGTACAGTTAACGAGGAAAGGAAAAAGCAGAAAAGGAGACTGGAGGAAAAACAGAACAGACTTACACAGTTAAATCAAGATGCTACTCTCATCTTCTTTTGCCTCTTTATTGACCAAAGATAGCCTTGAGAAATTAGTTTTTATTAGTTTTTATGAACATAACCTATATTATTTTAGATATTTGCACCTGTATATTAAATGAAAGATAGTATCATAAATTTCTTAAATGAGCTAGAAAGCAGTAACTTTGAATTATTTTTCATGATGTACCAGGAGCCAGAGGAAGATGACAGTTTAAAAACAGAATACCATTTTTAGGAATCTACTAGCAGGCATATACAACTAAAGAAAAAACATACCAGAAGCTGAAACCTTCACTGATCTTAGTCTGCCACCATGGATAAACATTTTGCATCACAGCATTACCAGTACACAGACCTACAGATCCTTTAAGCTGAATTACAGTCTTGATTATTATCCTAGTCAATGACTGAGCTAACAGCACGGATACAAGGAGATTTGCAGTATATTTCTCCAAAGATGGAAATTAAACCTGAAGGGAGCAGAAGAAACTGGTAAAGTGAAGGGAAACAACAGCATTTTAGAAAATTCCCCATCCGCCAACAGCCCCTGGCTTCATATGTATTCAACACCATTTGGAGGTTTACGAGCAGCAAGCCTGTATGTTGTATCAATCCTAACAGGCCTTTTGCTGGTAGCCAGTGTGACTGCAACACGTTCTTTGTGAGATTGTAAACCAACTATATATATATATATACATATATACACACACATACATACACCCCACCGGTGATCAATATGTCTCATGGTTACCTAAATCTGCTGCATACATGTCATGGCTGGTACATACTGGCACATACTCCTACATCAACACTGCATTTCTTTCTGAATGTAGCTAATTGTTTAAGCTCCACCAGTCACGTGACAGGTCACCTCTTCCACTGTTTTTGTCATCACACTTAAAACCAGTTATTTCTTCTGTCAGTTTTCAATTTTTACAACAGAATCAGTAAGAAGGTTATTTGTTAATGCATAAATGTGGTGTAATTGATAACCACAGGTTCCTCTTGGGTAGGTTCATCTACTTTAAAAATGTGTCTATCAATAGAAGCTCAGATAAAAGATCGATGTAAGCTAGCACCCTTGTCCAACGACAGCAAGTAGAAGATATTTGAAAAGAATCTTTAAACAGTGAATAAGAAGGTGGATTTGTTTCACTGAATATGGCTCTTCCTGAGAGGAATTGAGCTACATCATGAAATACAACTAATTCTAACACACCATCACTCCTGGGAGGGCTTGTGAAAGTTATAATCAAATGAGGCTCTGTCTACCCATAAAATACAAAACCAAACCTTCTCAGAAGCATTTGCTTGCTAGACTACACTTGCGGCTTTTTTTTTTAGGAACTCGTTCCTACCTCATTTTACTTATTCACAAGTATGCAATTCGGTGTAAAGACCCATGCAGCAGCTCCCATACATAGGACAGTCTAGGCCATCAAGCCAAAGAAACACTTGCTGAAGCACCAACCCCTCCTTGTTCTAGCCTAAATGAAAATATTAATTCTATTGCAATTCAAGAATAGCTAGTATTTAAAGAGCAATTTATCAAAAGTGTCTCACTAACGACAACAAACTATACAGCATTGCAAAAAGTCAGATAAAATGAACGATTTGTAAAAGCGCTGAGCTGGTAGCTCAGTCACCAGTTCGTTCACCAACAGTGGTGTGGGGGAGAGAATTGGAAGGGTAAAATTCAGAAAACTTGTGGGTAACGTAAAGGCAGTTTAGCACAAAGCAGAAGCCACACACAAAAGCAAAGCAAGCAAGGAATTCATTCACCACTTCCCATGGGCAGGGATCCAGCCATTCCCAGAAAAACAGGGCTCCATCACAGGTAACAGTGAGTGAGAAAGACAAATGCCATTACTCTGCTGCCTTTCCTTCTTTTCTTCCCCCAGCTTTCTATGCTGAGCATGATGACTTTTGATGTGGGATATCCCTGCATTGGGGGTCGGTTGGGGTCATGTGTACCAGTTGTATCCCCTGCCAACTCCTTGTGCACCCCCAGCCTCCTCACTGGTGGGGTAGGGTGAGAAGCAGAAAAGGACTTAACCTTGTATAAGCTCTGCTCAGCAATGGCTGCAACATCCCTGTGTTACCAGCACTATCCTCAGAGCCATTCCAAAACACAGCCCCGTACCAGCTGCTGTAGAGAAAATGAACACTACTTCAGCCAAAACCAGTACACAACAGCAGTATTACTAAAACAATTAGAACCTCCTACAGACCAGGACAAAGCATTTGGATCCCCTGGTGTTGTGGGTAACCCAAAATATTATTGCATTCCTGTGGTGGGCTCCATCTTGGAAAGATGCCATTTTCCCTTTGTCTCCCTATGCGGTCAGTGGTGAGGGCCACCATCTTAGGAGGAGGTGGTACTCCAACAATTTGGGTCTCTCTTCATACCCCCTTGGTTCCTGAGATTTACCAATTTTGTGTCTAGTGATTATTTACTGTTATTTTATTGCCTGTTGCTGTTGGGCTTTTTAGTAAACTGGTTCTTTTTCACTGATACCTAGTCACATTTCCTCCTTACTCGTGGAAAGGGATTGGTTGAAACTAAGGGGAGGTAACTAATTTTAGAGTGTGCACCTCTTCAAATGGTCTTAAACCAAGACACCCAGCAATGAAGGTTAATCTTTATCTGTAGAAAATATCTTCTTACAGAAACTACCATAAAGAAGGAGGATACAGTTGTGTCAAACATTCCTTTCATACGTCATCTTCCCACTAGATGAATCCTATCTGCTTATACTATTGTTGTTGATAAGTATCTAAAACTGAGCTAAGAGTAGAATTAGTCAATTGTGAGGGAGAAATAAAATATGTATTTCTACTGATACTGGTATCCCCTGTCCATGGCAGGGAAGGTGGAACTAGATGACCTTTTTGGTACCCTTCCAATCAAATCCATTCCATGACTGTATGGTATCTGAAAACTTTAAAAAAAATTAATAGGTACAAAGGAAAAACAGGACAGACTGATAGAAATATTTGTAACATACCAGCCCACTGATTTTGAAATTTCTCATTGGTCCTGGTATGTTTCTGTGAAGAGTTTCTAAATCCAAAACAGATTTCAGGCCAAAATCTGAAATCAGACTTAGGGAAAGAATAGAAAAGACAAGTAAGCTTGAATAGCCATGGGATACCTAAGAGGCTCAAGTTCCTGTGTTTGATTATGGAATGCTGATTACATTATGGGTCAGTATAATAGCTATAGTGAGTAAATGTTTTGCCATCTAAAACAACAAATTACAATGTACTGAACAGGGCACACTGACTGACTATGCCAGCGCTTCAGTGTTGTCACCTCTGGAGGATCTCCACAGCAGGCAGTTCAAGACAGTATTCTCAAGCAAAGAAGCAGAATTCAACTGAGGCACATCCTTCCCTATTCCAGTCTGACTGGGACCAAGAAACAATCTTTTTGTTAATCTCCATTGACAATTCCCACTCCAAAATATCTCCACATCTAGGATCCAAGCAGAAAGACTTTTACTGCTACACTACTACTGCCAAGAAAAGGCTAACAGCCTCTATATGACTCGACTATATTCCTACACAGAGGAATTTTTTCTGTTCACAATGAATAACTGGAAAAAAATATGAATATTTTCTGAGGGGAAGCGCTTGAAGTTTCTGGAACTTCAGGGCTCTTTTTTAAGGTGCTTTTTGTAAGCACAACTGCAGCTGCATTAATACATTCTTGTCTACAAGAATGGGCAAATTACCATGTATCTTAGAGCTAGTAATGAAATAATTAAGCCTGCTTATATATTGTGTGTATATATATTACCAAGATATAGGATGACATAATTTAAAAAAGAAGCAACCACATTCAGAAATTTACATGCCAAGTTAACCATCTAAAGAGGTATTTTTATTCCAAATGCATAAAAGATTGGTATGAAAGTAGTGGCTGCTCTCTTGTCAACGTGACCTTTACGTTTTCTTTGAGGTGTTTTAACTTTCCTGCCAAAATTAGGACTAACTCTTGAATAAGCAGGAAGTAAATAAAACTAGGTTGGTTTTATTTTGCTTCTAAAGAATAGCAAACCAGAGCAGTAAGTGACTGAACTAGAACAGAAGACTCTTAAAAGAGTTTGCTAGCCAGAAAAACCAAGATGCTTCATCTCTCCTGCATCTATGAGGCATATATATATTTATATTTATATATATATATATATATATATATATATATATATATACACACACACAAATATACATATATGCATTGATTTTGTGTAATTCACTGTAGCACAGTTTCAATACTGTGCAAGATTAGATATTTTTGGTGAACACAGCACAGGAAATTGAAAACACCACTGAACTACCCTATGCTGCGATCCACTAGAAGTGCAATCATGCTTTTGTGGAAATACTGTAACAGAAAAGTAGCCCTGAGCTAATCAATAGCTTCTGATTCCCATGGGTTGTTCCTTTTACATAAAATGCTGCTAGTCCCTTCAGCTTAAATCCCTGCCCTGTTTAGCAGGCACATCTGCATGGAAAAAGTCAAGATCCAAGAGTACCTCAAGACAAAAAGAATCCATGGATAATGTGAAGGTATCTGAGCAATAATTTCCAAGGAACAGTACTAACAAAGTGAAGGGTAAACACACCAAAAAGAGTATTTTAAGGGGAAAAGGTAGAGTAGCCAATCACCAAATTATGGATTAAAAATTTTAGGGAGCTCCTAATATAAATAATTCACATTGCTGAAAAGGTACAACAAAGTCTAGTCTGAACTCTGCCTTTGGTCATTGTTCACACCTCCCAGAAATTGTGTGCTATTAGTACCAGGTAATTATGCCTGAAGCACAGCTAAAACACATCCTTAAACAACTCAAAAATACCATATACACCTTTTTTCCCCCTGAATGATACTAATTCTCACAGATAACGTTAGAAACAAACCCCTGTCTTTATGCAGGGTTATTTATTAATAGAGCTTCTGAATTTCCATGACATTCAGAGACACAAGACTTAAATATCAAACAATCAAATATAGAAAAAGAAACCATATGCAGAAGCAGAAAATCTTAATACCAACTAATGTGCATGCATGCTCTTACATAATTTTTTTCCCCGTCTCTCTGCAGCTTTTGCACTTGAGATACATCGAACCATTTGAAATTATTTCCAAATCCGGATTTAAAGTGTCCTCACAATCATTTTCCAAACTTAATTTGTTCTCATCTCTGATTCAGAACAGAACAAAGAAACAAGAGTCTGAAAAGAAGATGGAAAGTAATAACAGACTCACACATTGTAGAGCTGGGCATCCTGGCGGACACCAAGCCAAACATAAACCAGAAGTGTGCCCTCGCAGTGCAGGAGGCCAATGATATCCTGGGATGCATCAGACATAGTATTGCCAGCAGGATGAGGGAAGTGATTCTTTTTCTCTCTACTAAGCACTGGTTATACCCCATTTGGACGTGATGAATGGACTGGATAGGATGCTCTGAGAGCTAGGAATGTTTAGCTTAGAGAAGAGAAAGCTCAGAGGGGATCTTATTAATAAATTAGAATGTATCTGAAGAGAGGGTGCAAAGAGGACATTCAAGCAAATTTCAGTGGTACCCAGTGAGGCAATAGACATAAACTGAAGAACAGAAGGTTCCCACTAAGCATCAAAGAACAAATTCTTTACTGACAGATTGTGTCTGAGCACAGGTTGCCCAAGGAGGTTAGGAAATCTCCACCCTTGGAGATATTTAAGAACCATCTGGACATGATTTTTGGAAACCAGTTCTAGAGTGGTTATACCAGATGACTTCTGGACTTTCCTTTCAGCTTTAATCATTCCACGATTTTGCAATTATGTGTAAGTACCATATACAGGCTGCCCAGATAGATAGTTGGGTCATTTGGGTCTTTATAGAAACATGGTTTTTTTAACGTCTTCTTCATCTTCCACCTCTGAAAGTTAATAACTGCCATGATGCAACATTCTGCCACTTGTCTACTTGCTCAGAAGTTCCAAATTACTATAATTATTGAACTATCCCTCACAACAACATGTTATGTTTTTTGTGAGCCAGAGGTTCCAGGTTCTTCAGCTGTACCTTTTTATGAACTTCTGTAGCCTAGCACTGAGTACCCATCCTACAGCTTCACGAATATAATCCCCATCTCCTTTGTGGTCTAGAGTTCAACATGACTAAGAAGCAACAAAGAAGTTGAGTCTCCTGCATTTAGAGTGCTGATGTCCAGAGTACTGATTCTAAGTATAACAGATACTGATAGCCAAGTGTAACCCATTTCTGTGCTTAAAATAATATTGAATCTTTGAGCTCCTGTACAAGAGAGATCATAGGGATATATTTGAAGAAAGCCATCTTGGGTTGTCAATAGTGAACCATCAGGATAGAGAAAATGTATTATTAGCTTGATTCAAGAGGTATCCAAGCTATTCCTTGCAGTTGTTAACAGCAATAGTGAGTTGCACAAACTTTAGCTAGAGCGATGACTAGAAGTCAGGTTCTTTGAGATGAGCAGTTTTCAGGTTTGAAGATGCTGATCAAGGTTGCAAAATACATCTTTAAACATTCTCTTACTATACCAAAATCCTTTTACATTATTGTAGAACAAGGGGGGAAAATTGCCAGTATGTTTTTCAAAAATACTAAAAATTAGAACATCAAGTAGTGAATATTTTGACTAACTAATGTGGATTTCAGCTTTTGGCAAGTGTTTTCATTGAATTAAATGAATAACTGAACTGAAATAAGAAAGGGATAAAAAGATTGATGATGTGGATGACACTAAAAGGTGATGTTGAGAGTACAACAAAGGAACAACAACAACAACAAAGGAAGGGTAATCTTATCCTTTGATATGGTCTGGAGTTTACACAATCATTAAGGATATAATCAAAAGCTCACAACAAAAATGCAGTTTGCTTTCACTGGCCTTGGATAAACAGCCTATTCTCTTTGTGCTGTTTAAGAAACTCTTCTCATTTGAGGACAATATGATAATTACAAACAAGGTTGTTCAAGGTGATAGAAAAAGGACGATCAGCATGCCAACTTATCTCCCCTCCCCACACAGATGGGGCCAGAGGCATCAATCATTCCTGATAAGATGTTCATATCGTATTGACACAGACACAAAGCGTTTATCAATGAAAGAAAATTTTAACACACTCCATTTTACTAAAGCGCTGCCTTGAAATTTTCCCATTAATAGTACTGCTACTTGGAAAAAAAGAAAATGGTTTAGACAGCTACATAAAAGCTATGGGTCATATTACAAATGTAAGAATTTCTACAGCAGTATGTTGGCATAAGACAGAGGCACAAACTCCACATAAATGTAAAGGTCAGCATAGCAAATGGGACTGAGCAGAAGATGATGCAGCAGTCTTATGCATACTCATCAAAGCCAAGAACAAGGGCCACAGTCTGAACTGAACAAATGTAGGCAGCAGCCTTAACACCTTCCATTCCCTTTTTCATAATACACTACTCAGTGCTGTTTTCAAAATTCTCCTAAAAAACCCAGGCAAGATCTCTAGATGGTAACGTGCTACTTATATTGATACAGTCTTACGGCATCTACACTGGAAAGGTAGGAATTTCAGAGGACATGTGGATAACTTGATTTTTTTGAACACAGCCATCTGGTAAATATTTTCTTTGGGCTTTTTGGCTTTGTTTTTTTTATAGCAGCAGAATATGTTTATAGCAACAAATAAAGTTAACACAGCCTCAGTGAATAATGCACATTGTCTAGAAAACAACTAAGCTCTTACTTTGCCCCTTGCCACTTGTTAAACTGATTCTATTAAAAGTTAGTGAGATCTTTCCAGGATCTGATTAAAAAAAACAAATCAATATACTGTTGATTAAATGATTGGCATTCTTAGAGCTCCAGCGTGAATGGCCCCCTGGCTATACTAAGGTCATCACTGCTGCAAAAAAATGCAGTATTGGGTAGCTGATATTAGTACATGTCAATGGAAGGCACAGACTGTCATCAAATGTTCTTTATTTCTCTGAAAATCTGCCACTGCAAAACTTTTAACTGTGTAATCCCTTGAAGCACATATCATTGGCTTTTTAAGTGTGATCTTACTGCTGAAAGAAAAGCTTGTTTCAATAACATCTGTTTGGGTAAGAGAAAAAGATATTCCCAAAGCCAACAATCATCACCACACTCACACTCTTCAGTACTCTAAATGCTGGGACTTCTAAATATTCTATATATTCATATTCCAAGGAATAAAAAAACTTCTGAAACTTCACGAATGACCACACACTACAACTGATTTATAAAGCAGCTAATAAAGAACATCAGAACACAGGGTTGTCGCAGTGTGCTGAAATGTTGCAAACACGCATTTCCAGTTTTCCTTTGGAGCTGTAACAATGGCCTATCTCTTACCTAAGGTTAAGTGTTTGTCACATTAAATCAATTGCATTCAGGGTTCTATAACCCCTTTGAACTCTGAAATTGTTTTTGCAATGTGATTGTAGTAGAAACAATTAAATCCCAAAGCACAGCTAAGTTACTCTGTTTTACACAACTTTCCCCCCATTTAAACTATGATCCTGTAATATCCATCTTACATACACTATTTTATGATCTACATGCTCAAGTAAAAATTAAATAGAATTAGGTGGTTTTGAAGACAATCTTCTGATCATCTCCACATTATGATTCACAAGCCAGAGCAGTCTAGCTATGAATCCAAACTAGAACATATGCTGCTGCCACTCAGTCCACACAACCACAGATTGGGTCCATAGTAAAATCCTTAAAACATTTACACATGTTAACATAGGGTCTAGCATGAACCGCTGCTCTACAAATCCACTCCTACTGGCTGGCACTTACAGCAGTCTTAGACTTTCAAACTGTTGATTTGCTTACAACAAAATTAGGTTATATAAAAACAAATCTTCAAGGCTCCATATCAAATTGGTAAGTCCTCCTGATTTTGCTTTTCTCAAGCATTTGTGCAACATGCCAGACTCCAGAACATATTTTACAAAAGCATTTCCTTAACAACACAAAGTACCAGTACAGATTCAGAGAGAGTATGTTTGAGCTCATATTCTTTAGAAACAATTCTAAGTAGACAGTAAAAGCTCAGCAGTGGCCAGAAAACTAGTACTGAACTAAAAGACAAATCTTAAGAGATGTGACCATGGACCTCTTTCACTTTCCAACTACAGTAGCAGCACCTCTCTACAACTGCATATGCTAAAATGCTTCCTTTAGGATACTCTACTAGTGAAATTAGTTCTAAAATTTAGGCACCCTCAATATAGTTTTTTTACTTTCTTAAAGAACCAAAAATATCCAAGGAATGCACAAACTGGGTTTGTGACCTTAACAGAAATAAGAGAGGAACAGAAATATAAGTTTAGAAGACATAACAGTGCATAAACCAAAGAATTTTACTGGGACAAGCCATATGGCTGTACCATGTCAAAGCAGTACCATTCACAACTTGCTCTACCCTAACTCAGGGGCTATTACTGTTCTAGGAAACTGCAAAGCAGAAGGAAGGGGAGACAAATGGAAGATGATACAAAAACACACCAGGGAAAACCCTAGGAACCATCAGGGGCTGACTTCAGCTGTTTATTGATAATTTCAGTGATAGCAAAAATTACTCCTAGCAGCCAGTTTAGCCAGAAAATATGGATATATACATATGCATACATATCAAGTGAAATTAGCATGCACCAATTAAGTTGAAAATGAATGACTTGCAACTGTAGTCTTAATAAGCAGAAGCATGTCATGACTCAGATTTAACTACTTGACTTGCTTCCATACAAGTAGAATATTCATGTTCAAAAAAAGCCTTTTAGAGTGTGAAGACACACATTAGACAAATATTTTAATATAGAAACAGCCTTCAAAATATTAATTATTATTACTGTTTATTAAAAACAACAATAAAGTCATAGATAAACCTGTATTTTATTATGATCCCAACTTAATACAACAGGACTGCCATTATTGTAGATGCCAACGTGTTTAGAAACAGTTATTTTTAATAGCAATTTCCAGCAACAAAAGAAAATCTAGAGAAAAGTATAATCTCATCCTGTCCCAAACAAATGGAAATTGATCCCAAGAGTCTTTAGCTTAGTAGATAGAAAACCACTTCTATTGCCCAAAATGGCTGCTGATCTCACTAAGTTAGGTGCAAGCGGGGAATAAGCCCCTACAAATCCAGAGAAATCTTCAGCTAGAAAGTCTGAAAATAAAAAAACCTCAAAGCATCACTGATTTTTTCTGTCACCATCTGATACCAGATTTCTGCACTGGGAAAGTTACTAATGCATTTCAAAATCAGTTTTTCACAGCTCATGAAAAACCCATTATCTGATTCTCAGTACATGTTGAAAAAATCATGAGCATTTATACATGCTGTCAAAGATGAAAAAATATTCAAATGAGAATAGTCTAGCTATAAATATACTTAATTATTCTTTTATTCATAGAATGGTTTGGGTTGCAACACACCTTAAAGATCATATAATGATGATCTATTCAAAACACAAAAGGAATACTAAGATACATGATCAAAACCAGAATAACTGTTAAATGATTTTATGGCTTTAATTTCCATCTCTTTACTTATTTTAAAAGGTGCTATCCTACAAATGCACCGGTAGGTCCCACAATGAGAGCACCAATGTTTATGTTTAATTAGGAGAATAACCCTTAAACATATACATTGCCTACCACAACGTATCTGTTCTATTTAAACTAAAAAAAAAATCAACACATAGTGAAAACCAGTAAATTTGTGTATGCATATATAAAAATCTCACTTATTTTTGATCTGACTACCCTAAATCCTTTGCTAATATTTAAGAGGAAATTCAGAGTGCTTATCCCTATAGATTCCACTCCTAAGGGCTCATGTCAAAAACTCAGATAACTAATATTGAGAATTTATATCCTTTATGATTTCAATATCAACTCTTTCTGAACTTGAAGCCTCGAACTTCACTGAGATCTAAAGTAGTAAAGCAGAAAACAAAAAATTTTCTGGATAGATTCAGATCAAAATTACTTCAGGGTAGGCTGAGCAGCTCTTTAAAATGCCCTAAAGAAGATGCAGACATTTCATCAGTTGGATTTCTTTCTAGGTCTTGCTAACTATAACTAGCAACTAGCTACTGGAGATGCAATTCACACAAAGATCTTAAGTTTGGATGTCTTTGGATCTGGATTCCAATCCTAAAGTCCACTGATTCATGAAACCTTCTGAAATCAGGCAAAAAGGAAAGCATTGGCCTATTATCTTAATCTTGCATCCTACCTGTGACTGCAGAAAGATAGATCCATCTACACGGATTGCAGAGGTGATGATGTGTCTGCTCCTCCCCCTGCCATCCACCTGAAGACATACTTGTACTTTATGTCAGGACTAATTCGTGTCTAATGAGGTACAACTACTCAGAGAGACAGAAGATAATGAAGAGGAGCAAATGCTGAATTTAAAGATAAAGCTCTTAGGGGAATTTCTAAAATTTATTTTTCAAGTAAAGAGCAACAAGAGTGCAGTGTAGGTGAAGAACAGATTTTTATCAGTAAGTATGTTTTTTCTTTAAGAGAAAAAAAGACCTATGTCCAATTTCTTGCTCTATCTTTAAGAATTCATTCAAACTTACACTTCCTATCTGTCAACGAATCTGAACTGTCTCTTAAGCCACAGCAATCTGCATTAAGATATTTTATAAACTGTAAAAGGAATTAAAATTGCTACTATTCTCCTTTTCCTCATCTGCTTGTCTTTACAAAGACAAACAGTACCTACATTGCATCATATTAGAATCCACTTCTGCTGAGAATATTTACTAAATGTAGTTCCTGTGGCAAAACAAACAGGTCACAAGAACTAGAGAAAAATCTTGTGCTGACACTCAGGCTCATAGTTTTCAATTTGATAACTAATTTTTTTTCTACTTTATATATGTATATTCTTTTAATCTGTTCTTAGCATGTAATGATAGCATATTTCCTTATTAGACACTCAATTCTGGCCCCACTAAGCCAAATCCAAGAACTGTTAACACACTGTGCTTTCTCCTCATACCTTGGCTTGTCTCAGTTGCTACAGGATGCTATTTTTTAGAATCTATAACTGTGTAATAGGAAAAAGTTTCACCATCTTTCATTGCTCAATGGATATTTTCTAAGTCTGATATTTTCTTAATATAGCATGAGAAAACTATAGTTTAAAATGGACCAAGGACAATCCTATTCTTGCACTATAATAAGCTCAGATATCGAACCATACACTTCCTATGTTATGAAGTACCTTCTTTTTACCTTATTTTCCAAAGTATGGATTTTTCCACAGGGATTTTTCTTGAACTAGTCTGGACTGGAAATACTATCCCTTTCTGGGGAGACTTTCCGCACCTCAGTGTCTACAATTGCTATTCTGTTTACTGTGATACTTGAACAAATATTGCTGCTCAAACAGTTAAATGCATGATACTGATAACAAACAAAAAGCAGTGGAAAAAGATATCCAATCAACTAAAAAAGTAATCCAACAATGTTGCTACATCCTCCAACAATCTTTGAAAGCTGCTATTTTAATTGCATATACCTGAGGTTAGAAAAAATAAAATAGATTTATTAGAGATAGATATATTGGTATAGAAAGATCTTACCAATTGCAGGTCCACCTGAGAAGAAGAGAAGTTCTTTTAAGAAATTCCATTATTAAATCTGAATTCTTTATTCTTTCCAACTGAACTCTTTAAGAGACTACAGAGCTGACTCGCTTTACATCAATTTATATGAGACAGACACTGAACACTCTATTATGCATTCAGTCTCTTTAAAGCAAACATGATTACCCACCTGAGGAAAGCTTGGTACACATACAGTGCTTACAAAATTTACCGCATAAAGCAGCAAAGTCCAAGGAAATAAAAGCTCAAAAAATTCTAATAACACAAGCAATGGTTTGAAGAAATACATTTTAAGTAATTTATGTTCATATACTTCTATCTTTACCTGTGCTAGTAACAAGTTTCATCTGTTCTTTTCATTACATTTTTCTACTGGACCACAAAACGAAGACTTAGGAAACCAATGGACAAATGACACAACTAGATTATGACAGATCCTAAGGTGTTGCCACACACAGCTTTTGACCTGCACTTTTGCTGGAAATGGGCAAAAGAGGCTATCCAAGCCCCTCAAGCCCACAGCTGCCCATCGGCTTTGGCATCATTGCAGGGCATGAACTGTGAGGGCTGGGGACAGTGTCTCCTCTCATACATCATTCTTCTCAGGGAGATTGCTCATTTCAAGCATTCATCAAGCAAGGGCCTAAAGATCTCTGAAATATCCCACTCATCTGTATTGAATAAAAATTTAACATTGTACCATACTGTTGTGCATCGTGACCAACCAGCTTTGGTTTAACTCTGTAATAACTTGGTTAAGTTGCTTCCATGTCTAGTCTGTACAGACCATGTAAGTATCCATCTGGGACACCTCTGCATTCCAGAGTTCATTCTGTGATACAGATATACCTTGCATTTAATTTGTTCTTGTGAAAGCTCTCTTCAGTTTAGCTTTTCCAGTATGTTGAGAAGTTTCTGTTTGTTTCTTGGGAGGGTTTTTTTGTTCTGTTTGTTGGGGGGTTCTTTTGGTTACAGCATGGTATGTTTGTTTGATTTGCAGATGGTGCAAACTACCTTCACAAAGCTTTTCCTGTAATTCCCTCCATATCCTAGAAGGCAGTTTGGATTTGTAACAACACATTTCTTCAAGGTTTGCCAGTAATGGGATGAGGATGCTCACAGCAGCTGAAAACAGACACTGGAGTCAGGGATCAATAACTAAAGGTCAGATCACAGCAAGCACGTGAGAAACAGCTCTAGAATTTGTGCTTTCATGTAAAAAGAAATCCAATCCATTTGCTTTCACACTACCACCACTGCCTTAACCTTGTTTTCAGCAATCCATATCACCCCAAATTGTTTTCTGTCAAAGTCTGCAGCTCTCTCGTAAATCTATCACCTGCTGTGGCATTCATTGGAGTGAACACAAACAACATGTCCTGATGCACATTTAATTCTCAGAAACGACAGGAAACTCTGTTTTGGTGACTACTGTCTGAAGTGCAGGCCAGAATGAAATGTCAGTATTTAACAGCTAACACTCTAACACTTAGCTGTGTATACATGATCTCACTAACCAAAAAAATTAATGTACTCCCTTCCTTCAGAGTACAGGTTACTTATTTTGCCTGCACTGCAAAGCACAGACATAATTTCGTCAAATTCAGCCCAACTTCCAGGTAGTTTATTCCATGTAGTTCCCCAAACTCTTATTGCCATATTTAAGACAACAACTGTGGAAAGGACTCAAGCTGGAGAAGTTCACTGAAAACTGTCTCCTGTGGGAGGGTCCCCAGGCTGGAGCAGAGGAAGAGTGTGAGGAGTCCTCCCCTGGAGGAGGAGGGAGTGGCAGAGACAATGTGTGACCAACTGACCACAGCTTCTATTTCCAGCCCCCTGTACTGCTGGGGTGGATGGAGGAGAGAAAATCAGGAATGAAGTAGAGCACAGGATGAAAGGAGAAGTGGGAAGGAAGATGTTCCAAGTTTTGGATTTATTTCTCATTATCCTACTATGATGTGATTGGTAATAAACTCATTTTCCCCATATCAAGTCTGTTTTATCTGTGACAGTAATCGGTGAGCGATCACTCCCTGTCCTTATGGTGACCCTTGAGCCTTTTGTTGTATTTTCTGTCCCCTGTCCAGATGAGGAGGGGAGTGACAGGGCGGCTGTGGCTGGCTGGAGGCCAGAGTCAACCCACCACACCCATCACCACTGCACAGCCATTTAATGGCTCAGACTTCCTGGCGTATTCCTCCAACGGAACTTACTGAGCTCTTGCACTAACTGTACTCTCCTTCTGTGCTCATATTTATTAAATGCATAGTGGTTTCACTACTGATCACTCCCCTGTTTTCTCTCTCAGCCAGAATTCTGAAAATAGAAATAGCTACTGAATATTTTAAAAACCAAAGGTTATCAGGTCTCTCATGGAATTTAAACTCTAGGACAGGTTGATTTTGACAGTTTCACTGAAGAACCAGCACCTTCTCACAGAAGTAAAGCCTCTTTTTATAAAAAATATGCTTAAGTCACTGACTAAGGGCAGCCCTCCAATCTCATGTACTGAGGAGAATTCCTCTCATAAATATTACAGAGAAAGCAAAAGTTCAAAGTTTTCAATGTGCACTGATTAAGAGAGATGAAAATAGGGTACTGAAAAATGGCCATTCTGTACACATACACATATATTCCTACACACACCAAAAAAAAAAAAAATTGGAAGGTGAAATAAGTAAACAAGACAGATGTATACATTTTTGTAAATCTTAAATGACACTACAAACAATTAGACATAACAACTGAATTTCAGAAGGAAGCAAAATATTCTCATAAAACAAGAACACCTTGCCCTTGTTTCTAAATGTGGAATTTGTTACCTGGATCAAAAGATACAGTTATACAGTAAGTATAAACTTACATAAAATCAGTATTTAAACAGAAATCATATGGTACCTGATGGGTCGATTTTCTTTACTATCAAAGAGTGAAAAGATTACTTCCAGTTCCTCTCCCAGATTGGAGCACATTAAACTTTTCATTTGAACAAAAAGATGGTGGCTGCTAGCTGGCACTGGTGTGTCTTTTTTTCGATGGCGATGTTCCATCTAAAAATACCACAAAAACAGTAACCAGTTTGAGTCAATTATAAAATTCTCAAAACAAAGAGGTAAAATACGTTATGCAGAATTACTTTCTTAATCCAAGTTAGTATCCTTTTAAATTTAACTTGTATTTTTTCCTTTCTCTTTTTTCTCTTTTGCATCTAAGAAAGAAAATACGGGGAAATTTACTTTCCCAGTGCTACACTTCATCATAGGAGAAAAACAGTAATCTCTAGAAGTTTAACTTTTTCTACTCTGAAAGCGTGGAGACACTTTAAAGATTTGTCCTCTAACAACATACTATTTCTTAGCTGGTTTAAACAGTTAATGATCTGATATTCCAGTACCCAAGCACGCAAAAATGTGCTTTTGCAGAAGACTAAATATAGGTATTTCAAACTGGGGAAAAGCAATCATATCCACATTTTATGATCTCCAGTAAACTGCTTTATACAAGCTAATAAATTGTCTTGATTTGACTTCACAGTTTATACCTTCTGCATTTTAGTCACCCATTAAGAGAAGGAAAATATTAAGTTGTACTATCCCTCTCTTACATTTTAAACAGCAATCTTTCTAAGCTATATAGCCTTCATACTGAGGTTAACTTTTCCCCCCTTTTTATTTTTCAAAGTATACTCCATGAGAGCCATTACTAGTTTTCTGGGTTATTTTTCCTCTGTATGTTTCTTCTTATGATTAATGGTTACACACTGTATTTCATCTAGTACTTCAACAGGATCCCATAATATTACATTTGACTTTGAAATTACTCAAAGGTATACTGATTCTAGCACAAAGAATTTACTATTAGGCTTAACATTACAAGTTAACAATCCAAGTGAAATACAGGTTAAAAGTTATTTTTAAAAATACATAATTATTTCAGATCCACAAAAAATGTAGCAATGGAGAGGTTGTATTTAAATACAAAAAGTTACCATAAATAAAATTTAGTTTAAATAAAAACTTAGTCTTACGTACATAAGGCTCAGAACTGTGCATCTGTAACAGCTGCAGCACTTAAATATGAGCCAAAGCCTACATAAATGAATTGGCAAGTTTTCTTAGACCTCGCTGGAGATTTAATCAGAATAAGAAATATCAGTGCTGGTTTTAGTAAATCAAGATGGGCTTTTATACCCAAAGGAAAGCTTTCTTATGTGATTTAACTGCTATTTACATTAATATATTAAAAAGTACCAAGAGCTCAGTATAATTAATTGTGACAATATTATACCATTATTATATTTCCACAAAGCTTATACAGACGGGCTTATGAGCCAAGTAAAGCTCTAATGGTAGAGTCCCATAAGCTTTTATTGATGATTAAATTCATATTAACAGTCATAATTTTAACGGTACACCAGAAACCAAAACTTCTAACAAATAACATTTAAGCTAAGCATGTGTGCACACAAATTTGATATCAAATCAAAGAATTTCATACAGATGTAGAGATGACATAGCTGTTAAAAAAAAAAATCCTTATAGTAAAACTCATTACATTATGAAATGCCAATTTATTTGATCAAAAAAGGTACTTTTGGTTAAATAGAAAAGAGTGGATATCAAACTACCAGTATGTAATTTAATAGCAGAAGTACCAGATATTACATTCACATACCAGCCTGAAGAGCTCTGTAATGCTGATCTCTTCAGGATCCACCATAGCATATTCTTTTCTTGGAACTAAGTCAAGTCCCAGTTGTCTGTATGAGAAATGGAATAACAGTAAGTAGTTTCTACTTTCAAAAGAAACAAATTAACTCAGCGTGTGTTTGTTGTTTATTCCAATACACTATGCACACAGTAATTGGTGCTCTACAATTAGTTGACTTTGGTTTTGTTTTAATGTATTTTGGCTGTATCCACCATACAAATTTGACTCATTCTCTTTCTCCACTCTGCAACATTGACTGTTTTCCCACAATTTTTAAATCTGTTTCACTTTGTGGAAAATGTGCAATGGACATTTCCTTCGTACTATTGTGAACATTTCAGTGTGAATGCACTGGTACTGTCAATTTGAATAACAGCCACGGAAAGGAAGATAAAAAGAAAATCCATCAAATGCCAAAAGCATCAGTTTATTTTCAGTTAGGACTGGATGGTGTCAAAGATGCTTGCCTGCATCCCCTGAACAAAAAACGGAACTGAGCTTGAATCAACAGGAATACAATTTATTTCCAGCAGAGCAGCAAGCAATAATGTTTAAGAATGCATAAGGACACCAAGGCAGTCATGCTGAATTTAGGAAAATTCTAAAGATTAGAAAGTTTTTCAAAAATATGTTTTAAAGAGCAGGAACTATCCATATCAAAAACCTTCACAATTAATTTGTTTCAGTTACTGCAAAACTCGAAGCAGACAGGTAATTAAGCACATTTAGTAACAGCCCTTTCACTCTGTTAGGTATTTATGCTTTCAGACAGCTAGAAACCCTGGAAATTCAGTTAATTTTACTACTGAATATTGCTTCATTTAGTTAGCATTTAGCTGTATAAATATATGCTAAGAAGAGACTTTGGAAACAGCACCTAAACACCAGAGGGTATTTTAACCATTTTCTTGCTTAAAAAAAAGCAAGATAATACAATTTGTTAGCACATTTCAGTTATTCAGATTGAAGAAAGATGCAGACCACAGTAGCTGGATGTATGTTAGAGATGCCCAAGTAGGAACTAAATTGTGTGACCAAGTTAAAAAAGAAGCAATGTCAACTAACATAGTTTCAGTTACAACACAAAGCGATGGTAAACACATCATTCAGGCATCACGTGTATTAAAAAGATGTAAAATGCTGCTTTAGATACTCCAATGCAGTTCTCTCATAGATAATACTACTGCTACATAAATCACACTGATACAAAAAAGCAGAATAAAACAATAAGCCTCTTTTCACTGTTAAAACATAGTGGACACAAAAATAATGAAGGAAAACGTCCATTAAAAAAAAAGGTAGCACTTGTCAGAAATTTGCTCTTTATTTCAGCGTTCTACAATCAGCCTGGCTGATTGACTGAACTGGCTTTACAGTTTTATTACATTTCATTTATTTATATTCACTCACTCATTGCCCCAGTCCAGACGAGCAGTGATGTGTCGCTTGACATCCTTCATGCGATCGTGAGTGAGGTGGCCAACAAGGACCTGCCTTCGCAGGTCCAGGATTTCATTCATTATGTGCCACAGACGGTGAAAGAGATCCCCCTCATTCCTCTGTGAGATAAAAATATCATTGCCTCTACGTCACCTGTATAAGCTGACAATCCTAATAAATATATACACGATGAGGAAAATAGGAAAAACATTTTCCTCCTTACTTATTCTTTTATTCTCCATCATACTGTGACCATTATACCTGCATGTGTGTGCATATAAAATAATTTCAGACCTTGCCACAGACCTCGTCTCTGCATCACACCCATTCCAACATTCCAGTCCAAATCCTTGTGTCTCTCTCACATTAACCTAATCTAATGTACATGACAGATATGACAAAAACTCAACAAAAAATGTTCACGTGTTTCACGACACACCACTGTTTTATTCCAGGAGCATGTTCATTATGTGCTCCTGTCTCATCCAAACTGAATATACTGTCTGTATTTCAAGACTATTTGAGCCCATACAGATAGGGGATAGAAAAAGCAATAGGTCTGAGCATTCAAACTCTGAACCAGTGTTAATTTCTTTTAACTTTCCCTTGCATTGATATAACCCTACACAGTACCACCTAATCATAAATAAATAGTATCATGTAGACAGAATCTTGTCCAGACAGTTCTTCTTTATCTAACTGTGAAGTAGGAGAAATTATGTGAATATGACTGCCTGGAAACCACATCCTCCTACTCTAATTATATACCAGCTGAGGGCAAAACAATTTCCCATAAACGAACCTCTGTTCTGGAAGAATCTATTAACTCTTCCTTCACTAATTCTAAGTAGTTTTAGGTAGTTTTTTTGAGAACCTTTAGCTTAAGAAAATTACTACAACCTTCATCTAACTGATTCATCACCCAAAGTTGAAAAAACACTCCTATTAAGATTTGTCCTGTTAATTCTTGCCAAAAACCCTAAGCCCATTTCCCTTTTCCTTCTTCCTATGAATAAAAGGCATAAAAGTAAAGTTCAGCTGCTTCTGCTGCGTAAGTTAAATCTAAAATTTATTTAAGAAGTACAATTACTCTCCATCAACAACTTTTATATTCCAAGCACTCTGAAAAATTGCAATTTGATAAATCTGCACTTTCTACTTCACATTCATTTACTTCAAAAGCTCACTAAAAGGGCATTAATTTATTGTTTGTCTTGGCTTTCTGTCTGGAAAGGAAAAAAAACAGGGTAATTTTGAGCATGCAATAACAACAGCAGTGAAATAAAATGTTGCCAAAAAGAGAAACAACTGCTGTAACAACAAGAGGGCAATATGAACATTATAAGTAAAAGATAAACCAAGGGAAAAAAGGTCATAGAGAGATCCCTTGAATTAGAAACAGGAGACAAAAAGGATTTTGTAGGAACATTATAGAGAGCTGCACTGACAGTGTGTTTTCACAGTTTTCCATCAGACATGAGTACACAGAGCTTTCATTTCTGCAGACAAAAAATCAAAGCGAATTAACAGTAATTCAGGTGCATCTTTGGTCCTGGTATCTGATAAATTCTACTGAAGTATATTATTATAATTCATGTGAATACAAGAGACATGCTAATGACACTATGAAGCTCAAAATAAAATATCAAGGTATTAGCAAAACAATTAAAAAACAAACTGAATTTTTGGGGTTTTTTTTCTGAAATACATACTTCAACTAAACCCAAGCATCTAAACAGTGCACCTTTTGAGATGACATTATATCAAAGCAATATTATTCAGGGTACTTGCCACATAGAGTTGTTTCCACATTGCTCCCCAGTCTCTTAGAGTTGATGTCATTTCTGTAATAACAGAATCTTCTGTTGGAATAACCATTTCAAATTGTCTGTAACATGCAGAAGAACACATGATATGGCACAAGCATTACTAATCCCATTGCAGTTACTAATATGTAGACTTCCTACTGCCAACAGTGATGTCTGTCAACCTACATGAGCACTCCTTCAGACCATGACACTTTTTATTTGTATAGTGATTGAATGACCATGGAAAAACTTTGGGTGAAAAAAGTTTAAATCCCCATGCAAAATCTTGGCCCTAGAGAAGCCAGGGTGATTTCTTTTACTATGAGACAAGCATATCAAAAATGACTTTCACAGCAGAATAAATCCCGTAGTTTCCAAAGAGATCCAAACACTTCAGGTTTTCATGTCTGGATTACTTTTTTCATGATACCTTGTCACTCTTACTAAATCAACATAACAATGCAACAGTACTTGGCCATGACGTGCAGCAGGGAACCTGGCCTGAATGGGAAACAAACTAAGAAAGGAAATGGATGTAACAAAGACTGAACTCCATGCAAGTACTGTCATAGTATCCACTAACAAAAATTATTTTGCTTTTAAACTTTATTTTATTGTGATGGCTTATAATTTTGTTTCACCACCTTCAGCTTTAGCTACAACTTTAAAAGGAGGGAAGGATTCTAGGGCAGGACAAACCACATGTGGCCGTAAATTCATAGTGGACAACAGGGAGTTTAACAGTAATATGGGGACATTTTCACCTGTGAGAACGAAACTTGTTTTAATATTATTACAGTCTTCATCATTATTCCTGTCCATCAGGAATAATGGATCCCCAGCACACTTATTCATGCTCCCAAAACAAAGGTTACTTCATGTTCAGGCATCCATATATTATGACAAATGTCCTTACCTAAACAGTTTTGAAACTGTTTTGAATCAGTTCTCTACTAATAAATCCAAATAAAGGATACAAGATGAACAATTAAAAATTAAGTAGAACTGTGGAAAAAAACAGCTGAGCTAATATCACTGACAATTTTTAAAGTTTTAAATTTTTAAAAGTAATACCATCAAGATAAGTTTTACACAAAAAAAAAAAACCACCCCAACAAAAAAACCCATAGTGGTTTTTTATGTCAGACAACTTGAATTTCAAACCAAAATTTTAAAACTACTTTTAACCAAGGATTCTGGTTTTTATCAACTCTTCTAAGTGGGAAAAGATATCAATTGTTGTCAAAAATAAATGTTGGCTCATCATCATCTGAAGAAAAGAAGGAAGAAGTTTCTCTATTCATTTACAGGTTTAGTAAAATATTATGCCATTAAACTGATACATTTTTCACCCCTTTTTTGTAAAATGGCAACTGTCTACCATGGTAGAGCTACTGCCCTCAAAGAAAACAGCTAATCTTAAACAGCAGGTTAAAAGACAGCTTATGTACAGAATAATTTCTTCAAATTAAGGCAAGGCCCTTTTCAAGCCAAACTTAACATAATTGTTTCCCCTTTTCTCTAGACAATACAAAATGATATTCCCAATTGTATTCAGCATCTTTTCTGGACATAGCATTCCAACTTTATGACTGTGCAGGAGTATCAGGTTAGCTAAAGACAACCAAGTTCTCTGGCAGTAAGCTGAAGATATCATAACATAACTAAATTATTTACTTTATAAGCAAAAGATTTTTGGCTCAAGTAAATGACCATATTTAAATATTTGAAATCAGAACATTTCACACATACCCTTTGTTCTTAACACATGCATTCTTCAAGTGAATGTAGTTAGATGGAAATATGCCCTGAAAAATAAAAAAGTTTAGGTAAAAAAGTCCCCTTACATGAGTTTGGCATTCCATTTAGTATCATTCAATATGCAAACACAGGCTGAATTTGAAGTCCTCCAATTATTTACCCAAATCAAGGAAAGAATGAAATAAATACTCAGTATAGGTCTAACAGAAACTACAATACCATATTCAGTAGAGTTTAAATTCTTCAACACTTCAGAAAATTAGAAGATAAACACATGTAGAACATGCAGAAGATTGTTTGAGAGTTGCCTTATGGCAGATGGTTTTACTCATTATTGTCACCTTGATAAGAAACAGATCAGCTGTGGGGGATAACGTCTCATCAACCACATCTTAAAAGTAAGGATTTTCAGATAGGAATTTTTTAAATTAAAAAAGAATAAATGAAGTTAACAATATTCAATAAAAATGAAGTCAAGTAAATAACGAAAATCAAAATAGAGTCTAATTTGGTAGCTACTCTGCCTGCAGTGCACAGGAAAGTTGTGGTAGATGCCTATCAAGAAAATTGTGTCTGCCAGGAGCAGCCCTTTTCCAGTTGGTTAAGGGCTCACCATCATTCTCTTGACCGCACAGCACTGCTGCAACAGTCCTATTGCTCTTACAGAACAATGACCTTCACAAATCAAAACGAGCAAAATGAAGCAAGTCAGCTCCAAGCCTCTGGCTGGGAAGATAATACACTACACCTCATGCAGTGAGAGAAAATACATATATGGTCTCTTCATAATAAGCACAGCTGCATATAGTTTTACTTTGTGATGATAGTGTCCCATTTTCTTTCCACACAGCCATTACACCCTCGACAAAACCAAATCTACTGTGTAGAGGCAGCTACTCTTTTAAATGCTC
Source organism: Chamaea fasciata (assembly GCF_029207755.1). NCBI lineage: Eukaryota > Metazoa > Chordata > Aves > Passeriformes > Sylviidae > Chamaea > Chamaea fasciata. The sequence continues at coordinate 26,855,773 of NW_027094090.1, read as the reverse complement.
CTACTCCTCTGTAATGCAAAGTAGTTCAGGGGAGCATCTCCCAAGGACAGTAGGACACACAGCCCTGCAGGTGTTACAATGTGTCAGGGAACAGGATGGCTGCATTTGTACCCTTACTGCAGACCAGCTGCCACAGATAACTTCCTCGAGTGTCAAAGCCAGCAGAATAACAAGGGAAGAATCTTGACAGAGCAATGCCAATAACAAGAGGAGCTCTTGGGAGCTTATGGTTTTATAAGGTGTTCTTACGATTTTACATTTGGAGAGACTCCCTTCAAAATTCCAATTCAGAAAACTGTTTGTGTTCACACTAGGAAAACAGAGAATATGTATCTCATCTCTTCACACATCAAGTCATGTTTAGGAAACCTATTCATAACTTCCACCACACATTTGACAGACCACAAAGCAAAACTGACAGCAAGCATGTGGTGAGAACTGCAACAAAAGACACAGAAGATGCAATAACAAACCACAACCGCTCATGTCTTCTAAATCAAACTGTAAGATACATCAATGAGGTCAAAGTAGTAAACATCAAATTAGACTCTGTGGCTAAATTTATTGTTTGAATCGACCTTCTGTATAAAGAAGGGAAATTTATGTGATTAAAGACCACAGGCCTTGATATAAAAGGCCAATGACCTGATATGAGCCCCTAGAAACTTTTCAATATTATTGTGTGTGTGCCTTTTCTGCAGCTGAAGAATCTTGGAAATGAGGACAGAAAAAAGAAGAGCAAAGCTTACAATGCAGGTTAAAAGATCAACAGATAATTTAGGACCTTTCCCATGAAAAACAAAATCTGTACAATCCCAGAGGCAAGACAACAGGAGGTTAAGAAAATAGGAAGACAAATAAAACAAGTAAAGCTTATACATATAAGACAAACAGACACTGAAACATAAATTTCAGTAACTCTTCATGTCTGAATGCAGAAGAAATAAATCAGGAAGACTGGTTTAGAATACTATGTTACTATGGAAATCAAAGACTACAGATCAAAGAAAACCAAAATGAACCATATATTTTACATGACAACAAATATCTTTTATTCAGTTGATACTGTGCATGTGGCTCCTATAAACTAGCTGTCTCCACTGCCTGCTCTAAATTAATTCATAGCATCAAGAAAAACAGGAACAGTTTAAGCAACTTTTCCAACAGTGTTTACAATTTGTATTCTTAGTAGCCTTTTCCCTTCAACGTAGGAAACTTCCTCTGAGTGGAAAACCTAAAATCCAGAAATGAAAGAAAAATTCACCACAGCCCTGGACTTGTAAAGTGTATTATCCTAATACATAGAAGCATTTCAGAAGGGTAATCCATGTCCAAATCTAATTAAAGTACCAATAATATACTTAACACTAAGCTCTGGTTTTCTTTTAAGACTAAATATCATACACTTAAAAGCAGATTATTAACTTTTAAAAAGTAAATATACATTTCTGCCCAAGAATGCAAAACTGCAATTGACCTTTACCTTAACATTCGGGTTTTTTAAGGCAAATCCTCTGTACCATCCTGTGAAGAAAACACATTTTGCTTTTTAAATTGTGCAAATCATTTACATATGTAAAACAGATTTCATCTTTCCCATTTGGACAGATATGACAATTCCACAGTGCTGTCAGATTATATTAATTTAAATGATTTTCCGTACAGTGAAAGGTATTTCATTTAAACCAGCTCACATTCGGATGACTTCATTCACACAATTTCAGGAATTACCCTTTAAGCTTGTACCCCCAGATGTTTCTAACAAGGTAACCTAGGTAAATTCTGAATGGGACACCACAACGGTCAAAACGCAAATAGTTTCTTACTAACTCAAAATATTTATAAATCATTTCTGGAATTTAGGTTCTACATCTATCCACCACAATGGTATACAAAATTTATAATACACCTAATTCAACAGAATAGATCCTATGCCTTCTAAGATAACATTTCTTCCAAGTTTAACCACATATAATCCTGATATATGAAAAAAACCCCAACCTTTATGATCCCAAAAGATAAAAAAAAATTAAAAATTAATAAAAATCAATGTGCTGATTTTTATCCGTAAAGGAGGCAGATTATGAAAAGAAAATGCAACTTTATTTCTCTGACACTAGCAACAGACATTTGCTAAAATTATATTTGCATTCTCTAGTGCAAAACAGAGGTAGAAGAAAATGCTCATACTGCTCTAAGATTTAAAGTTTTGACTTTGAATTAATTTGAAAATGTCTTGATGGCAGACAGGTTTCCCTCAGAAATACCAAGAAAGCAGAAGAATCACGAGAGACATTTTTTTCATTATAACTCTTACCCTCTGTAAATGTTTACTGAGCAGAGAGATTAAATAAAAATTAATATACTTCAAATTAATTATTATAGAGTTTAGAGCTCACTAGAACTGTGGAAAAGAAATTAAAGTGGCCAAAATGTATTACATTATTGACTTCGACAATGTGTTACTTTAAGAAAATAAATGTACATCAATGGGGTTCAAACCATCAATACAAAAAACTTAATTATCACTGGAATCACCTGTGAACTCACCATCACATTTCTCTAATATTTGAACGGTGTCTCCAATCTCCAGTGATAGGCCATGTGGGACTGTCCCTCGAAAACCAGCAATTACTGAAAAATATAATATGTTTCAATCATTCACAACATTAAAATACAAATTATTATTCCTATTGTTAACAAAATAGTATATTACCATGAGAAGTTACATAGCAGAACAAACAGGCTTACTCAAATTCAATAAGCCATGAAAAAAAGTCAAAAGAAAGAATCATTAGGCCACTTTTATGAGCTGAAAATCCAAAACACAGGACTCAGAAAAAAAACCTAAACAGAGCCCTATGATGCATGAATAGAAAGCTTGTACTGGAGAACACTATTAGCTAGATCATACGTACCCCGAAGGACAGAAAGTGTTTTATTCCAAATGTTTACACTAACACACATCAGACCTCAGAATTCTGCAAGCTGAAAGTGCCAATATGTGCCTATATTTTTAGTGCCACGCATACCACTCACACACCATGAAAAGAAAACCTTATTTCACATTTGCTTAATGGATGCTATAGACCCAGCACCCCATACAATCCCAAATGTGAGGAAATGGTATGGGGGTAGAGACCACTAAAGCATGTTGTTCACTCCAATACATCAAGTGCACACTAACCCTCCCCTGCAGCTTCACCAAAGCCTTTGAAGGGAGGTCATGAGCTCAGGCTGCAACAAGAGCTACAGAAATGGAGCTGGAGATAAAACATGCTTCAGAAATAAAACATTCACCAAAGCAGTGATGTTCCCAAATACTTACAATGGGCAAATATTAAGTCTTATATTGTTACTTCTAAAACAATTGACAGCTATTTTTTCACTCAGAATCAAAACAGAATACCCAAAAGCCATTCAAAGAGCTCACTCCTAAAAATGCTAGAAATCCATTAAAATGCTAGATAGGAATTCAATCCTGTTCTTACTGTACTTGAAATGCTGAATTAAAATACTGCCTAATTCAGGCCATGAGACCAAGCAATAGTGCTTTTGATTCTCTGTATTGTAATCTTCTTTCACAGCTTTATTTTGAAGTGGGAGAGGAAAACAGCCTATCTACCCGGGCATGAGGCACAAAAAGACATTGTAGCTTAACAGCAGTCTTACTGCTGTCAAATATCTATCCATCTAGACAGGAAACCCCAAATCTCATGGGAAAAGAAGAAACCCCACTAACTGAGAGGCATGACAAGGAAACCTCACATAAAGAAGCTAAAAAGATATGCATATATGCAAGGACATATATATGCTCTTGCCTGCTGTTGGAGGTCTACCCCACCACAAGCAGACACTACACTCAAACACAACATAACCTGTCATCCACCATCTGTGCCTACCACATTGTTCATCAAAGGCAGCAGGAGAGATTAGTTGCCAGCAACCACAGAAATTGAAAATTCCTTTGTGAATCTTTGGAAGAAAGCTCCAGATTTTAAGAGTAAACCTGCAGGATATGGTTTATGTATAAGACAGCATGTTTGAAAATGCACAAAAAGTACATTTTTGCCAAATCCTTCTTCAGAATTTGAAGACTTCAAACTCACTGTATTCACTCATTGCTCACGAGAAAATCATCACTGTGCTTGCACAGTCTTTACCCCTTTGAAAAAAATCCTGTGAGATTATATCCCTGGACAGACAGACAGACCGACCCTAAAAGTTTGATACAACATGAGACCAGTGTTCATGGTACTGATCCTCCTCAAGATTGAATCAATCTCTCTTCATCTTGGTGCTACTCCCATACTTCAAGTTTTTTACACTGTGAGATATGCAGCATGAAATAAAAAGCTACTTTGGTTCCACACCATGATCAAGTACACCATTTTTAAAGCAGCTTAGTAGCAAGCCAGCATTAGTACAGTGAGAAAGTTTGTCTAAGAGTTGAAAAAACCAAGAATTTTCAATTAATTCTTTTACAAAGATCTGAAAATTAAAACAGTTTATTAACTATTAAAAAATAAAAAGCAAACTCCCTGAATATCAATGCCATGTACATCCGCTGTGGCACTGGAATGACAGAAGTCACTCTGGTCACCTTTCTAGTTTGGAAGAAGCAAAATTTAAATATGAAGCCTAGCAAAATAGCATGTACAGTGACTAAAATAAAATTAAGGAATTAACTGAAGAAGTATGCAAAACCAAACCAAACCTTCATCTATTATTACAGTTGTGAGATGTCTTATTTTTAAACCACATGGAATAAAAAAAAATTACAGTAATTTTCTCTTAAGAGCCAATATATCCTATCACACTGTTATGATTTGACTTTTCTGTGACATTCAGTTCTTATTACTTAGTAACTAGAGTTGCTAAAGGTCTTTCTTTTCTCTCTCTTTTTTTTTTTTTTTTTTTAAATAAGTTTAAAGGAAAAAAGTTTCAGGACAAAAAGAGATTGAAATCTGACACAGTGTAGAAAATAGCTAGAAAACCATTTTAGAGCATGTATAGAAGAACAAAATTATACCTTGAAATATCTTCTAGAAGGATGGCCTGCAGAGGGAGGGAGGGAGGAAGGAAGGAAGGAAAGAAGGAAGGAAAGAAGGAAGGAAGGAAAGAAGGAAAGAAAGAAGGAAGGAAGGAAGGAAGGAAGAAGGAAAGAAGGAAAGAAAGAAGGAAAGAAAGAAGGAAAGAAAGAAGGAAAGAAAGAAGGAAAGAAAGAAGGAAGAAAGAAAGAAGGAAAGAAAGAGGAAAGAAAGAAAGAAGGAAAGAAAGAAAGAAGAAGGAAAGAAAGAAAGAAGGAAAGAAAGAAAGAAGGAAAGAAGAAAGAAGGAAAGAAAGAAAGAAGGAAAGAAGAAAGAAGAAAGAAGAAGAAGGAAGGAGGAAAGAAAGAAAGAAGGAAAGGAAAGAAAGGAAGGAAAGAAAGAAGGAAGGAAAGAAGAAAGAAGGAAGGAAAGAAAGAAGGAAGGAAAGAAAGAAGGAAGGAAAGAAAGAAGGAAAGAAGGAAAGAAAGAAGGAAGAGAAGAAGAAAGAAGAAGAAGGAAAGAAAGAAGGAAAGAAGAGAAGGAAAGAAGGAAGGAAAGAAGGAAAGAAGGAAGGAAAGAAAGGAAAGAAAGAAGGAAAGATAGGAAAGAAAGAAAGGAAGAAGGAAGGAAAGAAGGAAGAAGGAAAGAAGAAGAAGAAGAAAGAAGGAAAGAAGGAAATGAAGGAAAGAAGGAAAAGAAGGAAGATAGGAAAGAAGAGAAGAACGACAGGAGA